>NC_088251.1:4246428-4562500 GCF_036013445.1 Caloenas nicobarica
GGGGGCTCCGCGCCGCTTCCCCCGCCGAACCGAGCGGAGCAGCCAAGCGGCTCTGCCCGATCTCCCCCCCCACCCCTCCCGGAGGAGCCGCTGGGGACCCCGCCGCCCCCGCGGAGCCGGCGGGGCTGAGCCGAGCGGCAGCACGCCGCCTCCCGGGCTGCGCAGCGCGGCCGGGGAGCAGCGCGGGGCTGCTCCCTCCCTCCCTCCTCCTCCTTCTTCCTCCTCCTCCTCCTCCGCCCCCCCGCAGGGCAGAGCTGGCGGAGGCGGCGGGCGCGGATGGGCGGACGAGCGGGCGCGGAGCGGAGCGGAGCCGGCGGAGGTCGGTGCGGCGGGAAGGAGGGCGCCGTGGGGATGGGGTTGAGGAGGGGGTCTCCGGACCGCGGCTCCCCAAATTTGGAGGCGGTGGGACTTTGCGGGAAGTTGGGCAGGCAGCCGGCACCAGCGGGCGGTGCGGCTCGGCTCGGCTCGGCACGGCGGAGCGGAGCCCTGGGGGGCACGGTGCTCCAAACCTCCCCCTCGGAGCAGCCGGCTCCAGAGGTGCGGGGACACCCCCGGCTGTCCCCCCCGCCTGAATCCAGGGTGAAGCCTGACGGTGCCTTCCCAGCAAAAGGGGGGTCGGGAGTGTCCCCCGCACCTCCGCGGGTCCCGGGGGTGCGGGCTGGGGCACCCCCCGGGTGCAGCATCCCCCGGTGCTTCGCAGCAGAGTGAGCAGGGGGACACACACTTGTTTAAAACGTGCCCCTGAACAGGTTAGTGCTCCGGGGAGGACGGAACGATGACAAAGATAATGCAATTTGCTGTCGTCTCGCCGGGCAGATCCTGCTGCCTGTCGGGGAACCGCTCGGTCCCTAATTTGCGCTGGTTTACGGTGGCTGGGGAGAGAAGACACTTGTAAAGCTGCTTTTTTTTTTTTTTTTCCTCAAGGATTCATTTAATTCCGGTAGCGCATCCCACCTCGAATTAAGCCGTGGATGGATGTTGCCATTCACCGATGCATATTTTTAGGTGAAGAGGGGTATTTCTTGAATGCAAGCTGTGGGCTGTTAAAAATAGCTTCACGGCGTGCTTTTGCTGAGAATGCAGTCAAGGTTCAGGGATGGGTTATTATGGTTAGAGTCTGTTAAGCAACGATTCACCAGCTGAACTTTGGTAGTGTGTCTCTTTTTTTTTTTTTTTGTGCCGCTTTATTATAATACTACAGCCATACTGTGCAGTGAATTGACTTTCTCAGACACTACTAGATTTGTATGTTAATAGGATAGATGATAGTATTGCTAGGATGGTGCATCTAAACACCTACCAAACTTTCAGATATGGACATGTATTTGTATTTTTTTTTTAATAATTTTGTGGCCTAAAGACATCTTAATACTGATTTGCTTGCATATGACATAAGAATGGTTTCACTTCTTGAATTGTTAGCCAGACAAAAAAATCATTATCATGTCCTGTAGACCAAACATGTGCCTTTTGTAATTTGTGACTAAAAAAAGCAGAGTAGCCAGCTGAGCAGATTACATCTTAAAATTGAAAAGTTTGCTGGAACTGTTTGTCAAGGGTAAATATTTTTAAGGCTTAGCTGAAAATCATATGCGCTCGTTTGTGTAAACAAACACCCAATTGAACAGCACTGCACTTGATACTGACTGGGGACTGCGTGATCTTTGGCAAAAAAAGGAAATTTCCATCAATAAGAGGTCACAACATGTATATGAGGTATACATATGTTTTTACATCTATGCTATTTATATACATTGATGTATGTATTTTATATACAGACAGACACTGTATATACACTCCCTACTGATGGAATAGTTGTCTTGAAGCTTTTTTTTTTTTTTTATTTGCCAGTGATTAGAGTGTTTTCACGCATCTCTTGCCCTGAGAGCTTCTCTGCTGCTGCTGGTGCCATTTCACTCTTGGGCATTGAGTCAAAGGATTCATCTGGCTTGTCACATGCCAAAAGAAAGAAAATCAATTTGAATGCAGAAAAGACAAAAACACTTGTATGAAGATTTAGTAGTGAAACTACCTCTTTTTTGAAAAGAAAAAGGCACTTAGATCCTGCGTCTGTTAAGTGCAGCCATCATGCAGTTCTGAAATCAATAACAAAATAGCTTTATGGTTCAGGTTTTGTAATAGAAGGACTAATTGCAAATTCAGAGTGTTTTATTTGGTGGTTCGTAACAGGAACATGATGAAACAGTGGAGATTTAAATGACAAAACACTTAATTCCACTAATGCAATGGAAGACCGTAATGGATTTTATCATCTTTGCTAAACTAAAAGTAGATATCTGAAAACTGAATAAGTGACAAGGTTGAAGCAGACTCTGGATTATTATTTCATATGATTGAAGTGGAAGGATGAAGTTATATAATCCACTAGCAGCATTAGCAAGGAGGAGATTATGTTGGCATAATCATAGAGATGCAAATAAGATACTGCTTATATTTTAACACTATTTTAAGCAACCTGTGGCAGGAGCTCTGTGAGAGCCAGGCGTTTCCGTGGGCAAAGATTGTTTGTAGCCCAGGTGATTTCAATGTTACCACATGTGTTTTTAAAGATGAACTGTGTCTCAATACTAAAGTATCTCTCAAAAGTATTTTTTTAGAATTTAAGATCAAGTTATTAGGTGGGTGATAGCAAAATCTTCTGAAGTTCATGACGTATTGCTAACCATGATACTATGAACCCCCAATGAGGATTTCTTGTCAAATTCCTCTGCTGACTAGAAAGGGAATCCTTTTTATTATTATTAACTGTTTTTCCTATGCTGAGTGCTTCCTCATATGTTCATAGGAGCAAATTTTAAGATGTTGTAACTCAGTGTTGTGTTACCGTTATATTCTGTGTTTTTAACGTTGTTCTGTTGATACTTTAGTCTCTAGAGATAAGCAAGCGGCAGCGTCCTGATCTTGCCTAAATGACGTATCGGTTTAGGAAGTTAGAACAACCAACTGTGTTTCTCTTTTGGTACAGATACATCACCCAGGTGAAGAGACCCATGACTTCAACAGGTGCCAATTCGCTCCCTCTCCCTCCTAGGTCTTAATTACACTTACAGTTACTGTATCCTTAAAGGCTGTAAACCCCACAATCTCAGTCAATCCCAAATTCTGAGGAAATGTGTGATGACATCATCCAGTGCTGCTCTGGATACTCTCGGGTGATGTGAATCCCCCTGTTTCTGACGTCCTCTAGAGTTTGCAGGAGCTGTACCTTGGTTTGAACTGGACTTCTTTATTGCTGTGTTCAGGCTTCAATTCTTCCCTTAACCCACCTATCTTCTTCTGTACCTCACACAGTGAGGGATAACTCTGAATTGCCACCGTACCCCTCGGCTGGAATTATATTGCTCAGCTGGAAGAATCCAAAGTGCTGTGGAAAAACAAGGTAGATTTCCAATAACAGAACTTTTTTTCTTTTTTCTTTTTTTTTTTTTTTTTTACTGCTTTCCCCCACAAATTAGTACTTCTTATTTATTTATGGTTTTTAGTGAAGTGCACTGTTTTTCTTACCGATGAAGTGCGGTGCCAGATTTGGAGTCTAAATACTGCTATTCACACGAGGGGACAGGATCTGCAAGCTCCTGCAAGTTCTTATCTCAAAGCAACCTGAATTACACCAACCTCTCCACTTATACTGCAATTTCATTAAAATTACCTAATTACATATAGCACTGTTGACCCATTCCTTTAAAAATATGAAGAGCTGTCTACGTATCGGACAGAAAGTGTGTTGTACAGTTACATTGACTGTTTGTCCCAGTGACCTTTTCATTTGTGTTTCCTGGGCTGAAAGATATGATTACAATTCCGTCCCGGTTGCTCAATTTGATTTTTACACGCGAGAGAGACACGAAAGCTACCGAGGAGCTGGAGGGCGGCAGGCGCATTGCAATGGGAGCTCTGTAATCCTCTGATTACACAGCTGTGCCTGACACACCACTAAACAGCACTTTAGGGGCAAGTAGTTACTGCTGCTTTGCCATGGAATATTTATTAATTTATGTTACACCTGGTTTCCAGCAGCTGTTGCACGTGGCTTGTAAGCACTGGTCTTAAGGAGCGTGGCATCCTCTGTAACAGGAGATGAACAGGTGATGCACGTGATACTTTGTGAAGAAGAAAAAAGAAGAAAAATTGTGTTCACGTGGTTACCGGTGGCTGTTGGCAATGACGAGGCAGCTGTGGTGGTGATGAGAGACCAGGTGGGATAGCGAATGTGAGCAGGAGCGGTCCATGCCAGGCTCTGTCCCAACGCCCTCGCTCTGCCCTGTGGCAGCAGTCACGGACCCACCAGCCCCAACCCATCATCCTGCTTCTTCCCATTCCCAGATCCAGCTTCTTGAAATTCCCACAGTAACCTGAACAGGCTGAAACACAGGTTTTCAAAATCTCTAAAGTGGCAAGCCTGCTGGTTTCCTTATGAACTTGCCAAAAATGAGGTAGGACACATAAGCTAACCCAGCTCCAGAAATAGTTTTGGAGCTCCTGGTGCAACAAGCCTTCATCCTTTGGATTGCAGAAAGCAGCCAAAGCCCCTGAAGCAATGTGGATGGTGGAGAGCATTGGCTGCCAAGGCGCCTGCCTTCTGTGTCATGGGTTTCCTATAAAATGAACATATTCATGTGGAGAAATGTGGTGATGGAAAGGCAGGGAAGTGCCACAAGCCTTGGAAATTCATGCAAAGATGGAAGTGAAAAGCAAGAAAGATTTCAGATCTGATATGGTGTCCACAGTTTGGAGAAGACAAGACACTGAAATTCCTTGGCAGAGACTCTTGGAAACCTCCAGGCAGTCCCAGCCTGGGCTTTCAACTCAAACTCTGAAAACAAGTCAGGAGTCAGGGTAGGTCCTAGGGCTGTAGACCCCTAAATTGTGCACCTTTGGTATAATTCTGGTTTTTCCTTAGAGGGCAGCAAGTTCATTCAGTGTTCTTGCTTGACAGGGTTGCAGAATAGGGATCTAATGGTCCAATACTTCCTAAAATTTACAGTTACTGTGTTATAATTATACTTCTATATACCAAGTGCTACTAAATACACACTTTTTATTCCAAAATGTATTGTGCTCTCATTTGGACTCATGAAATATGCACATTTAAAAAATAAGCATGGATTTTTGTATGCCGACTCTCTAGGTTATTCCTCCCTGTGAAGTGCACGCTGTACAAGGTGCAAACTTGTACCTAAATAGCAAAATACTAAAACTGACATTTTTAATTTGCTTCATGCCTTACAGTGAGGAAAGAGATATTTCACGAGGAGATATTCTTCCTGTAAAAAACCTTGATGTTCAGTGTGGGTGAATGTACCCTGCTATCTTACCATCAAATTAGAAAAACTGATGAGATTGAAAAAGAATTTTTTAATCTTTTTTTTTTTTTTTAAATTAATATATTGGCGCATGGCTTAAATCTGCCAAGTTTAAGTTAGACCCAAGAACTTCTCAGGATTACGTGAAATAGAAGGAAGGACATTTCTTTCAAATAACAGCAGTCGTGTTACAGGTGAGTTTTAACTGGGAAAAACTGTGAGATCAAACAAAAAGAGTGAAGACGAAATGTAAAGTTCAAAGATGTACCGAGAAAACAAGATACGACTGCTTTGAAAAAAATGCGAACTTCTGTAAGGCACACAGGAAAAATAATAGATATTTATCTGTAACGTGTGTACTTAGGAGATGGAAGAAGCCTGGTAGATGGTGGTGTTGAAGGAATGCAATGAAAGTAGGCAGCACTTTAGTTGTCAGTTTGCAATATTGCATGATTTCAGATAACTGAAGATGATGATGTCCTTATATGTTCTTCATGCGTAGTTTAAGTTCAGGTCTGGGAGCACTGTGGGGAAAAAACCCACTTAATTGAAGTTCTTTAGGTCTGGCATTAAATTAGTAGTGAGATACCAACAAATAGGAGAACTCGAGGAAAAAAAGCAATAGAAATCAGGATTCTGGAAGGTTTTGCACATGATTTGAAGAAAATGTAAGAGCCTGGCGTTAACCTTGCTGTGCCTACACTAAGATATAATGGCCTGTGAGTGCCAGAATTTATTAATCCAAAGGAGAAGGAATCTGTTTGACTGGTGCAGGCAGGAAGTTTGACTTTAACTGGAAATTGGAGGAAATGGAGGAGGAAATTTAATAGATTAGTAGTGTATATTGCCTAATGAGATGGGTTTGCCCACAGGGCCAACTCTTCACAGGGGAGCTTCATCTACTGAAAAATCTTGAACGGGTCTTAAAAACAACACTTTTTTGGACATCTGTCAAATGCCTTATCTAATACTCCTTTCCAGCCTCTTCAATTTTGGCTACTTGTTAGTTGAGAAATCTGTCTTCCAGCTGAGCTACATAGATATTAAATAGATAATGCTAAGTAGATATCTTGAATGTTAATTAAGTTAAATGGAAAATGAATTGGAAATTTCTAGGATTTTCGAGGAACACTCTGCTAGCTCAGGTTTTCATAGATGTATTTCACCACCTTAGGCTGGTGGTCGTGCTCCTCTTCTGGCTTCAGTCACTGGTCAGTGCATGTGTAGGGCTACTGCTGCACAATTCATAGAATCACAGGATGGTTTGGGTTAAAGGGACTTTTCAAACTCATCCAGTGCCCCCCCTGCCATGAGCAGGGACATCTGCACCAGCTCAGGTTGCTCAGAGCCCCGTCCAGCCTGGCCTGGGATGTCTCCAGGGATGCTTCATCCACCACCTCCCTGGCCAACCTGGGCCAGGCTCTCACCACCCTCATAATACAAAATTTCCTCTGGTGCTGCTGGCTGTTTCCTTCAAGACAGTGGCCTGAGGAAATTTCCTGGAGGCATTTCTGGAAGGGGTTTTGGATGCTGCTTTGTGGAAGTGGGAGAGGAGCAGGTTGCCTGTGTACATCGGGTGTTGAGCCCGTGCGGAGCTGCTGCCAGTTCAGGTCCCCGAAGGAACATGGGTTCACTCTGTGAGGTTGTGCTTCAGGCTCGGGGACTCTTTGCTGGTTTTCTGGCTCCCTGGAGCTCTGACCTGGGGTAACACTCTGATATCTGGGTCATAACTACATCTGTTGCAAGCGTAGAGGTCAGAGAAAAAGGCTGAGTAAAAACATTCCTGTTCAATAAAGGTTACCAATAGCAATTAGAACACAAGATACATGGTTGTCTCTTCATTTAAAAAGACAAAAACATGTTCTTGAGCACTTCAGCATTGAGTATTACAGCTTTACGCCCTGAGCAACTCATCGGAGCCATTCATAAAGTAAATAATTTAGATGAAAAATTTCATAAATTATAGAGCTATGGAAACAGTTTCTCAGGTTGAGGATTAACTTGCCTGAGGAACAGATAAGGATAAATCAGAATGAAACCACTATCGCTCTTGACATTTAATATTGGAATTACTTTGCGAAGCTATTTATACCATCTTTAAAACAGTTTCAACAAGAAATGAGATGTGAGAGGTGAACAGAAGGGAACAGAGGAACCAAAGCTCATCCCTGTCATTATAGGAAAGAGGAAAAATTCATTTGTCTAACATCAGGCTATTTTAAATACTGAAGTGTTCAACTCTTCAGAGAAGATTTTTGAACATTGCTAAGGAGAACCGCAAAATTAAAAATACGCAGCATAGTAAAATGAAATACATATTGGTATCCATGGAAATCCCATGTGGATTTCTCTTGCATTAGGGTAGATCAAGTGTAATTCAACTCTTGGTTTCTGCTGGTGTAAGTGGGACCAGAATCTGGCTCCTCTAAATTGGAGACACTGAAAATGTTTTGAGTTTGTTTTGGAGAAGTTCAGAATCCTCTGCTTGATGAATCGTGAGGCTGGTAAAACTTAGCAGCGGTCTGCTGGAATGCTCTACTACAGTGAGTAGTTCTACCTTAAATCCCCACTACATTTTTATTTATTTACTTGTTTATTAAAAAAATTAACTAACAAAATGACCTCAAACCCAACATCAACATGCCCCCCCAACAAACAAAACCCAAACAAACAAACAAAAAACCCCACAAAACCAGATATCGGTATCAGTAACTCTTTGGGTAAAATATCCTTCTCTAGACAGCTTCAAATCACCCGCTGCTGTTTTCTGCATACAGCTTTAAAAATGGAATATTCTTGTTGTTTGATATCAGTTACAACGTTGCAATAGCTCATTTTGGTGTAATACATGGGAATGCATAAAAAATGTCTGCTGAGTTTTGATAGCTTTTTCTTTTAATGGTACTCAGTAAGTGGGTGTAGTAATCTATACAGTTTTCCAATTCTTTATCTTGCTGTAGTAGTATATTGGATAATAAATTTTTAAAAAAGGGCACTAAAAGTGTGCTATGAAAATACAGGTAAGCATGTAACTGTGATTTTTGTTGGACTATTACAATTCCTAGATTCTCAGGCTTTTAAATATTAGAAAATAAATGGAAACTCTATGACAATGTGTATTTGTGCATTAAAAATACTTGTCTGTTACTGAGACAAGAATATCCCAACCCTAATCACTAAAAATGTTACACTGCAGCATTTCAGCAACTTTCTTTGTGCATTTTAAAAGACAACAAATAATTCTGAAATAGCAAATATCATTAAGTTGCATTTAACAAAAAAATTGAGGGTTTCAAATTAGGTAATATAAATGCTGTGCTCATTCCAAACAACAATTCTCAGGATGAACCTCTGGCTTCATTAAAGTCAATGAAATGTCTTCCTGCTGACTTCAGCATGCCAGGATTTTAAAAAATAAATTGAAATTGGATCTTAAAAAGTTTTCTTCTTGATGAATTACCGGAGCTAAAGTCATTCAGCTGTACTTTTCTGTGCATATGTTCTTTAGTTCAGCCAGGAAGTCTTAAGGTGAAGATAATGTCTGGTGGGGACGAGGGTATGTGAGAAGGAAATAATATTTCTCCTTGAAATAATATATCGGTAGTTGTGGCATCCCAGAGGTCCCCTTTTATTGAGATGCTGCAGACACGTGCTAAGGGAAGCTGGCTGTGCAGGTGGACATTCCTCTTGAGGATATTTAGGCCTTAAAAGCAATGGAAAGCTCCAAAGTCTAACAATTTAAAGTATTGCGTTACTGCATTGTGTGGATAGGAGTTTGGCCAGACTTTTGCATCAAGTGCAGCATTCAGGCATGGTTTTAGGGTCGTTTTTAGTTTTGTCCTTTTGGCATCAAGGATTTTTATGCAGCAATTGAATAGGAGGAAGGAATTAATTTGATTTAGCGATGTCAAACTGCAAATGAAGTTCCTCCTAGCACATCCTTCAAAGAATGCTCCATGGCGCTGGATTTAGCCTGCCATCCGCTTTATTTTTGCAGGGATATTTTTGAACTTCCTTTGCTGATAAATATTTAGAGTCTGTTTATATTTCATCTGATTTCTGTTAGATAGTGCTTACAGACTTTTTTTTCCATAAATACTTATTACTGAAGAAACTGGTGTTGCAAGCCTTGAAACTGCAGTGCTAGCAATTTTGTAATTTTAACTGTAGCTGACTGACAGTATATTTATTAATTGTCAAAGAGAGGCTTATATCTTTCTAAAAGAGAACTTTATTTTGGCCTCTAGGAGTTAGAAGGGGAGCTGTAATTGCTTTATGTCCAGAGTGCAGGTTTAGGTGCAGGAGGCTTGGATGGATTAGATGTGGCCATCACTGAGGATCAATAAGGTATGAACAGTGGAAAGGCTGTTTTCTGTTTGTAAAAGGATGCTGCTAAGCTCAGAATGGAAATCGTAGCTATTTCTTTTTTTGTTTAATTAAAATCTAATGAAAAACACTTCGGAGAAAGCTGAGTTGATATTAATTACCTTGAGCACTTGAAGGACTTAATTTGCAAAATTCTGTGCTGCCTTTTCTTGCAGCCTGGCTCTGTACGATTCTCACCGGTGTGTTGCCCAGCTAAACCTCAGTGCGGTTTTGCTATGCCTTGCTAATTCCTTTTTGGAGTCATGTTTTTCCTGATGTGACTGTGGCAATCCCACTTTAATTAGATAACAGCAGTTGTCACCATGCATAAGGATCACGATTTCTAGGAGTCTCAGAAGTATCTGTGTGAAAATAAATAAGTAAAACATCTAAGAAGCTTTACCAAGAAGCAGAAAACTTAAAAATTGAATCGGTCAGCAGCACTGAAATGAGTTACCTTATTATATTGCAGCACATAGCCACCAGATGTCACTTATTTGGTGCACAGATGTGCTGGGGAGAAATATACCCTTGGTGTGTAAAAGCTAAAAAAAGTAGCAACTTGCTATAAATGGCTTTGTTTCTGTTTATATTCAGAATTGGCAACTATCTTGCTTGATAAATATTTTCATCTTAAAACAGATTGTATAGATATGTTTCTTGCAGATAAGATAGACTTGCATTTTTTATGAGCCTTAAATGTCAGCAGTGACATTTTGAAATTCAGTCTTTAAGAAAATAATTAATAGGCTTACTAAATATTCAAAAAGATGAAGGTACATTTTATGGGAAGGACAGTTTTATAATTATGAACTGCACTATCATTAGAGACATTTTAACCGGTGCCTTAAATACATATTCATCTTCAGCTGAGTTAAAAGCAATGAGATGAGTCTTAAAGTCACGCAGGACTGAGAGCAAAGTGGAAGTATGTGTAGACAGGGGAAGGACCACTTCTAAAATTAAAAAAGACCATCCACTTATAGAATGACGCAATTAATCCTCAGGTCTTCAAGGCTTCAAAGAAAAGTGTAAAGAAAGATGGATGGATGGAAGGGGATATGTCTCTAAAGTGGAAAAGGAGCACATGGTACCCAATGCAAAGCTATTTTTCCCAACCCAAACGAGCAGGAGCAGTGTCAGCGAGCAGGGTGAGATGACTAATTGCTCACCAGTGCAAGCGAGCAACGGGCTTGTGATCTGGGTCTTGGTGTTGAATGGTGGTTTTTCCTCCCATTACCAGAGACGCTGAACGGACAGGTGCAGGCCCTCTTCATGCTCCATTGTCACCTCATGCTCAGTTATTTTTTGGTCTGTACCCAAAGGCAGTACTGTTAGGGGAAATTTAATTTTCTGGACTTGAAGCAGAAAGACTGAAAACTGAGTGATTTCCGGAAGGGTAATGATTAGTGCTTTTTTTTTTTTTTTTGCTTTTTTTTTTTTTTCCCCTTTTTTTCCCTCTGGTAGCTCTGTTGTTTGTTTTCACATTTTAAATGTGTCTTCTGCCTCAGCTTTCAGTTTGGGATGGAGTCACACTTGCTCTGTGGATCTCATGCAGGTTGAAGGATGTAAATCCATCGCTTCGAGTGAATGATGTGAGGGCTGCTCTCCGAACTATTTTCCTTTTGAGTCCTCAGGAGCAGCTGTTTTGAAAGACTACCTACCTTAATTTTTCATTTGTGGTGACAAATGTACTCTAGCGTGGCATTCACTAACTGCAGGCAAAGTATATGACACAGACTTTTTTCCCCACCTTTTCTTCTGTGCTCGAGCAAAAGCAGAGGTGAGCAAACCACTCCTTAGCTAATAGAAATGGGGCGATTTAGTGTTTTAGCAGCTAGTATGAAACCAGTTATTTTAATGAGGGCTCCGGTTGTTTATGAGACTGAGGGTTTCACTTCCCGGCTATAGGTCTTGCACCCTTGGTCCTGAAAATGTCACCTGCCAGCGTTGGCCCTGGTAAGACCTGACACGGCTCTGGGATGGGGAGTGTGGCGGCAGCTTAGGAGAGCTTGAAAAATTACCTTCTGTGTCTTTTGAGCTTATGGAAGGACTGAAATTCACCCCGTTTAATAGGGTTAACAAAGGAAATTCAGATTCGATGCTGTCTGCCTTAGACGATTTATTTAGAAATTGGATTGTCGGTGGCTTTCTATAGTGTACAACACATATCTGAATTTTGTTCAAAGTCGCTCAATCCCCATGTAATGGGATTCTGGATGATGTTAGGAGATCTAGATTTTCCTTGGATTTCTAGCTTTTTATGCCATATGGTAGTATAGGTAACACATGTCAGTACTCTGTCACTTTGTCATCCACAATTTGAAAAGCGCCTTTGAAAAGCACTCTGACACCTGCCGTTGCGATTTGCTCCAAGAAAGTGAGTTCAGTCCATGCCCCAAGGGTCTGACGCACATGGACGTTAAAATCTGAGATATATTTGAGTTCCCTCTAACATTCCCTCAAGTCTGTTGTGTTTGGCATGAATGTTTGCAACTGAAACCAGTTTTTCAGGCTGGACAGAAGCTTCTATATAAGAAGATAAATGAAATCATATATATGTTGTATTTAACTGTTCATGTTTGGAGAGTACATTTTGTCTGTTCTAGATCAGCTTTGCTGGCATAGCTTAGCCCTGTAACCTTTAGAAGGAAAAGTAAGAATAACTTCAAAGGCAAGTGTTCACATGTAAAGGAAGAAAAAGCATATAATTGTAAGGTTTTATTATGATTTTCTATTTTTATCAAAGTCTGATTTATAACACTGAGCCATGCAATAAAGAAACGGAGGTATATTATCAGCATGTAATTTATTTTTTCACTTAATGAGAACTGTGAAATTTTCTGAGTTTATAGATTGTTCTGAAATTCTGCAGTCACCTTGATTATAAATGTTTTGAATACTGAAGGCATTTTTCAGGATTTAAACATGCAAGAAAGTTGTAGATTAAATTGAATGGTCCACAGTGAGGACCCGGGATGAATGGTTTTCTAGCATGCCTAATTTCTCCACGTATTGGTGAAGTAACTGCTATAAAAGCAGCAGGACTGACTCAGTTATTCACACAATAGGTTTTATTTTTGTCCACTGGAAAGAGTTTGTCCATCAGGGCCAAAGAGCTGATGCCTGTTCACATTCCCTTGTTGGCTCTGTGTGGTTTGAAGCCCTGTTCCAGCTGTGGGACCTGCTGTATAGAAGCACCTTGGAGATGCCAAAGGGGATTGTCACAGTTGAGATGCCAACTCCCCCTTGAAAGCAAAAGCAAAGAGAGGAACTCATGGAACAATTGTGTTGCCAAAGGGTGGAGGATTTCCATGGGGAGATCACCACAGCAAGTCATGATTAAAAAAAGCAACCAAACTAACCAATTTGGCTGCCACCCTCATTGGCCAGACTCCCACATCTGGGTGATAAGGCTGCTGCATTGATGTTGGAGCTGTTTCTGTTGAAGCCAGAGAAGGTGGGATGGGGCAGCTTTGCTCTTCTGGGACCTCCACCGCAGAGGACATAACACAGGGTGGAGGGGTCATGGTGTCCGAAACTGCTCCCACCAGCTGCTGAGTCATATTCCTGAAGCTTTGACGGAAGACGTGGCATTTTGTGGCACTTTATTGCATGTTTTTCTCTTTAGATGTGGACGTCTTTGTAGAAGATGGTGATCGATATGGCTTTTTGTGCAAATGCTGTGTTTTAACAGCATTCTTGAGGGTGGAAAGCATTAAATGAAACTGAGCACAGGCCAACTTCTACAATGCCCTATTTCTGAAACTGTACTCCTCCTTTTGGTGACCACTAAAAAAATAGACACAACTTTATAAACATTATTGATAGACCACGTCAATATGGACCCATTTGTCACGTTTCTCTGGATTTGAGTCACTAAAAGATCTGTCTTTATTTTGGCATAGTCCCTGCTGCAGACATACATTAAGGAAGTTGTAGTTTATTTCAGAAAAAGAATACCCCTTCCAAATGCATCTGTATGCTCTTGATGCCATCTTAGTCTCCAGCGTGTCTGAAAGCTTAGAATGCATTAACAGCATAAACCAAGTTATTACATTAATCTCGTGAAATCAAAGATTCATGTCTCTGACTCAAGGTTGTGTAAACACTATTGGCAACAGACAAATTTCAGAGGAAATTCATTTCAATATGTGGGAGGTATTTTTGCTGGAGATGGTTTTTGGTTAGATACATTAATTCTGCCAAAGGTGGAGTTTATAGATCCTTGCAAAGTATTTTGTGAGGCATATTCTGGAGATATTTTGAGTTCTCTGCAGAGTTTTACAATGTTAATGCTTTATGACATTTTTTCTGCATCAGAAACTAAGCTCTTGGGGTTATTAACAGTCATGCATCTGTTCTTGAAAAGCTGGCTGCCAACTGCACTTGATGGAACTTGTGTCACTTCAGATTCCTTCTGTGAATTGCTTCAGTAAATGGTTTATTTCAAGGAGTGGAACCTGGGCTCCAGAACTAGTGCCGCTCTGACTTCAGCTGCAAAGCCCTAATGCCACTCCATGCCCTCCTCTATTTGTTGAGAACCAACTATATCAATAAGCTGTGCTGTTTAAAAATAAAACCTCACTTTACCTCCTGCTGTTCACCTTCGAGTCGTGCCCTGCTGCCAGCAGGAACATGGGGATTTTTCAGCAGTGGGAGCTTTCTGGCTGGAGAAGAACATTTGAGAATAGTTGCTCAACCTTCTTCCTTAAAACTGTGTCCTCTGGGGGCCAGCTCAGGAGATGGTCTGTCCCACAGAGCAAGCGAGGGGAGCATCCCAACCCCAGGCATAAAATTGTAGAATCGTGGAATAGTTTGGCTTGGAAGGGATCTTCAAAGGTCACCTAGTTCAACCCCCCTGCCATGAGCATCCCTGTAGAGCACACAAGAGGTGTTCATGTAGGAGTCTGTGAGGACCAACCTGTGAATAGGATATTTATGCCATCTGGGAGCTCCATCAAAAGTGGGATTTTTTTTTTTTTTTTTTTTTCTTTTTTCTTCCAAGTCTTATGAGGAGCAGTTGAGGGAGCTGGGGGGTTCAGCCCAGAGAGCAGGAGCTGAGGGGAGACCTTCTGATCTCTGAACTGCCTGAAAGGAGCTTGGAGCATGGAGGGGGTTGGACCATTCTCCTAAGTAACAAGTGATAGGATGAGAGGAAATGGCCTCAAGTTGTGCCAGGGGAGGTTTAGATCGGATATTAGGAAAAAATTCTTCATGGAAAGGGTTGTCGGGCATTGGCACAGGCTGCCCAGGGCAGTGGTGGAGTCACCATCCCTGGAGGGGTTTAAAAGGCATTTAGACGAGGTTCTTAGGGACGTGGTTTAGTGCTAGAGTTGGGTTATGGTTGGACTCGATGGTCCTGAGGGTCTCTTCCAACTGAAATGATTCTATGAATTTCTCAGGGCAAAGCCTTAAAAAGTGAGTTTTGACCCCTCTACAGTTTAAGCAGAGGAAGAGTGGAAGGTTAGTTTGGGACAGTCTCCCTAAAACAGAAGTTAAGTAATTAACATCTCCATTGGAAAAAAAAAAAAAAAATTTCCAGAGCTTACCTGAGACTGCCTTTGCACCACAAATAAAGACTATCTAGTTTGCTTTGCTAAATGTTGCCTTTATGTTGCAGAAAATGTTGCAGAAGAGACAGGGTGTGAGGGAGCACAGGCCAAATTTTTCTTGGGCCATTCATCATTATGCAGATTTTTTTTTCCTGGTTTCTTTCCATGAAACTTGAGTGAAGTTTGTTCCCTGATTTTTATCTTGTTTGTTTACAATCTGCAGTCCAGCTAAACGCAATGTAAAGCACGAAAAGGTATTTGCGGTTGTGTTCTTTCCAAGTGGAAAACAAACATACTGAAGCCAAACAGGGACAGAACCTGCAGGATACACAGGCAAGTGAAGGGAGTCAGTGACTCAGTGGCTGAGGAACAGATTTATCTTATTATTATTTTGGATATTACAGTATTTACTTACTATGTCCCATGCACAGCATGGCTTTTTTTCTTGTTATTACTGTTGTAAATGGGGGTCTTGGCGCAGTTGCAGGATTCCTGGGCTAGAGTTTACTACGTTATGAAAATTGTATTGAGAGCTGTGTTTTGTAGAGAGGCTGGTGAAAGGATGAAACACGTTCATTTTCTTGTGATAGTGGAAACCAGAATGAAGATATTTGAATTTCTTTGAAGCTTGTGATAGAAGTGGTGTTCTTCAGCTGTGGTGATCTGAAGATAGGAGAGGGCAATAATGAGTGTTTAATCCATCATTAAATGGCATTCGGTTCCACATCAATTATGTGCTCTGCCTATAAAGATATATGTTGTTAGCAACAGAAAACAGAGCATAGCCACACAGAAACTTCTTCAGAATGATGGTATCTTGTAAGCTGGTTAGTAAAAATATATTGCACTTTTGTGTGGTTAAAGAGCATGTGATACGGATGAGTGATGGAGTTTAAGCCTTTGATGAAACACTCATGAATAATGGTAGGAGACTTTGGAAGCAAATGTTGCTTGACTTATGCAGAATAAACACCTTCTTAAGATGCTGAAAGCAATATAATATACTCCATCAGAAAGGTTTTGCGTAATTAACTGTAGCCAGAAGTAACCTGCAAGAATTTTATCTGGTGATACTGCATTACTCTTGAGGAGATAACTAATTTGCAATTTCTTGAGAATACTTAGACCTTTTGGGTTCTCCACTGGACTTTGAACTCGGAACCTGCTTCACTTTGGTACAAGTGTGTTGTTTCTTGGTACTTTAATAGTCTGAGATTTATCTGCTGTGTTGTTGCTTAAAGAATTACGGTTGTCGAACAATTATAAAAGTTACTACTAAGCTTGGAACACTTTTTTTTTTTTTTTAGCAAAGACACAGTTGTGATTTGGCATCAATGAATAGTTTTTGTTGACTAATTTGTGTTTGAATTTACAAGAAACTTTATTGACAGACTCTAATACTGAGTTTGTCTTTTCAGGATGCAGCTGTGTATTTTTCCTTTCACCCACTCAGCACTAGATGGAAGATGAAATGCCCTATTCATGAAAAAGTACTTACATGGTACTTATGTACAGATGAGACATGTTTTTCCATCCATTTTAATGCATGTCTCATGGAGAAGGTACCTTGTATGAGTCATCATAAAAATTTTCAGATGACCGTGTTAAGACACTAAAGTTTATGGAGAAAATTTGGTTTGGAGGTGGAGGAAAATCCCTTCTCAGTCACTAAAAATCAAATGAGCAGCTGTTAGCATGTATGTCACCCCAGAATAATCACAACAATATTGTGTTTAAATCAATGTTAAGTATCACATGGACCGATCGCCTTCAGAAAGACTGCTTATTTATGAAGCGTGAAGGTATATCAAATGAATTCTAGTAGATACCATTTGTTTGCATTATTGCATGCAAAAACATTTTACCACACCATGAGATAAACAGGCACTAAGGGCATTACGTTACGCATATTCTATTTATTCCATATAATGCTATTCATCCTCAAAAGCAGCATTAAATTAGCAGCTGATCCCTCACAACCCACAAGATTTAGCAATTCATACTATGTACCCCTTGCAAAGTGGCAATAAGTATTAGATTTCAGATGGTGGGAAGAATATGTTTCTCACTTTAAATCAACTTGAGGTAGCAGCTGCTAAAATCGAGTAAAATCAAATGTGTATAAAGAACAAGATGGTAATCAGAGTAACATAACTGTGAATGCCCACTATTTTGCTGTGTGCCGAGGCTGAAAATGCTTGGCAGGACTGTTGGAAATAGTCTCAGAACATTTTTCTCCCATGTGCCAGTTCTGGACCAGTAATCAATGCAAGAGACAAAGCCCCTTGTTTAAAATAACTCTTCATCACTGAAGGATTTTTTTTTCCTGCAAATTCAACTGCCCTGCACTAGCTCTCCATCTCTTCCTCAAATAAGAATCAGTTGGCACTCTGAGAGGCAAGATTTATTTTTCTTCAGCACAATGAGGCTCTGCTGTTCGTCTCACCCAGCCTTAAAGGTGTGGATGGCAGATGCCTAAATCTCAGGCAGTCACTTGAACATTATGTTGCAGCCAACACAGAGAAATTTGCTGTCCAAGAGCAATTTTCCCATGTTCAGATAAGGTGATGAAAACGAGCATGCTGTCCTCACCAAACCAAGCTTTGCATGAAGGGAAACCCCATATTTCTATTGAGCAAGTTGCTCCAGAAGAGCTATTTGAGTAAATTACGGCAATATCTGTCCAGAGACTCAAACAATGAAGCCTGAAAATAAAGCAGGATGGGCAGCTGTCAGGAAGAAATGCATAATGAAAAATAGCCTGCATTCGATAAGCGAACCCTGCCAATACTAGACCGATTCTTTGCCTCTGGAGTTTTCTGAAGATAAGCACTTATTTATTTTTGATTACAGCCTGACTGCAGGCCACATGGGAGCTGTCTTTAGATATAATATTTTTTCCCACCTGCCCACTTCCAAACCCCCTGGATTTGTTTGATAAAAATATCTGGAGTGGAAATACTTCATAATGGATTCAGCCTTCGTGCTTCGTGTTTCCCTGTTGCATTAGTACTTATAATAGGAATTTGGCTGATTTGTGGGATGATGGTGTGATTTATTCCTTGAAAGAACATATAGGTAAGAATTTCTATTATTGCGAAGTACTGTGATATTCTATGTTAGGAAGGAAACCTCAACAGCTGTTTGATTTTATTAAAAATGGAATAAAAACATTTGTGGCAAACCAGCCTTATCACATCCACTCTCTACACCTGAAGTTGTATTTCAGGTGATCCCTTTACCCTTACTGCGAGCTCTTTGGTTATTTTCTTTTTTCTATGTAATGAAAAAAGTATGGCAAATTCAGCCTGAAGAATTCTCACTGAATAAGTGATTTATTCTTCTATGCATGTTTTTATCTTATTTTTCACATTATGTGTCTTTCTGGAGATCTAAGAAAATACACTTTTTCTTAGCAAGGAGTAAAAGTTAAATCCCATTAGCATCAGTATTTTATGTGTTCTGGTTCACAGTGATTCGATCATTTTAATGAGGGACTGACTGTTGGTTTTTTTTTTTTTTCTGTTATAGATGGGATTTCTGATTGTATTCTGAATACCAGAACTTTTAAATCTAGATCCAGATTTTTGGGAGAGGAATCTGTGAGCCCCACAGGATGGATCAGTTGGTTTATCTCTGTTTTTGTGGAAAGACCTCAAGGACTATGTATGATATATTGGGAGGTCGCTTGCAGCTACCATGAGAACTAAAGAAATAAAATTAATAAACTTTGACCATGTGTGATGCTTTTTGAACCTGGCTTAAAATGGCTTTTCTGTGAGAAAATATGCAGTGGAGTAATGTATGTAAAGATGGTTTTTCTACAGTGTGCAATTTTTTCATATTCAATACCAATCTGTCAGTGTTTCTGTAGCACGACACTATGTGAGATGAACAGAAACCTAGTGAAGTGAAAAGATGAATTGCTGGAGATCATGCACATCATCGGCAGCGAATTTTGATCAAGAGTTGAGAAGCATGTCCTGTAGGCAAAATTCTGCTTTGAGAATCCTTATAAATACATGAGAACAGAATTTTGATCCACGTTTGGACAAGAGGAAGGATTTAAATACATTGATGTGAGCTCTGACCTGATGCAGGGTGAGAGATTCACGGTGCTTGGGACATGTGAGGCTACAGGTCAGGCGGCTTTTTAATTTATTTGTTTATTTTTTCCAGGGCTTTTGGACCTGTTTTTCAGGAGAAATCATCACAGTGCTGATGCCCCCAATCCCTACACTCTCCAAAAACCTTCAGTATAAATCTTGCATGGGAATAGCTTTTGGAAAATGACCTTGTGTGGATCTGAGGCAGGTGTTAGTGCAGAGGAATTGTTGGCACAATCTCATCCCTGCCTTAAATGTGGAGGAACCGGTTGGTTACCTTTGAAACCTGTATGCTAGTTTGGATCTAATTGGGAGACTACAACATAGTTTGGAGTCTATCAGTAGGCTGGCTGGCTGGCTTTGGTTCTGTTTTATTTTCCTGTCTGGACTTTTTAGTCTGCAAGTCACCCAAGAATAAGTGATGGATCTGGTTCTAGGATGATTGAAATCAGTTGAAATACAAAGGAAAACCAAACAGAAGCGGTTAACATTTTTAGTGATATTTTCCTCCCCAAAAAACAGTTAAAGTCAAAAATGCATAATATCAAGCTTAATTATTATTTTCACATTTTCAAGGCAAATCAAATGGTAATGCATCTGAGAATGTGGCGTGTCAGGAGCACAAGAAGCTGGACTTTGATAATTCCTCGGAACCTGCACAAAACATCAAAGGTAATTACAGGTTTCTGGGGAAAGGCAGGTCCACGCTGTGGCTGATCCAGGACAATCTCCTGCTCCCCTTCCCACAGCCCCTCTTCTTCCTCGCTTCCAATATTCTGTTTTTTCAGGCAGTGTTTATACCCTAATTGAGTGGTGATTTAAGCTCGGTAACTATTTCCTGAGCATTGCAGCACAAATAATAAGCGTGGGTCCTTACTTGATTGAAATGACTGCTTTTATACACTGATTTCAGGGGAGTTTGCTGATTTTTTTTGCACATGGAGGGTGTCATTTGTTCCATTCTCACATTTTCTTTGGAAGTATATTGATGAAGAAGGAGCAGAGAGTGTTTGGATTAGATCTTGAGAGAGAAACCAGCTGGGTTGTGGAATAAGCCCCAGTTGTTATTTAGGCAAGATTGCTGATTCAGTGGTGATTCAGGAGGTTTTCTTTGGCATTAAAAGGCTTTAGAACTGGGTCCTTTAAATAATATTTTACACTGGAACAAGTGTTCAGCAGTTGTTCAACAAGTTGAATGTATAATCATGGGTTATGACCCTATAGTCCAGTTTTTAAAATGTGATTGCTTTTCAAGTGATTGCATTCAAAATGTTTGTAGTGGGTTTATATAATTCTTGGGAGTTGTATTTGTTGATTTTTTTTTTTTTTTAATTAGTTTTTTTAAGCAGATAGAGGAGCTTTACATAACTTCAGTCCGCAGGAGTTTGCTGAGCTTTGTAATGAGTCCTGTGGCTTTTCAAAACCACTGAAATAGCGCCTTTTTTTTTTTTTTTTTTGTCGTTTCTTTTTTTTTTTTTTTTGCAAGGAGGTTGCAGAGGTCAGTGATTCATGATGCTCATTTTATTGACATATTTTCTTTCTGGGAGCTTGTTCATTTCTCTGCAGTAAATAGATGTGAGTTCAGGCAAAGTTGATTTCCAAAATGTTAACTTAAGGAGCCAAATGTGTACAATGAGCAGGACAGAGAAAAACTACAATTATTATTCCTCTCCTTTCCTGAGCTTTATTATTTTTTTTTTTTTTTAAGGTCAGGTTTTTATTACTTGTACTGTTTATTTATTAAAACAGTACAACCTGTCCACTATCAGGATGAACTTCCTCACGCTGTACAAATACTTCACTACACTTGTACAAATACTTGGGCTTGTTCTGAAGAAACCATGTCTGGGAGCAAAGTTATTGTGCAGCTCAGTCTGATACAAGCCTTATCTCTTCCAGTAAGGTCGGTAGCTAAAAAATATCCATAAAGGTGAAGTTTTGCATGCTTTTTTATGTGTCCAGAGGTCATAAACAGATCTTACACAAGCTGAAGAATTGCTTTTGTGCAGGAGAAAGCTGGTCCCTGCTGCCATGGGCCATGTTGCAATAGGAGGAAAGGGAGAGGAATTATATGGTTGTGCTGCACTGCTACTAAATAGTGTTGGGGTTTTTTGGTGTGGGTTTTTTTTTTTCATATGAAAATATAACAAAGGTTTTACTCAACCGGCCTCGCTCTGCCCTTTCATGTTTCCATTTCTCTTTGAGTCATGGAAAGTTCATTATGGGACAGTTGTAGGCAGCGTTTCACTTAGAGACCTGCATGTTTTTGTGACTCGTGTCACATCCGTGTTCTTCACAGGAACTCTTGAGAGTGAGCTATTACTAAAGGGAAGTTCGTTCTGGAGTGTTTGCGGAGGGTGCGGGATCAGCTCTGCTCTGAGATTTCCAAAAAACATCAGCACTGCAAACTGAGAACTTGAATTAAACAAATCTCCCTGATTTGACTGGGAAGGCATTTAGGCAGTGAGAATATCTATCCAGATTAGAAACTATGGATAAAACAACATAGCTGTTGCTCAAAGAATGGCGTTAGATATCATCATTAAATTAGGAGCCATGTGCTCCTTCAGAAGTTACTAAGCAAATCAGATCCAGCAGTATTATCTTTTTTTCTAAAGATGCTCATCCATCTTTCTATAGCATCTGTAGCTTTAATTTAAAAAAGAAGGGTAGTGAGGGCAACCTGCTGCAGAGGACATGTTCCACACGTCTGCTTTGGGTGATGCTTCAGCAGAAGTATCTTCTTGCGGTGCAACTGCTTCCCATCACATATAGAAATTAGAGACATCACAGCAGTTGAAAGTCTTCCCATAATGAGGAAGCAACAGAGTAAGAACGTCAAGTGCTCTTGTGTTTCCATATTTTAACAGCTCTAGTTTTTTACTTTTGCTGAGAAGTAATAAGATTCCTTGGGAAAAAAACCCCATTTCTCTCAGCTCTAATAAACACATCAACATACGTATCCTTGGTATGGTGCCTGACACGCGTAGCAATAGGAAAATAGAGAGAAAGAAAGAAGAAAATGTGTTTTGTGAGACCCCTGTCCATGGGAGCTGTAACTGAGGGGCACAACTTGACTGAGCTTCATCCCATCTTGCCTGAGATCTGGTGGATGATTTTCTACCTTGTCTTACAGATCCATATTTTCAGACTGTGATCTGCCCAACGGGACAATCGTAGCTCAGATGTTCAACTGGCACAGATACGTCTGTCCCTCTCTCCTGCCCCAGCCATGGCTGGCAATAAATGCTCAGTGAAAGAGTATAAGAACAGGTATTAATAGATTTCTCCCACTCCCAACCCTTTCTATCTTCTGGGAATTGAGGATCGCAACCATTAATAGATTTATTTTCCATTAATTGTCTAATGTCTTTCAACTGCATTCATACTTTTGGCCTCAATGAGTTCCACATTTTAATTAAATTGCGTGAACCGAGGAAACCAAGTGCTGTAGCTCCGCTGACATCAAACAGAGAAACAGTTATACATCAAGCTGAGAAATGTGTTACTGGGGTACTTGAAGTGTGTTTATAATAGGTTAACAGTTTGCCACTCTTTCATGTGCTGCTAGGAAAAGCTGGATATGATTAAATGTAACAAGGCTAGTATAAAATTTAGCCTTAAGAATACTAGCAGAAGTTTGTTTTATCTTTATTTTAAAGAATTAAGAAAAAAGGAAAGCACATTAAATATTAAGGCTGGTGACCTGAAAAGTAGACCATACACTTAGATGTCCAGAAGATGTGTATGCATGTAAAATCTCTTCCATCTGTTTTATCTTATTCATAGAGGAGGAGAATTTTAGTTATATGACTGAGCACATGAAAGTAATTTCTTTTTATAGCTAATATGATTACAGTCTTCCCCTTATAATCCTTTAAGAGAAAGGGAAGGAATTTTACAAAATGTTTATTTAAAAGTAATAGAATTTCAAATATTTTCTATATCATGAATAAAAATAGGTGAATGATGAAAAATCTTGCATGGTTTATTTTTGGGGTATTTATCTTTTTACCCTATTTAGCTTCCCACATGGCAATGAGAAGGACATGGTAGATCCTGCATTTCCTGTGGTTTCTTGTAAGGCTCTAACAGGCAG
Organism: Caloenas nicobarica; assembly: GCF_036013445.1. Taxonomy (NCBI): domain Eukaryota; kingdom Metazoa; phylum Chordata; class Aves; order Columbiformes; family Columbidae; genus Caloenas; species Caloenas nicobarica. The sequence continues at coordinate 4,269,878 of NC_088251.1, forward strand.
CTGTTTGCTTTTCTGGTACCCCAAGTGTTACCTGCCAGCCTTCTCTCCAGCATCCTGCAGCCTGTGCACCCAACAGGTCCTCTTCTAATATAAAGAAATATTTGCACAGGGAAATGAGAAAAAGAAGAGAGTCTTGCCTATTTGCTATTAAGTCCTCTGTTGCATATAAAAAAATTGTTGCCTTGAAACTGCTTCAATTTGAAAGAGTGGTGCAGGTCTCCTTGGGTTCCATGGGAGTATATTGAAATCAAAGGTAGCTATTCATTTTTTCCCCATTCCACTGTGTGTCATGTCTTATATCCATGTTTCTTACTTATGAGATTCTTGAAGATCCTCATTTTTGTGAGGAGGATTGCTTTTGGCTGAGGAGCTTGAAAAGGTTCGCGTTGATTTCTGCTTTGTGGTTAGAGCTGGTCTTCATTTATGTACAACAGACAAATACTGTATAGACCTGATCATAAATAATTCACCATTCGTTTCAACAGGAGGCAATTACATGCTACATTATTCAACAATACACAAAGACACTGCTTGATGTGTAAAGAGAGTAATATTCTGCCAGCGAACTGACAGCAGCTTTACAGCTAAAATATAAAAAGTTATAAATGGTTTATTACCACTCAAATCTCATAACCTTTATTCTGTCTGCAATTCACATCCTTCTGCCTTCTCTATTGAAATACAGAAAAGATGAAGTATATCTGTGGTTATGACTCCTGGAATTGTCGAATGGAAGAAACAAACAAACAAAAAGATATTGCAGATGTCTTGATTTTGAGGAAAATGAGGGCTGTGTATGCTGGGAGAGATCCTGGCCTTCTGGTGGGCATCCTTCATTGCCTGGGAAAAAAACTGGGGAAGTAACTTTTATTGAAAACATCTTGGTAAAGAGAAGGGAGTGTCCGTAGGGAACTATATCCTGACTTTTGTGTGTTTATTAGAGCTGGGTTTTTTATTACATGAACACAACAGTGGAAAATAATGTAAAAAGGCATCTCTGCAACTAGCAGCTATTTAAAAAAAAAAATCTACTTCTCTATTAGCTGAGTAGTATGTCATATTGCCTTGTGGTAGTTGTCAAACTGATAATCTCATTAAGCAGCCTGTTGTATGGCATACCCAGAGGTTGGCAGAGTTATGTCAAACCAAGACCAAAGTTTGACATAAATAGTTTTAAGCAACCCACAAGTTTTCTCACTTTTCACCAATCATCCTACCAGGGTGGGGTGGGGGGAGTGAGTGAGTGACTATGTGGGTCTGAGCTGCTGGGCAAGGTTAAACCACAGAAATTCTGGTATTTTCATATTTAACAGGTACAGAACTGAATTATTTGTTACAGGACAGAAATAGGTATGTCTGCCAGAAGTCCATACAATCAACATTGTTACAGTTAAACAACTACCTACTGTTTCTGAGGTGTTTTGAAAAGAAATTCTAATGTAGCGTTATGAAATTACTTATGTAGATATTTGTTCTCAATTTCTGTGGTGCGTTGTACCAGAACTGACTTTAAACTCTAAATATTGTTCTGTGAAGGACTTATCAGCTTCAAAAATGTTCTAACTTCATTTTCAAATTAATGTTTTGAGTGAAAAATTCAACTCAAAAGACTATCTGGAACCTCCTTTCAACTGAGGACGTCAAGAAAGGATTCAAGGTCACTTTGGGGCTGCAAAAAAACATGGTGTTGAAGAGTGTAAAGGAAGGTGGCATGTACCCTGTGCTTCAGCCCCTGGTTTCTGCGGGTGTGGAGACCTTCATGGGACCCATGAGTGCTCAAGTCCCTGCCCATGGTGGCTGCCTTGTAGCAAGGGGACATCTGCTCCCATGGGCTCCGCACGACTCTCCCATAGGGAAGTGCGTACCATGGACAGGAGCTGCTGGATCCAGGGTCTTGCCTTGAAGTTGCAGTGCTGATTGTACTTTTCGTTAAAATAACACATCTTGCCGTTTTTAGTGAGTACGAAGTTTTCAAAATGTATTTGGCTAATAGTGCTGAAAGCATCTTCGTGGCTTTGCAGTGCGTCACAGGTGGTTACTCTCATCCCAGAATCATTTGGTCCAGAAACCAGAGATACTGTAATGAGCCTTTGCTTGTGTCTATTATTTAATCCCTTCAATTTGCTGAATATTTTACTCGTGGCATTTGATTTTTTTGTTTGGCTTTTTATCTTATGTGCTTGAAAGGAACCTGTTATCCCTGCATTGTCCTCTTAACTAGGGTTCTACCCACTTCAGGGCAGTTAATTTAAGGTTCCCATGCACAGATAAAGGGGGAATATTTAAACCTGTGTTACTGGACACTGTCCAAAAATGCCTCCAGATTTAGAGAGCAGATTAAGATCTGTTAGGCTAGTGAGCAGCGGAGGAAAGTTGCATAATGTTACCTGTGGTAGCCACTGTTCATTGCTGTGAGCAATGAGATGGGTGACTGACAGAAAAGGGCAGCTCACTGTGAACTTGAAGCCAAATATTTCCTGGTTTTAATATCAGGAATGGTATAATTAATATACTTGGCAAATAGAAGGCATCCTTCAAATAGAGTTGTGAAATTATGTGTGGTAGATTGTACTTTGCTACGGCTTCGAATGAGGGTAAATGTATATACAATGTCCAGTGTTCTGTGTGTACCTATATATATGTTTCTGTTTCTTTAGGTTGTGCAATGAAATGCTTTGAAACCATCTCTGGGAAGATGAAGCTTCCAGTACCAGTGGTCTGTTTTGGAACCCACTTCTTTTAAGAATACCTTGGAATTTCTATCCATATTTGCCTTTCCAGCGTAAATCGGTGGACAATGAGTTATTTTTATTTTTTGCATATTTTCATGCTACGTAACAATTTTTCGTCCTTCTCATTTTGTTCAATGGGAAAAACTTGAGCGAGTTCTCTAGCTGTTTCTTACTTCGCCACATTCCTCTTACTGAGCCAAATTCTTGGAAACCGTGTCCACAGTACATCTATTTTTGTGTGTATGTGTGTGTGTTGTGGTTTGGTTTTTTTTTTTTCCTTTATATGGCGTGTGTCACTTTTTGAGTGCTTTTAACTGTTCTGGTTTGAGCCTGTCATTTTGCATTTCTTAGTAGCCACAGAATCACTCAAGGAATTAAATAACTTCAGATTTACAGAAGATGACTCATAAGCTTCAGGAACATTTTTATGGCTGTGCTTGGCTCACTAATACAGGAGTACAGCAGTAGTGATATGAGGTATTGCATTAACTGTTGCATACATTTATTGCCAAATGACTTGCACAGGCAGTGTTTCAGATGCCGTGGACCTCGCCATAATAACCAGAAGTGTCCTGTTTGCAAAGGAGAAAGTAAGATCCCTTTGTACACCGACAGCAAGCAGATGAAGTTGCTCGCGGTTCTGGAAGTGAGGACTGATCACAGTGAAAGCTGGAATGGATTCTTCTGCTTGAGGAAGGGGAAGCTATGCAGCTTAATATTTGGGCTGATTATAATGACTCTAGTGATGGCATCCTACATACTGACTGGAGCCAAGCATGGCTTGTTGTTAATACCATCTCCCTTCCACTACGGAGCTTTTACTAGCAATCCAAGCTTAATGGACAATGAAAGCCTTAGTGACATGAAAGACCATTACCAGCCTTCTAAAATGAATATTTCATACGTAAAGGATTATCCAAGCATTAAATTAATTATTGACACTATTACTTCAAAGATAGAGTTTATAACGAGACAGCGCCCTGATTTAGAAGAGCTGAGGAAACAAGAGCCACATGTAAGTATGAATTAAAGTGTATCTGAAACTGCTCTGTACTTGCTTATTTCAAGACTTTTGGGTCAATTTTTTTAATGAGAGAAAAAAATGTGCAACTGCTCAGATGCTTGTCTAGTGACTTACACCATCTAGAGCCTCCTGATTTACACCAGCTGAAAAGCTGATATTGTAGATCATGCCCTTCTGAGTCATGGGCAAAACAGATGAGTTACATAAATGGTCTTGACACCCAAAACAAAAAAAAAATCAGCCAGTCTTCTGATAGCTGTACAATCTCATTGAATTTTTACCTTGTCTCATGCAAAATCATTCTAACTTAGATTTGCGAGTCATCTTAAATGCTAAATAAGAAAGGAGCCTTTCTAATAACTGATTACCAGTGTGCCTCCTTGAAAATCCAGTCATTGCAAACCTTGTATTTCAGAGTTAAGAACTGGAAGTTAATTTGATTTGAGTATTATGTGTTTGACTTAAAAAATTAATCCTTGCAGGGGAGTTGGGGGTTTATTGAGGTCCCTCCTGGTCTTAAAATCAAAGAATTTCTAAATGCACTTCTCTTCCAGTCCAACTGTTCATGCAGGATTTGGTTCCAGTGTCATCAGAAGAAATAAGTTAGGTCAACTTTGTAGTTAAAAAAAAAAAAAGGGTTAAAAATGGCCACATGGTGTTTCTGTTGTGTTCTCTTGCTGTGCTAAGCTAGAAAAGTATAACTGTCAATTTTTTGCTGCCTTGACTGAAATTGTTGTTCTTTATGTTGCAGATGTTTTCAGTAATTCCTAACAAATTCCTTCCAAATAGCAAGAATCCTTGTTGGTATGAAGAGTACAGAGGAAACACAACCACAGATCCTTATGCAACAAACTCCTATGCACTGTATTCAAAGCGCTTTCGAACCATATTTGATTACCTCAGGAAGGTATTTTGGAACCACTTGTACCATTATAAGGACAAACACTATCGCCTGCGTTGTCTCCCCCATTTCTACATCATTGGCCAACCCAAGTGTGGGACCACGGACCTGTACGATCGGCTCAGGCTGCACCCCGATGTTCGGTTCTCAGCGATCAAAGAGCCACACTGGTGGACAAGAAAGCGATTTGGTGAGTTAACATGTCCTCTAGTGTTCAGACAAATTGTCGCTATTAAACTTTGACATTTCTTGTATATACATGGGATGATATTTATGGATTTGCTCCATATTAGATTATCTTGAAACTACTGGAGTTAATAGTTTTGAAAAACGCAGGTGATGGATGCTCAATAGGTTTCAGCCTGCTTTTGTTTCATGGTGTTTTGGGTTGAACTTTTCGAGATGAGGCACATTTCATTTGGTTTATTTGGAGTGGTTTGGAAAATATAGGAAAAAAATAAAATCACCAGATAAAACCAATCCTGTGAATTCATAAAAGCAGGAAGAGGAACTATTAGGTTGTGATGGGTGATTTAAAGAATAGCAGTGATAGTTTTGTATTGCAAAATTCTGTAATGCCTTTCTTACATGAATAAATGATGGGTCAGGATTTGAAATGCGGGGGGCTTCAATTCAATAAATGCAGCTGTGCTTTGTGGTAGGAGCTTTGTTAGTGTTACAGCTCCAGGCAAGCACTGGACAGCAGAGATGCTCTGCATGAGAAAGCGCTCTCACTCTCGGGAACCTGCAGGTATTTTTGATGCTTTTTTCCTGGATGACATCCATATTTCATGAAGTGACCCTTCGCCTCTGAAGGCAGCCTTGAACAGCTGAGGTTATAGCCTGCTGGAGCAAGACGCATCCAACCCTTGTGATTGCGCCTTCAAAGGGTGTCTGAGAGTGACGGGGCCGAGCACATCGTTTTATCCAACTGAAGTGTTTATGTCCTCCTTGTTCTCTCTTCCCTGGGTGCCAAGGAAGGTCAGTCTTGTGATTAGAGACTAGATGAGATGCAGAAGATCCAATTTCAATTCCTGACTCCACTGTGTGCTTTCCTCTTAAATGCAGATGTATGTGATGCTTGCTGTATTCCACCCTGGTTCTGGATTTTCCCACTGCTGGGTCTAGCTGCTAAGTGCCGGTGTGCCCTCACTTTGTGTGACTTTGGTATCGTAGATCACAGGCTTTTCAGTGATATTACTATTTCCAAGGGGAAGATATGGGTTATTTTACAGTGACATAACCTTCACTTCTGCTTCCAATTTGCTGTTGCTTTACTGCAGACACTGCCTTTGGAACAAGGGAAAACCTAGCACTGTAGGGTAAACCGTTTGATGAGGACTTTGCATCACTGCTTTCCTTTGGTGCTTTTCTAAACTTCCTCAAAATGGGAAACTATCTCTTCTAATGAACTGCCATGGCTACAGAAGGGACAGACACTTTCTGAGGGACCGGGACACCTGCAGTGCTGCTTCTGTTCTTTATTTCAGGGTCATACCTTCAATTCTTTCTTTCTTCTCCATGTGGTATTGCTGTTTCCATCTACCTTCCCCATGCCCTGGAGCCCAGAAGAACCCCACAGTTCCTGCAGATGGGGGCTTTGATCCTCACTGCTTGGTGAGGAAGAAGGCTCAGCCACAGATCTGGGATTTCATATTTCTCAAGGAGAAATGATTTTGTTGTGTTCTTAGAATTTGTATTTCCTTCCTTTGCAAATGCCCTAAGAAAGTGGGTAAAATTAGTATTTTAGATATTTTCTAAATGTTTGTCATAAACTAAGGGTTAAAGCAATATGACGAAAATACAGTTTGGCTTTTGAGATAATCTGGTCCAGTTTAGGAGCACTCTTAGGAGGTACCAGTGTGAATGGGGGAGCTGAGCTGGTTACAAAGTCAAACAAGAGAAGCATCGTGGTGCCCCCTGAAGCTCAACGAGAAGTCCCTCGTTCATCACAGTCAGCGGCTAACTGAAGACAAATGAGAATTACCTCCTGACCTGAAGGTGAAAAGTCAGATCAGTGAAGAAAAGGGATTTTACACTTGGACGCCTTCCAGCGCAAATGCCGTGCTGCTTGTGTCTGGGTGTGTAGATGCAGGGACTGTCTGCAAAACCATCTATGGAAGATCGTGTCTTCCATGAGAATGCTGTCAGTAAAGGCTGAACCAAACTGATAGGTTAAACTAAAATCCTTTATACTAAATAGTTCTCTACACCTACTTTAGGCTCAACATAAATGTCTGGAATTAATGTTGGAGGAAGTAGTGCATCCAACCTCACTATAGCAAGACCGGACTCACTAAAGCTCAGAACTGGACCTACCAAACAGGCAGAAGGGTGTAAGAAATCAGACCGGGGTGCATATAATTTGAGAACAAGGACGAATTTCTGTCTCTGTGCTGGTATTCACAAACCCTCCACTTGCATGGTCTTGTGGGGACCAAGTGCAGATCCTTGAAGAGAACTTCCTTTGCATAATGAAACTTTTGGAAATTATTTTGTGAAGCTCAAGAATGAGGAAAGCTTGCTGAGTTTGGGATCTCATGGGAGGGAGATCTGTAGAGATGACCTTCTGATTGTCTTAGGCTGTCTGCCATTGAGAGTGAAAGATTAAGTTTTTCTCCTGGTGGCTCAGTTCTTTAATTCTGCCTCAACAGTGCATTAGCTAATGGTTGCTGTTGTTTGTTTGTTTGTTTGTTTTTAAGGGAGAGAGAAAAAACCCTCATAAAACAAATATGACTCAAATAGATTAACAAGCGAAACCGAAACAGCCCACTTCATAAGCCAGCTAGTTGGCATGTCTCCCATGCTCCTGGCTATTAACTTGGTTTAGTTTGTAACACTTATCTGGAGAAGAAAGTGTCTTTGTTCTATGGCGTTCTCTGATTCAGTGGATTTTTATGAGACTGACTAAGTTCAGCTGAGGCTAAACAGCCATCCTGGGGAGGCCCCATTTTGCAAATCACAGCTTTTCTGTTCTGATGGGATGGTTGACGATCCACAGGACTTTGTCCTAGCTTGACCATCTCTTTCCTGGCTCTTAGCCACAATTTTTATTCCCATGAATGGGGTGGCAACAAAGCAAGGTAGCACCATGCTTGTACCTTTTCTGCCCCTTAAAACAACTCAAAAATCACTGCTGAGCTTTCTTCTACCCTTGTTAGATCCCACTTTCCTAAAGGGGAAAATCAGAAGGAATGGACAAAGGAACTCCCTTGCTGAGCTTTCCTCTCACATAATTCATAATTATTGGCCTTGCCAGAACAGGAAAGGGAGATCTGAGAGGTCCTGCTCTAATCTCTGAGCTTTGCTCCTACTCTGTTGTCTTTCCAATACCGTCCTTGACCTCTGCCCACTTGAGAGAGTCTCTTGTGGTACGGTAAGAAGCAAGAAAGCAAAGACGGACACGAGGAACATGTGTAGAAAGTGGAGAATTGAAACTAGAGTGGGAAAGAAGAGTAGGAAAAGGAGGATCAAAATCACAGATGTGGCTTAAGGTGCTGGGAAATGCAGGGAGAATGTGATACTGAACACACCCTGGAGTGTAGGAAAGGAGAGGAGAAAAACAAGACGCTATCGTGGAGCTTAGTTTTCATTTTGTGAAAGACAAAAACATGAATGATTTACCAGTTTTTCGATTTTGTTAAGTGCATGTTGATTTACATATTTGGCATCAGAGCCTGTTCTCAATCTCAATACAGTAAATCTAGTGGGAGTCCTGTATTACTTTAATTTATATTGGTGCAAGTGAAAGCAGTATCTCGTCTTTTCTATATTAATTCCAAAAGCTAAATTTAGAAGAAAATAAATGCAAGCTATTCATGCAGGAACTGTAAATGGAACATATGAGATATTTCCTATCATTTTGAATTTATGGCTTAATTGTATAGTGTCTTGGACCTCAGCTACTTCATTATTGGCGCTTTTATCTGAGTGTTACACTTCATCGGTCCAATTTTGTGCTGACGCTAGCTGGCTCAGTGCCAGCCGTCTCAATGAAGCCATCTTGGTTTACACCAGAGGTTCATCTTGCCCTGCTATTATTATTATTATTATTATTATTATTATTATTATTATTTTAACTTCTCTCTTTTCACTGTTTTTAGGAATCATTCGTCTGAGGGACGGATTTCACGATCGCTACCCTGTAGAAGATTACCTTGATCTGTTTGATTTAGCAGCACATCAGATTCAGGGGGTGCTGCAGAGCGAAGCAGCCAAAGAGCGTGGCAAGACGAACAACATCATAATTGGTATGGCAAATCCAACCTCTGATATATGTCACTGTAGCTCCGGGTTGTCAGATTTCATAACTAGAGCATAAGAAGGACGTTTTCCCACATGTGAATGGTTCACAGCTCAGAGCCCCTGATGTTGGTTTTCTCTGGTGTGTGTGGATAGTGCAGGAGTTCTTGCCTTTTCCTGGAAGGTGGTTACTTGCTTCATTAAAAAGTTGTGATTATCTTTAGAAAATGCCTGACCAAGCAGTGAATGTCTGACGAACATCAGCATTTCATTAATTTTTTTTTTTAAAAGAAGAGTGAGAATGGCCTTGGTGACTCCTTCCAACATTGTTTTATTTTGTTTTCATTACGAGGGGTTTGCCTGTAGTGATGGGATTCTAGCTTCAGGTTCAAGTGCTGTACTAGTGTGTCTGGGATAACACCCTAATTATGGTATTACAACATACGATGGGTGCTGTAGAAATCCTGTACCTGACCAGAGAGAGTTTCCGTGACAGCGACAGCTCCAAGCAGCTCTTCTGAAGCTCCAACATAAGATACATGTAGGAAGGACCACCAATTTTTGTGTGGACTGAAATAAGAATGATTAAACCCCTGAGCCACTTAGTTAACAGCAATGATAATGCAAGTTTCAAGAGCAGGAATATACAGAGGCAAGTTAAAACCATCTTGTGTGCTATTTCTGTTCAGGCTTGGAACCTAGAAGCACAGAACAGGATGCTATTTGAAGATAATCTTACAGTTTCAGCTGATATTAAAATACCTGGATAGCATTAAAATGGTTTAGAAATGCTGTTGTATTGTACCTTCTGGAGGTCCATGGTTAGGATTGGGCTCTAGGGAACGATCCCTGGATTGCTTTCAGTGACACACAGCGGTCAATCCACCGTGCTCATCCACTGTGGTCCATGGTGCCATTGGTTTACAGTGCCCATGAGGAACATCAGCAGAAATTTCTAAATTCTACTTTTGCTCTCTGCAAAGATGAAAAAACTGAGGGGAAGAGAGAGATTTACCAGTCATACTCTGTCACCTCAAAATTTCCCAGGGAAATCAGACACATTCCATGGAAATACTAGTTGTGCAAGAGACAGTTCCCTGTTGAAAAGAAGCTTTTCAAGTAGCTCTGAAGTCGTCATTCTACAGGAAATAGCGACAAGATTTTTGCTGCCTGCCCTCGGAATATTTTTTTGTTTTGTCTCATTCTAACCAAAAAAGTTTAACTTATTGTTGGCTTGATGAAATATTGATGTTGTCTTACAGTGTTCAAATCAGAGACTTGGCTATAGTCACATTTCTTCAATACTTCCTCAGTCTCCATTTAAGTCCATCATTTGCTTTATTAAATATCCAATATTGAGCAAAATTTGCAGGATGGGGCCTTAAGAAATGTTGCCATCAGGGACATCTGCAGATTTTCCTTCTACTTACAATATCTCCTGTCCTTTCATGAGTGAAGTGCTTATACTAATTAAATTCACTAATCTAATTGGCAGTGTACATCTTTGATTACTTACCTCCTGTTACAGCTTTTTCTAGAGTTCACTTTGTGTTTCTTTTTCCTGTAGTCTCATTTCTTGTTTCATTAAGGTTCTGTTTGCTTTTATTATTAAGTTTACAGGAAAAGTCCTGAATGATTACACTCATTAAGTCAGTCTTTTATGACCTTGGTAAAAAAAAAACAAAAACCAAAAAACCAAACTAAATCAAACAAAAAAATAAGCTAGCTCGTCTAAAATGAATCTGCATGAATATCACGTTTGCCTAGAATCCTCCATTTTCTTATTTCAGATAACTAGAAAGAAAAATTGAATTAAAACTATAAACATTTCATTACTTCATCATATTACATTATTTTGAAAACTAAGCTCATCTGGATATTAAACTTAGTGGGTAATAATTGCATTTACCCCCAAAACCCCCAATATCTGCTTAGAGATGAACCAAAGAGGACAGCACTGATTTAGCCCGAGGCATTCTGAGCAGGACTTGTTTATTTGTGATCATTAATATGATAAATTCAGAGGAATGTCTTGTGAAAACACAGTATGATGTTCATCCATTAATGACTGAATAAAGAAGTTATACATCCAATCTTTAGGCAATTTAGTAAATCATATGTTCTTTAAGTCTATAAGAAAAAAATAATATATTTTTGGTTGCGCTGCAATAATTTGACATAATTCCTATAGCAGTGATTAATTTATCTCATGTTTAGTATGGCTTGTTCTCTTTGTAGATACTATATCTGTATTATAAACCAGAAAGGAACACTGTCAAATTGTCAGGAGTATTTTTGGCTGCTACAGAAAATTAAGAGAGTCAGCAGAGAGAAGAATGAATTTTTTTTTTTTTTTTTTTTTTTTTTTTTGTCCCACCTGCCTGATTCTTGACAGTCATCCTGTTTTGGGAAGATTTGCTTTCTCGAGCCCAGCGTATCCTGGACTGACTGCATTAGAGCAGCACCTTGAGTACCAGTTGATGCTTTAGCACGATCCGGTCGCGTGCCTGTGATCTTCCCTTGCTTATGCGCTACCTGCAGATTTTTGGTGGTGGCTGCTGATTCAGCTAAAACAATTTATGTGATGTTAAGAGAATCTGCGCATTTATGTGTAAACACATTGATTTTACTTAATTCAGATAGCACACGTGCCGGCAGATGTTCTTAGGTTTAGTCACTATATGTGAGCTAATTGGAATAAATCCAACAGAGCATCAGATATGATCAGAGGTCTACAGAGCAGGGAAGTATGAAGAAAGATCAGAAAATCTATTCTAGGGAGGAACAGATGGCTTGATGAGGTTATAGACTTTGGCATGATTTAGGCAAATATGTTTGAGGGAGCAGTTAAGCCTGGCTTTTCCTGTCCTGGAGATGTAGCAGTGACTTTCCAAGGTCGCTCACATCCCTGGAGTGCACTATCCTGTAAATCCGTGTGTGCAAAGTGCTCGTACCCATTTGCATTAAACCGTCTTCTGACAGCACAGGAATAGCTGCAGGATGCTTTAGTGGTCCAGCTCTCTCAGCTCTTGCTCTATATTTAGTCTTTTGTATTTCTGCTTCACCCAGTGTGGGAGCTGGGCTAATTGAGTTTTAATTGACAAGTCAAAGCCCACCGATGATTAGGCAGAGCTTTGGCTAATGAATTTCAAATGGAAAAGCAGAGCTGTCGTGAACACCCAGCTTTAGCCAATGGATCCGATCTCCTCCTTCTGAAAAGAGGCAAAATAAACATGACAGAAGATTAATATGTTTTCTAACAACTCCCAGACTTTAATAATAAATCACATTATGTTAAGCTGAAGTTGGAAGCCAGCTCCTTTTTCATGTTGCGTTTTGGCCGTCTTTTAAAATCTTCTTTGGACTTTCCCAGGAGAGGAAAAAAAAAAGGAAATAATGTGCAAGTCTATAAGCCTACAACATTATTATTTTTTCATCTCGTTCCTTTTGATTTGAAAAACCTCATTATCAAGAATTAGCTCTCATTAGACTGTCAAAGAGTGGAAATTTCCAAAAAGCTTATGTATATGTTTTATTAAACGTCAGTGTGCCACATAAATGCCAGTATTACTTAAGAAGATGGGGAAAATTACACAATTCAAAACATTGTATCGGATCATTTATTTAGCAGCTGAAGCATCATATACCTTGTTCTAGCAGAGTCATTGCTGATTGTGTTTCTCCCTGTAGTGCTGCGTTCAGAGTAAGCTTCTTCAGGAACTAAGGATATCAGAATCTGGCATTTAACCAAATGTGTTATTTATTCTATAGGGTTTTTTGTCTAATCATTATTGAATAGTTATATTTCACTTAATCTGCATAAATAATTGTAGTTATATAAGAAAGCTCTGATCATGGATAATTCTCAAAATGGGATATTTCAAATGGCAGTGACACAAGTCAGCTGGTTAGTGCATTTTTTTAACATTGCACTTTAAAAATATTTCCTATTTCTATTTCCCATTTATATATTTCCAATTAATTTTTCCCATTTATGTTCAATTTTTCCCATTTTTTTAAATATTTCCCATTTTCCTCTTTATGTTCTAAACACTATTGATCTGATGGAGTGGTGGCTTCCACTCTTTTTCTTTAGTTTGTGTCAAATTGTACAATTTGTTAACAAGTCACTTCTCTTAAGATCAGGAGCATTAAACCCGACCCTTGGGGTACTGCAAGGAGCACAACGGGTCTTCGGCAGCAACCAGCTCCTGCTTCCTTGCTGGAGGGTGGAATAAAACCCCGAGCAGCCCATTGCAGCCCAAATCAAATATATTTGCATATGTTAACCACTAAGAGGAAGCAGTGTGGTTAGTGGACAGTAATATTTCGGGTGGAATTACATAAAACCAGCCTGTATCACTACATTCACAAAGGCACAATGCGGTGTGACTGCTCTGACTCTGGGGAGCATTAGCCAGATCAATTTGCAAGAACCAAGCTATGCTGAAATTAATAGAGTCAATTTTAATCAGTCCACCAGGTTCAAAATTCAGCCAATTTCCACTCCAATGCAAAGAATGAAGTGAGTTACTAGGAGAGATGTTTTTAATTTCCAGGAGAGGCCAGCGCCTCGACGATGTGGGACAACAACGCTTGGATTTTCTTTTATGACAACAGTACTGAAGGAGAACCTCCCTTCTTAATCCAGGATTTTATCCATGCCTTCCAACCGAATGCCAAACTTATCATCATGCTCAGAGACCCCGTTGAAAGGTAAGCAAGGATCACATTGCTAAAGTACACCAGAAAATTTTCTTACTACAATAATTTTTATTTGCTCATGCTCTCTTGGATGCAGAAAAATGTGCACGTGGTATTTGACAGGGTTACTTGATTTCTGATGAGAGCTGCCAAGGGATTTTATTCTGTGTATTTTGGCATAAGTCATTACGATAGTGTTTTAAAGAGGGGCATGTGAGTGTAAATGCCACAGTGAGTACCATGCGTGAACACCTGAGCTACTCTGAAAAAAAGAGAATTTATACCGTGCCAAATGCAATACAACTCCATTACCTGAGCTAATATGTCCTGGTTCTCCGCGGGGCTCACTCGATGGAGTATGGCACTGCATTTACAGGTCTCAGCATAAGTGCTTCTGTGAAGTGCTTCATTTCACATCGAATAATAAGGTTTGCGTCTTCAAGAGGCACACTGTTCGAAATGATTAAAAGATTGCAGCTAGCTCCAGAGACAGCAAATGATACAAACTTTTTTAAAGCTTAAAAACGTGCGGTGCAACACTCATAGAAAGCCTCACTAGGCAATTTGAGCTTGCACAGCCAACAGCTACTTGACAGTTCATCCTTGGTCTTCCTGACTTTGTTTGCAATGAGAGGGTTCTGCTTTTGCACAGGAGTGGGCTGTTCTTGAATGGTTTTCTGTTGTGTTAGCCAGGAACGCCCTTCTTTCTACTTGCATTTCATTTTTTCTCTCCAGTCTTCCTGCAGATTTCTAGGGCATTTCTTTCCACTGTGTCTCCTGAAGGAGGAGGATGATGAGGGTAATGGGGAGGGTGGGGGAGATGCAGGCAGAGTCCAAAGAGTCTGAGAGTGCTTCCATCTCCTGTGTCAGAAAATACAGCTCTCAACTTTTAACAGCATGTCCTGACCTCAGGATTTAACAGATGGTAATTTTATTCGAGAGAGCTGGCTGAAGTGGCTTCCTCATGTAAATTAACTACAAATTCCCTGATTGCTTTAACCACACCAGTTATGGGTGTAGCTCTTTGCCAGCTTTAGTAAGAGCGAGACAAAAAGTCAGCTTCATCTCCCTGTCTGTATTTATGATAAATTGCTTTATATTTGTTTACGATTCCTTATGCCCTCATTGCTGATCGCTCATCTGAACTGCTGGAGCAAAAGCAGCCATGGCAGTAGGGGCAGCCAGGGTGGTTCCATCGGTGATGCAGTTGCTGGGAAGATGTGTGTGCTACACAAGGTCTAGTCCAACCTGCACAGGGTCTTGGTCCATTCCCTAATTGGGAATATTTGGAGGACAGCAGGGTTTGTGATGGTGGGTGTCAGTTAGGACAAGAGGAAATGGCCTCAGGTTGCACCAGGGGAGGTTTAGATTGGATATTGGGAACATTTACTCATGGAAAGTGTTGTCGGGTATTGGAACAGGCTGCCCAGGGCAGTGGTGGAGTCACCATCCCTGGAGGGGCTGAACAGATGTGTAGATGAGGCTCTTAGGGACACAGGTTAGTGCTAGAGCTAGGTTATGGTTGGACTCGATGATTTTAAGGGTGTCTTCCAACCAAAATGATTCTATGATTCTATAATGGCGTCATTATTTCATTGTAATGGATGGTGATTGAGAGTAATGACTTCAAGTAGCCGGAACAGCTAAAATCCTGACTGGCAAAGGTTTTATTTCTGGGCAGATGTCCTCAGAATTACAAACAGATGGAAAGAAATATAGAAAAATCTCGTCTGCCCCGTGGAGTGAGAACAAAGTTTTCCTTAAGATGTCAGCATGTCTTTAAAATAATGGGTTTATTTTAATGGATGATCAGAAATACTAAGCAGTCATATTAAACTTTTAAATGAATCTGCAGATGAGCCCATGCTGTCCATGATGAGTGCTGGCTGATTTTTTTCCTGCAGCAAGAAGCTTCTTCACCTTCTCTGCCAGGAGTGGTTGGTCCTGCCATCCATGGGACAAGCTGGGCAAACTTGAGTCCTGTTGATGTATTAATACACACTTTTCTGCACACAGGAGATACTGTGGTGTGCCTTATTAGTTGAAGTTGGCTGGATTTTTTGTCCCTTAGCTTTTCCCAAGGTCGTCCTCACACCCTGCACTGGTGGGTTGGCTTGTTGGTGGGTCTTCATTGTTTAATATGGGAATTAAAATCCTGTTCTTGCAGAGCACTAACATAAATAATGTGCAGAGGGGCTATTCCTGTGCTTAAGTGCTTTGCTGGATTAGGGCCTAAACTTCCTAAATTAAATGATGAATTTGTAAGTACCTGTGGAAATCTACGGAAGTTTAAAAAATAAATAAAGCGCAACACAAAAGGTTACTGCAGCAATAAAACGAGACCTAAATAAATTTTTTTTTTAGGCCATTTCTTAGAAACCTGTCCTTTTTTGAAAGAGGCTGAAAAGTAGCCAGAATTTCTGGAATTGCATTGAGAGGTGAATGCTATAGAGGCATAATATTTGTGCTGCAAACACACCCAGGGATGTGACTTCTCAAGTGTTAAAAAACTGTCTCCAAAATACTGTCGTTCTGGTCATAATTTGTAAATGTAAATATGAAAGAAAGTTAAAAAATGTTCAGCAGATGATTCATAATCTAATATTCATGCCATGTCAGAGCATTTCCTTTGTCTCTTTGGATCATGTTTATCTTCAAAAAGTTTAATCAAAGTTTCAGGGATTAATACTAAAATAGATATTTTATTGCCTGTGGGTTTTGGGTTGTTTCCACAGCACCACCCCTCAAAAGGACTTCAATTTAGATTTTTTTTTTTTTGAGCAATATTAAGCAAGTGTAAAACTTGTCCTAAAAATGTGCAATGAGGGGATCCTCCTCTGCTGCAACTTTGAGAAATTCCTTTTGCTGGATTGTTTCTACCCATGGCAGTGTGGAGCACCAAATATAGAGGGGTACCAATGTCAGCTGAGACCAGTGCTACTGTTCATAGATAACATAAATTTATAAGTCTATAAATTTGAAAAATTTGCCTTCAGGAGAAAATATTGTCTCACACAATTACTAGGCTCAGGTTCTCAAGGGATGCTGACCTTGAAAGTGGGGATGATGCTTAACAAATCCCTGGGGTGGATGTTACTCCGAGCCAAAACCCATTAAAATGAATATAAAATGCGTCACTGTCGGTGGGGCAACGTTACACACATGTACCCTTTCTGATTGCCATTGTCATGTAAATAAAGCTCTAATTTCCTCTGCCTTTTACTCACACGTATCCCATTTGCAGACTGTACTCCGATTATCTGTACTTTGCAAGTGCTAATAAATCCGCGGAAGATTTTCACGAAAAAGTGGCAGAATCCCTGCAGCTGTTTGAAAATTGCATGCTGGATTACTCCCTGAGAGCCTGCGTCTACAACAACACCCTGAACAATGCCATGCCCGTATGTATTTCCAAGAATATTTTGATTCCTTGCTTCTTTAATAGTACATTGTGTCAAGGTTATTAAAATACCCAAGCACTGTGCAAAGCAGCATCGAGAAATAAAACTTTCTCCCTTTCCATTTGTAAAGCGGATGGCATAAATATATATGTAAGCATGTAAAAGCTGATGTACTAGCTCAGCTGTCTCCTCAGTCTGTTCCCTGATGAATGCCAACAGTAATAATACAGTTTTTCTATTGTGCAAGCATATGGAGAGCACATTTAACGAAGATTACAGTTTAATGTGTAAGCTTTTTGCAGACCTTTCCAAAAAAGTAGCTCTGGCAAGGATCTTTGTGGTACAAAATTGCTTCAGAATCAGAATAAATTATGTATTCTTTCGCAAGAAAAGGCTACCAATAACTAGATAAAACATTTAAAAAAAAAAAATAAATTGTGCACATCAGAAAATGATAAAAGAAAATACAGAAACTGCTGGCAGGGGAATGGATAAGTATTACAGGCTCAGTATTCCAAAAATTCACATTTTTAGTGTAGAACTGACTTCAAATTTTGCTTGAGGGGGGGAGAAAAAAGCCTTTGCAGAATAATATGGAAGAGATTGACTTGAAGTATCATGTCTGCCCCGTTTGCCATTCAGTCCGATTTTATTTGCTCAGTCTGGGAAGGATTCGAGGGAATACTTCCCTCCTTCATCTTGAGGGTGAAGTGTCTCTGCCACTTGATAAAATAACCATAAAGGAGCATATTGCACAGGCTTGAGCCCCGTAGCAGCAGGACAAATGGGACATTTCTCTTACGTACCTTGGCAGGTAGGACTGGAGCTGCTCGTCTCTGGTGGTGGCCTCCAGGACCTCCACAGACACCAGTCACGGTACTTTCCAACCATCTGCTTGTATAAATGCTTTTTTTCCAGTGTGGGGAGAGGAAAGCAGAGAGAGAAACAAAGGTTTTTCCTCTTACCTTCATCCTCAAGGTGCAGAACTGATCTTCATTTGTTGTCTTAGGCAGGTCTCTGAAGAAGATATTTTGGAAAGGAACGGAGGATGCCTTGTTCCAGGGAGCCACAAGCAGGTGTTCATAAACAAACACAAATGCTAACTGTGCTCCTCAATGGGCATTTTAGCTTCTTCTTCAGCCAAGTTATGTCTGTTATGTGCATAGTTTGCTATATATTGAAAAAAGTAAGGAATCTTTTCCCTGGCAAGCTCATCAGATTGCTAGTTGTGCAACTACAACAGAATAATTTTGGTTTGCTATTTGTTAATACATTCCTGAAATGAGAGAGTTGTCGTAGACATTACCACTGCTGAGAGATGCTAACCTGTAAAGAAAGCGGCATTTCTCAGCTTATCCTCACTTAGAATTAGTGAAGAGCTTATCATCCGGAGCAAACCAAGCTAAGCCAGAGTGATCAAAGCGCAGATATGGATATTATGGAGGGGAGAATGGCTTGGGAAACCCTACTGATGCCTTTGATGTACAACGGGAAGCACTAGAGCTTTGTGGAAGGAGACAATCTGGTTCATAAGAACAACGATGAAAAAGAAGTCAGTACAACACACTGTATAGAGAAGAAAATCTTGCTGATCCCAGGAAAACTGGAAATTATGGGGATGTAGTAGTTAAAATTCCTCTTTCTGGTGGAAAGCTTTAAAAAAGATTCTAAGCCCATGTGGGAAAGTGCTGTGATCCCAAACTATACCATGTAGCTGATGTTTTCCTTTTGCTCCTCCCCATCTCCCAGGAGCAAGAAAAGCAAAACCCATCACTGGGCCACCCATTGCCCAGTGTTCAGTGAACCGGGGTATTAACTGAGGGCTGGAGTACTGCCCTGCCAGTGTTATTACGTTAGGCTGATCTTTTAATCAAATAAGATATTTAAAATCCTTGTGTAGCACATATATAAAGATGTCTGCTAAATATGGAGGCTTATTGTTATAAGACATACATCAGAATGATAATTATGATAATAATGACTTAGCAATAATTCAAAATATGCCTCTTCTTACTGGAAATCAGGTATTGAAGTGAAAGAAGCTATTGTTATCTGACTTCATTGTTTCTGTGGTAATGCGACTTGAAGATGTTAAGTCTCTTTTATGAAAGATGCTTATGACTGGGGATTCATGTTTCTCTCTTCTGAGCCTGAAGGGATTTAGAAAAATATTTATAAGCACAGTTGGAGGTTGGACTTTTAAGAACACCAGACTATCCTTTTTATGTTTCAACTTGTTATGTAAAATTGAGGAGGGAAGAAAAACAGAGATTAGGTCAGGACAGGCTGAAAAACTGCCTTTTCACATCTTTGGTCTAACACAATCTGGCACGCCCGGTGCATACTCAGACAATGCACCATTAACACTGTCTAGCAGCCACTGCTACTCCAGCTCAGATCTAAACCTAATTATTGCAATCAGAGGATAAAGCAAATACACCTGAATCTAATTCTTAACACTGAATCGGAGTATTTGTACTACTCATGGCAGCGTGATCTGGTGCAGCTGATAATTAGGGTGAAAGAAATAGATTTAGGGTCTGGAGAAGGACTAAGCATCTTCCCTTCCCCTGCTGTTCATCCAGGGGCTGGAAGCCCTCAGTGTCTCCATGAAGGATGGGTCATCCCATGGAGACAAGGTGGCTGAGCATCCTTCTGCATCTGGTTGTCTCCATGCTTTTACGCAGACCTGTGGCTGATGCAGCAAGTGCACAGCCAAGCCCTTAGTAAAACGACATCTCTAACCAGTAGAAAAGCCATCTGCAAATATTCTCTTCAGCTGCAAGCTACAAGAGGAAGATTAAACAAATGTTCGGATATTGCCTTTCTATGCTTCCTCATTAACACGTGTTTGGGATTTTTGCCCAGGAGATAGAGGTGAGTGTTGGTTTCTTACCGCTAGAAATGTTGTAAGGTGAATTAAATCCTTTTTTTTGTTGTTGTACTTACAGGTAAGGTTACAGGTTGGCCTCTATGTTGTGTATCTTTTGGACTGGCTGACAGTTTTTGACAAAGATCAGATACTCGTTCTTCGCTTGGAAGATCACGCGTCAAATGTGAAATACACCATGCACATGGTGTTCCAGTTTCTGGATCTGGGTAGGTGCCTTCTGCCTGTTTTAAGAGAAGTGCAAAAAATCATTATTATCCCCCTTCTAGGTCATTTTTTGCTTTATAAAGAGACAAAACAGAAGTATGGGAGTCTGTCTTGAAGGATGCATTGATCTTGTTGCCCAGGTTCCCAAATTCCCATAGGAAGGCTGGTGTTAGAAGATCTTAATAAGACTATTTAAGAAAAAAAAAAAAAAAAAATCAAAACCATTCAGAATCTAGGGCTACATCTTAGCACAAGGAAGCCAGTCTTGCTTTTGAAGACAGTCAGGGCTTGTTTGTCATGGGCTTACAGAGGTGCAAGAGCTGTCCAGTACAATTTAAACAACTTTCAGCGTTACCCTTGTGTGCGTGCTCTTGCCAACATGCACCAATCCAGACTCTAAATCTGAGCATGATGAAAGATTGCAACTCTAGCTGGGGAGAAGGGGGAAACCGGGTTTTTGCTATGTTGATTAAGACATCTGTTGCTAATCCTCGGAGAAACGCTGGCAGACAAAATGTTGCCCAATGTTGATTTGACAGTAGCAAGAGGATGGAAATGTGGCTGCAAAATAGTCTGGCTGGTCCAAACACTGGTCTAGACGATGAGAAAGTTTGAATGTGGCAGATTGAACAGATGAAGAGCTTGGCATCTTCTTCCTGAATACGGTTTACGCTGGAAAAGTCTGTGGGTTTTTATCTTGCTGAAGTACATTGTCAAGGGCTGAGGTTTACTCTTGGAATAGCGGCATCACTATACCTGTGTTACCACTTTAATCCTGCTGATAACCTCAAAAACAGACAAAAAAAGGGCTCACGTGAGTGAAGGTGTTAGACAACTGATCATAAAATGAAATAATCTAAAATAATTGTGACTACAAAGTGGACAGGGAGTTGTATTCAATGTCATAGCTGTTTTCTGAAAACAATCTTTTTTCCTTCAGAAATGATTTATGCTGCTTGTTGTAGACATGATTAATTCATGTGAAAGGAAAAAGTATTATTTCCATATTTACTAACAGTGATTTATTTTACTAATCTAAGCTTGTATTCAACATTCTGAAACATCATCTCTGCTAACACAAATTCCATTTGTCTTCCCTTGGCAGACCTTGTGAGTTAGTCATTTGTCTTCTTTAGCATGGGCATTTTTTGTGACGTATTTTAAGGTAATATTCTATTTTTCCACAGGACCTCTAAGTGAGAAGCAAGAAGCTCTGATTACAAAGAGTCCCGCATCAAACACTAGACGACCCGAAGACAGAAGTCTTGGACCTATGCTACCAACAACGAAGGCAATTTTAAGAGATTTCTATAGGCCTTTTAATACAAAACTGGCACAAGTTCTTTTTGATGATGCTTTTTTATGGAAGAGGACATAATATGTAAATTTAGTGCCACAAATAACAGTGCTTAAAGAAGTTTTTATTTTTTTAAATTCTATTTTTGTGCGTGGACATTTACATTTTTGCCATTCCAAAGAGAAGCCGATTGATGAGCTGAGAGTCTCACCTTCGGTCAGCACACGTCACGACAGTTATACTACATTTTCCTTGTGAGAATGTAAAGCATCTTGCTTACCAGTCTATTGCAACTTCTTTTACCCCGGCAAAAGAATAAAGTGGAAAAGCATCAGTATGAAGATGATATCTTACACTCTCCACGGGGATGTTGAAGTTTAACCTTCTAAGATGCTGCAACACAGAATTAGCATCAGTTTCTACAATTACACTTATAATCTCATTTTCAACATATGTTATTCATTCATTTTTTCAAACTATCAATGTAATGTAGTCATTAAAGTTTTTAATTGAATTCAACCTAAAATTTTGTTTCTTTTTCTCTGCATATTCACAAATAGCCTTCACTCACACTAAGGTTTTTATGTTTCCTTAATTCTGAAAAAAAGATAAAGGATAATTGCATTTGCATAAATTTCCAAGTCTAATTTATATCTTCAAGATAAATCGACTTTCCTAGCCACGGTTCTCGTAAAAGAAAGTTTTATATTCCAGGTAAGAATGGATGCTGAAATCTAAATAACTGGCCACATCCAGCGTTTAGCATAGCAAATCCATTGCTTTTGGTATTATGTTCACGTAAATACAAATACAAATAATCTGTTCATATCACTCACATATTTTCCCAGGAAACCTTTAGTGGGCTTGATATAAAGTCCATTACTGGCGATGGAGAACTTTGATGGTGTTTTCTGTTTGGTCCTACACAATTGCTTTTCTTCATTCCGAAGAAATATGCATTTAAAAAATATTATGAAATCATGTTGTTAAATGTATATATGTACAGGATACACAGTAGCTTACATCCTCATAGAAAGGGTACATTAATTAATGAATCCGTCACACATTATTTGTTGCCCTCTTCAGGAAATATGTCTACATCTAGTTTAAAAAGTTGAGATATGGAGATTCAAGAAAAAAAAAAAAAATTGAAAGATATGAAGAAACTTTGGATTATCTGAAAGTTTTTATTTGACTAAAATGGCCAGATTTCTATATGAATGTGCAATGACTCAGTATTTGGTTGCAAACACACCTGGTTAGGGTCGCTGTCAGCCACAGTCTGCAGCCTTGGTGTGGGTGGAACTGGTCAGCAGAGTCCGCCTAAGCAAGCGATGTTCTTAAGAGACAAGTGGAAATGCTTCCTGTTGATAATTTCCTTGCAAGGGCTTTCAAGGATTTAGTCTCCTGTTTGGAAAGCCTAAAACAAGTAATTTAGGGAAGCAGTTCTAGACAACCAGAATGAATTAGTTCTAGTTCAGAAATGCTAACAGACCAAAAATAGAGAACTGAGACCAGACTATTTTACCAGTATATTGAAAAGCATCACAGCAGCATGAATCAGAAAATCAGAATGAATTCACCACTGCTTGCAAATGTAAATTTTTCAGTCAACAATTTAGTTACCCTAAAGATTTCTACCAGTTGTGCCCTGAATTAGACTCACCACTCTGTGATCAGGATAAGTCTATACAGAATGTTTGCTAACCTGATCTGCCAAGATCAAATATTAA
This sequence comes from Caloenas nicobarica, assembly GCF_036013445.1. Lineage (NCBI taxonomy): Eukaryota > Metazoa > Chordata > Aves > Columbiformes > Columbidae > Caloenas > Caloenas nicobarica. The sequence continues at coordinate 4,293,009 of NC_088251.1, forward strand.
TATTTCCATTTAGTTGCCACCTACCACCATGATCTGATGATATTATCTTACCAGCCCTAAAAGCTATGGATGTAGCTGTCATTATTATCTAGCATGAGCGTTAATTGTTAATTCCATTAACAAATCACATGCCTAGTTTGTACCACACTGATGTATGGAGCTGAACTCTTAATTTCTGCCAGCAGACCCGTGCAGTCCACCACTGGTTGGGGAAATTCTCTCTGTCCTTTGCCTGTGTATATAATCTAACTCAAAACATGTTTCATCATCAAAATTTCTGCTTTAGGTTGAATCCCCCCCCACCACACTGCTAGATCCAGGTCTTGCCTAGTTCCACCTCACAGGAAGGAGAAAGGTTGAAGGTTTCCTATATCAAGGTGGACAGTGGTGACCAAGGTGCCCAAGTGTGGATGAGCTTAACAGAAGCAGGCGCTAACTGAATGTCATCATGTGTGTAGCTCAATAACACATGGGGAAGGGGCTGTAGCTGCAGATGATCTGTCAGGAGCCTGTGGTCCTTCCAAAAGTGAAGTCTCCAATGAGGCTGCTTTCATGTCTTCATCTTTTTCATGAGCTCCATAATATGATCTCTTGATCTAACGCATTGCAACTCAATACTGCTGGGTTCAGGCATGACTAAATATCAAAAAGCAGCAAATTAACTGTCAAGAGGGCATCTTGGATGTAATGATGTTGCTCTCTAGTCCAGACTGTAAAAACTGTATTGATCTGGTGAGTCAGAATAACATAACCTAGCATTTGGTTTCCTTGAGGGATGTGATGGTGCTGGGTATCAGATCCCTTTTCCCCATCCACAGAGCAGACAGTGAACCACGGCCATTCAGTGGCTTCACTGAAACGTCACAGCAAATCTCTACACAGGATAAGGCTCACCCCAAGTTCTTCCAGTTCCCTTTACCTTTCTCTTGAGAATTCTAGCCATGAAAGAATTCAATATTATTATCATCATTCACTGTAGCACTGAGCTGACCTATACTCCCAGAAGAGTAATTTGCTAAGAAATTGAACTTACTATCAAGACAATATATTTTCAAGTGTGCCAAAACATAGCAGTAGCTCTTTGCAAAGACCTCAGAAAATGTGTCTCATACTGTTTTTTTACTCTTATCTCTGCTGAACAAAAGTAATCAGGCAAAGCTGCAATTTCCCTGAGTGCAAAGACACTGAGGAAATGGTTATTTCCAAATGTTCTCACTGCTACTGCAGAAGAATGTGAAACGTGTTTTCTGTAAGACCTCGCGCGTTTGGGCCAAGCATCTTGGCTGGCTGGAAGCAGCACAGTAAAAACAAAGGGTCTGCTGCTAAAAAAACCCAGGCACTGGTTTACATGGAAAATGATACGCTGTTATCTGTTGAGTCCAGCGCACAGGCTCGTGTGCTTCAGCTTAATAAACCGAAGATAAACAGTGAAGTTGTCACAGTTCTGAATAGATCTTTCTGCCAAGAAATTAATCCATCTTCCAGCTAAGCCAAACGCTCTTTTATTTAAGATAAGGCACAACAGTGTCACAGAAAAGTTACTCCTGCTAGATACCCATAACACAGGCATGTTAAACGATGCATTTCAGGAGCTGCTGTGTTTTCTAACAAAAATGCTTGTGTTGCAGTACCATCTTGTGGTCAACACGGGCAATACCTTGTGCTGTGGACAGGAGTGCATTTTCGTTTTCTACACTGAAAAAAATGAGAGGCAGGTGCGAAAAGAAAAAATAAATTTCCACTTCTTTTCAAATGCCCGGAGGAATAAAATTTCCAGTGGATCCCAGGAGCTGGGGACCCTCTGGAGAAGTGCTGGCTCTGCACAGCCCCAGCATCATAGAATCATATAGGTTGGAAAAGACGTTTAAGACCAACAAGTCCATCCGTAAACATAACACTGCGAAGTCCACCACTAAACCACATCCCTAAGAACCTCATCTATGCACCTTTGAAACCCCTCCAGGGATGGTGACTCCACCGCTGCCCTGGGCAGCCTGTTCCAGTGCCTGACAACCCTTTGCAGGAAGAATTTTTTCCTGATATCCAATCCAAACCTCTCCTGGTGCAACTTGAGGCCATTTCCTCCTGTCTTATCACTTGCTACCTGGAAAAAAAGAGACTGACACCCTCCTTGCTACAACCTCATCCTTGCAGTCCCTCCTGGCGAGCTGCTGCGTGGTCCTGCATGTGCCTCAGTTTCCCCAAGGGGATTTGCCAGCACCACTGGAGACCATCATGCAACACGTAGCTCTGCACTGAGGGAATTTTTGGGGTCAGGTTATTGTAGCAGTACTTCTAGTTATTAATAAGCAGTCAGCTCAGAACAGCTGCCAAACTGCTGTCAGCCCTGCCAAGGGCTTTGATCCCACGTCTGTCTGTTCTGTCTCTCCGCTCACATCAGGGGAAAGATGTCATGAGCAGTTGAGGCCAGGGAGATGCTCGTCTCCACTGATTTCAACAGTGTCCTGCTGGGGACCCCGGCTTTTGTCGCAGCTTCTGTGAAAACTGTCAGCTCTTCACACTGCCTCAATCAATAGAAAGGCCCTTAAAATGATTGCCAGCATAGCAGGGGCTTAATGGATTGCCCGGCTGAAAGCTGTCATTGAAAATCAGAAGCCTGCTGTGTATGTATTAAGCCACAATTAATAGAAAATAAGGTCTGGAAGAGACACAAATAGTAATCAATGTATCAGATTTCAAACGAAGGACACACTTTCCATCTCTTGCCCTTGTTATTTCTGACTGTCAGCTTTCTCAGTGGAAAAGTTGCATATTCGAGCAGATGTAGATGTGTTGGAGTCTCTGGGCTGGCAGGGGCTGCTCCCACCCCCGGCTGTGCCAGGGCAGGAGGGCACTGGGGATGCTGGGATCCATCTGCCTTCTCTGCTTATCACCCGCCCCATGCACTTTTCTCTGATGATGGCTAAGGAAGAGGGGTAAGATTTGTGTGCACATTGGTATCACCATGACTGCATTTTGAGTCCTCTGGTCCTCACAGAGGTGAGAAGTCATAGAATCATTTTGGTTGGAAGAGACCCTCAAGATCATCAAGTCCAACCATTAACCCAACTCTGGCACTAAACCATGTCCCTGAGAACCTCATCTCCACGTCTGTCCAACCCCTCCAGGGATGGTGACTCCACCACTGCCCTGGGCAGCCTGTTCCAATGCCCAACAGCCCTTTCCGGGAAGAAATCATTCCCAATATCCAGCCTAAATCTCCCCTGGTGCAACCTGAGGCCGTTTCGTCTCATCCTATCACTTGTTACTCAGGAGAAGAGACCAACCCCCTCCACGCTCTGACCTCCTTTCGGGCAGTTGCAGAGATCAGAAGGTCTCCCCTCAGCCTCCTTTTCCCCAGGCTAAACAAGCCCAGTCCCAAGCTCATGATGTGACTGGTTCATTATCTTCAATCTCTGGAAAAATATGCACTAAAAGGCAAAGTAAGTGTGACTGGTACCTGGTTCCATACCTCCAGAAGAGTCGTGCCCTTCGTCTTCAGTTCAAATCCCAGCCCAGCAACAGGATCCCACAGGCTGCAATGCTGCTTGCTCCCTGACTCCCCACCCACTCACTCACTCTCCTTTTGGTTACGAGTCACAGGTGTGGAAGATCTAGAGGAAAAATGCTGCAAATACAACTCTTAACAGCTTTAAAATTGCTGTTTAATTACTGAAGTAGCTGCAGTAACCATTTACTGCCTAGCCATGGTGGCACTGCAAAGCTGCTGCAGGGGATGTCTTCCCCAAGAAAAACATGGGCAAGCACTGTCATTTGCTATCGAAGTGGGGGCAGATTAATTAAGATTTATTTCCTCAGTCTGGGTACATCTCACATAGTTACAAAATGATCTCTTCCTCTACTAATGAATGGGAATGAGAAAAGGGAAGGGTTGTGCTGGTACTCAAAACACTGCAGTGGAAGAACAAACCCAGCCTGAGGGCAGCTCCCAAAACTGTATTTATTTCAGGCTACAGAGGTCTAAGCCACAGATTATTTGCAATTAGCATGGAGTCTAGCTTTTGACAAAGATAAAACTAGTGCATCCTCATTATGGAATATTTTGGGTTTCCCAGAGGCCAAAGATTTAGGACTATTTGCACCACATGTGTAGCAAGACATCCTCCATCAGTGGCTGCTCCCAGTTTAGCCGAATAAGCAGGGTCTTTTTACTCAGTGAAGTTTTTGAAAAAAGAGATTGGGAAAAAAAAAAAATTGCATTTAAAACTTCGATGTTTAATTTTCTTGGTTTATAGACTTGCTGAACACATCCATAAGTCAGACAAGTGCACAATATAATGTAGATCATTCCCAGTTTTTCCGTCTTCCCAGCTCAGCCCTCATGGTGACACATGGCATGTCTATTTATTTTACTCTGGACCTGAATCCACTTCATTTAAGTGCCTGTTGTTTCCTCGCGTCTTCTATGAGAAGACCTATTACCAGCTCCACGCTCACAATTCCATTAAACGGGCATTAATGCAGAAATACACTCAGATAGCTCAGCCATGCTACCCGAGGCCTGGAAGAAGCCAGACCTGAGTGGCCCCAATTACCTGGGTGGTTAATTGGGTCTATATGTGTTAATTCCTCCTCTAGGATGTTGAAGTCAGAGATAGAAAGGAATGAAAACTGATGTCCTTGATACAAGCAGGGCCCCCAGGGCTGTGCAGCCCCACAGCAGAGCAAGGAGGCAAAGGCTGCAATACAACAGCTACGGAAAGGGATAGAGGAGGGGAAAAATAAGAAAGAAAACCTGCAGTTGAGTCAAATGAAATCCTGGGGTGGCGAGACAAATTGATTGGGCAAAATTGCATGGAGGAAAGTAAACCCAAGCAAGGTAACCAAAAAATAAACAGAAGAAATCAGACAGAGGGAGATGTACAGCTGTCAGGTGAAAAGAAAAGATGGATTTTTTTGACCACCTGAAAAGGTTTAGGAAAGGAAAATAATGATATAAGCTGGGGAAGCTATGTTGGCTTGTCTGGAAAGGTATCGGCCAAGTCCATTGCAGCCTTGGGTTTTGTTGCGTGTTGCACTGGGAAGTTTAACCTGAAAGTCAGGAGGGATGGGGACTGGATCTGCAGACCTGTGGGTTTGTCACCTCCCTCTGCCTGGTTCCTAGAACAGAGTTCAATGCTTCATTTGCACTTTGGAAGGAGCAAACTCTTTTAAAGAGAACAGAAAAATTATTGAAGAAAGGCTAAAATAAGAACAGGAGCTACTTTCCTGGATTAAGAGTTTAAAAAAAAGAGGTTAAATGCCAAATTTATAGCTAAGAGGAGGAAAGGGCTGGCATTAGAGTTATCAGGTGTCCCTGTCCCTGCCTGCAGGCTCTGCATGGGGGAACCCATCCAAGGGCAGGACTTTGGGCCAGGAGGTGTGTGCCAGACAGCAAAACTATGATATGGCTTTTATTTTAGGCCCTGTTTGTTGGAAACTGTGCTGGCGATGTTGCCGACGGAGGCCACGTGGGGCAGGAGCAGAGAGCTGGGGTACAGCACAGCACTTGCCCAAACCCAGCTGCCTGCAGCGTGTTTGCACTTTGCCACCCCGTCCCCTCCAGCTGCAGCTTTGAGGGATCACCAGGTATTTATTTTCCTGGGGTGCAAGACCAGCAAGAAATGAGGTGTGATTAGGATGCAGGATGCCACAAGGGGGCAGGGCATCTCTGGAAATTCAGCTGCAGCCGGTCGATGTGCAATGGTCAGACCCAGCTCTGCTGCTCTGCAGCATCGCCACGGAGAAGGACACTTGGGAGGTGGCAAAAGAAGGAGGGACATGTCTGATGGTAACTGCAGCCAGGTGGGCAAAGCCCGCAGCCCTGGCTTGCAGCCTTACAAGCGGTCTGCTCACAAAAAGCTTTTATTAGAGATTTGCTCAGAATTGCATAGTGGTGGAGGGAAAGTGGTTCTTATGATACATAACCCAAACATATATATAAGTCAACATAACTCATCTGTAAATCAACATAACTCACACATAACATAACTCAATGTATATAACTCCCAGAGGAGCCATAGAAATGCTCGGAGGGCTGGAACAGCTCTGCTGGGAGGACAGGCTGAGAGTCAGGGTGTTCAGCCTGGAGAAGGGTCCAGAGAAACCTTATTGCAGTCTTTCTGGACTTAAAAGGGGCTGATAAGAAAGATGGGGACAAGCTTTTTAGCTAGGACTGTTGCGATAGGACAAGGGGTGATGGTTTTAAACCAAAGGAGGGGATATTCAGGCTGGACATGAAGGAGAAATTTTTGACACTGAGGGTGGTGAGAGCCTGGCCCAGGTTGGCCAGAGAGGTGGTGGATGAACCATCCCTGGAGACATCCCAGGCCAGGCTGGACGGGGCTCTGAGCAACCTGAGCTGGTGCCGATGTCCCTGCTCATGGCAGGGGGGGCACTGGATCAGCTGTGAAGGTGCTTCCAGCCCAAAGTATTCTATGATTCTATAACTAAATATAACTTGACGTAACGCAAAGAACACTGGGACAGTTATGGAAAAGGACCAAAACATGCTCAGCAATACAATTTAGAAGCAGCATGACACTGACACTATTCATAGAATCATTGGCATAATGATCCCCCTTCTCTCTCCTCCATGAGCCTACCAGGACTGGGGTAGCCTCACACCTTCAAATTCGTTCTGATCCACACTGCTGAGCACAAATTTCTTCTCAAAACACAAGTAATAAGGACTTTGAAGGTATCAAATTAAAATCTCACTTCCTTATTGTAACGGGCAGATATAATCCTAACTTCTTTACATTTATTATTTCAGTACATTATTTAGTTATCCTGTAGCATGATATAGCAGGAAAAGGATGTATGAACAATTCATCCCCACTGAAAAATCATTCTGTGAGGGCTGCACACTAAGCAGTCAGTTCAGTGTTTATTGAATCTTTAAGCAATACGTGTGAAGGTCTGTGTTGTCTCACAGTGATATTACCAGACTGATTAATGTTGAAGCATCTTTGGCTTCCGTAGTACTATCAAAGCATGAAAAAAAAATTCTTAGACTGAAAAAAACCCCCTTATATTTAAATAACGCTTTCCAAAATAGTGCATAGGAGTCAGTCCTTGACAGGGCTGTGTCATAGGGCCCAGGGTGAATCCTGCAACATTTTTTCCCAATCCAAAGTTAAGCATGTATGATGTTTGGGCTGATTAAACAGTTAAATGTGTCTTTCTGACACTGGATTACAAAGTGCATTTCACTTCAGCAGGTGGAGCTGCAAAGCAATCCTGTCCCAACTGCGGCTGAGCTTTTGTAATAATATTGTATTTGAGAAGTACTGAATTGACATTTACATCAAGCTGACTTTCAGTAGTTTTCCTTTCTTCTATATGTGCTACAGAAGTGTATATTACTTAATGAACACCCCGGTAGGTACATGTTGCAGTGTAATTAAAGGCTGGAGGGCTGAAGGCAGCACAGCGTGAGCTAAGGCAGGTATTTGAAACAGAACAATTCAGCAAGAAATCAAAATCCTGAGCTTCTGAAGCCAGAAGGTTCAAAGCACTTGGACTACCATAAGCGTACTAGCATGAGAACGATAAAACCTCAGGAGGCAGGAGCTGTAGGTGTCCAGCACTGCAGGAGGCAGGATTTGCTGAAGTTAACTGCTGGCACAGCCAGGAAATTGGGAATTTTAACACTGTGAAGTTCAGGAATTGCAGTTCAGGAGGACTGGAGAAGTTGGGACAGAGAGAGATGAAAGTGAGGGTGGGGGTAAGGTGACTTATTTTAGAGAAACTGTGGCTTGTGCTAGAGTGATTTGGTCCTCCAACTGTAAAAGGAACAAACCAACTGTTGTCTTGGCAGGTATCTAAGAAATTTTAGACTATAAATCTTCAAAATTCGAAGTGCCCTCAGTTGTGGGTGTTTAAAAATCTGTTGCTGCTCTTAGGACTACTTTTTTGAAGAGTTGCATATTCTTCCTTGTTCACTTTGTCTTTCCTGTCAAAAATGCTGCATCAAGGATTTGCCCCAGACAATAAAATTAGCAGCTTGTTTTAGTTATCAAACTGAAAGGAAGACGATCTGGCAGATAATGCACATCCTTGGGACTCAGAAGATTTTAATGATTGCGTCTTCCCCAGACCCCCATCTGACCTCAAGGAATCCTCTAACAGGACAGACCTGGCTCACCTTGCCTGCCCTCCAGGCTGGCAAACATCCGAAGGCAAACCAGCCACCTTGCCCTGGCATTATGCCTAAAATAATATTTTCCCTGAGAGGAAAAGTTCACCAAAAGTTCCCTGTCTCACGAGGTAAACTGGCACTTGAAGAAAAATAGAAGTCTACCTAGGAAACACAGGCTGTGGATGGGCAAGAGACCACATGGAGCTCCAGGTGGGAAGAGCGAAGGACAGTCTAAAGAGCTCTAAAGCCAAGAACCAAGAACATATTGAGGTTTTTTCCAATCGTTTTCTATACTTGGAAACGTGCACATTGTTCAGGAAGTGTAATTTTGCATGCTTCTCCTCTATAGTCATTCCCTCTCCTCTTTTCCCTAATAAACAATTAAAGCAGATCCTCACCGAATTTAAAAATTAGATGTCATTTCACTGGGAGTATGGCAAAAAAAAGGAGGGGATTTTTCTGTATTAGCAGTTCAGAAGACCAGAAATCTATAAATTACAGAAAACTTTGAAACGGTTTCCATTTCCACAGCAGATAACAAGTTCCAGGCTTTTAGACAGCATAGTTAGTGCTGTGATTAGCAGCATCAGTTACCAGTGCAGCACTTCAGGTTTTCTCTGTGACATCTTTGCAATATTGACATAGATACTTTGCAACACTAACATAGGTACAAGAGCTTTCAGGATTATGTTATGCAGTCTTTTAAGAGGCCTTCCAATTGACATGATGTTACAATATCTACCATGTATTTTAAAAAACCCAAAACTCTTCCTTTGCCAAAGGACTTTATAACATATTACCGGTCTTATAATGAAGAAATACCACATTTTTATTTAGCCCCATTCAGGCCTGGTTTTCCTTAGATGCTTGTCCTACTTTTCCCCAGAGCGAGTAATTTCTAGACACACGCTGCGGATTTTCTGCTCGCTCAAGTCCCCAGAATAAGCTGAGGTGTTTCTCAATATCTTTGAAGCATTTTCATATTAGCCCAGTTTTAATGAGCAGATGTAACACAAATAACATGGGCCCAGGTTTGCAGGTTAGCCTGGCACAAATACTTGGACTATGCCTTTTTTTGGAAAATGCCACTCAAAGAAAACTTCAGTATAATTAGTACCCTCTAAATAAAATGGAAATTGTCTTCAGACACAATATCAAGATTACTGAGCCCAAAAGGTGAATGTGAACGCTCCTGACAGTGCCAGCGCAACTGCAAGAGAGCCAGGATGGACGCCTGGACGGGGACCCGGAGCTGCTGCCTCACAGCACGTTGTGATGCCAAAGTCTTTTCCTGCGCTCTGTAACACATCAGGAAGAATATTGAAGTATAAATATTTTTTTTCCCTGAATTACAATCTGTCAAAGTTATTCCATGTTTAGACTATGGAAAATGTATGGATTGATATGCAAGCCCAGAGAATATTAACCAAGAAAAGCATCTTGGAGTAAGTCACAACAGGAAACTTAAATGCCTAAAATGTACATGTAGTTATATTAATTGCAGTTTAAAAATCATTTCACATGCTTACAGTCAATTTGAATAGGCCTAAAAGGCATAGCAACACTTATTTCCAGCATCTAGTATCTTGGTTTTATGATTTATTGGATATATTTGGGAAAAGAATTGTTTTCAGGTTGTTCCAGCATCTAGATTAGGTGAAACCCACCCCTGCATGGTGGAGCTGAAGCCCTGAACTCCTCTCCATGTTGCGGTGATTTTGTTTGCATATGGGAACCCTTCGTCTTTATGAACAAGGCAGCCCCAGGGATGCACAAAACCCCCTTTCATCCTCTGGTGTACCATGCTCGCCAGCGAGAGATGGAAACGAGAGAAGCAGCATTACACCCAGGCTTCTCCTCTAATCCAAACAGTCCCTTTGCTGCGAGAGTATTCTCAGTGAAGGGAAAATCCATTTGGCTGGTGTCATTTCCCCAAAGCGCCAGCTATTTATCATGGTTTTGCATTTGCTGGTGTTACGGCACTTGTGTGACAGGCGGTTTGGTTTCAAGGCACTCTGATGAGAAGCAGCAGATACAGAACATAAAATCAAAGAATGGTTTGGGTTGAAGGGACCTCCAAGCTCCCCCAGTGCCCCCCCTGCCATGCGCAGGGACATCGGCACCAGCTCAGGTTGCTCAGAGCCCCGTCCAGCCTGGCCTGGGATGTCTCCAGGGATGGTTCAGCCACCACCTCTCTGGCCAACCTGGGCCAGGCTCTCACCACCCTCAGCGTAAAAAAATTCTTCCTCATGTCCAGCCTGAATCTCCCCTCCTTTAGTTTAAAACCATCACCCCTTGTACTATCAGGGACAGCGAGGGTTGAGTGGAGCTGAAGGGTTCCACATCAGCCACTCCCTTCTTAGCCCAAATGTGAGCTGGTTCTTGCTCTGCTGGTCCCAGCCTGGAGCTCTGCTGGTCCCAGCCTGGAGCTCTGCTGGAGTGGGGAGAGTAGCAGGAAGGTTTCCCACACTGGTGAGCTGTGGAAATGCTTCGGAGCAGGGCTCTGTGCAGGCAAAACACCAACCCGGCTGGTTGGCAGTCCCTGCAGTGAAAATTTTGTTGCTTGGTCTGAGGCCAGTATTAGTAGGGACTTAATGGAACAGGGTCCTCACATTGTCACTCCTCTCTTTGCCAAAACTTGAGCAGAGGGTCTATCTGGAGCTGTCAAGGACTAATAGCAAATCTAGCAGCAAATCTGTGATCTCTGCTCTTGTACATTCATTCGCCTGCTATCCGTCTCTGATTATTGCCTGTCCAGATCAACCTGCAGAGAAGCATAGTTCTGTTACTTCAAAGGATTTCTTACTGGCTAAGGATTAAACAAAAACTCAATCAAAATCACAATACAGTATTTCAGCTGCAACCACTTGAAGTTCCACTCTGAAAATCAAGGCTGCACAAAATAACATTGCAGACTTTACACCGAAAAATGAAAAGATGCAATACAGCCACAGTAAAACAAGGAAAAAGATTTCTTTGTATGCTACCCCTGCAGATACAAGCAATAGTGAAGAGCCTGGATGTGCAGGGTCTGTTTCTGCCCTCTGATAGATAGGTTTATAAACACTAGGATGTGCTTTGTTGAGATATATCTTGGTTCTGTAATTATTGCTTAGGAAATAATTCTACTGGTGATCCACTGAAAGGAATAAAATCTCTTCTGAGTGCAAGTGGGTAAAACCCAGCAGGGAGAACTGGGGAGCAGGTTTTCTGGGACTGGGAGCAGGAGCTACAGCGCTTCTTGGTGACCACCAGCCTGGCGGTGACATACGCACAAGTCCCGTGTTGGGTTAGTATGAGGGGCAATGGGCACGGACTGAAGCACAGGAGGTTCCATCTAAACATGAGGAGAAACTTCTTTACTGTGGGGTGCCAGAGCACTGAACAGGCTGCCCAGAGAGGTTGCGGAGTCTCCTTCTCTGAGACATTCCAACCCGCCTGGACACGACCCTGTGTGATCTGCTCTGGTGACCCTGCGTTAGCAGCGGGGTTGGACTGGATGATCTCCAGAGGTCCCTTCAACCCCAACCATCCTCTGATCCTGTGAAGAGACAGGACCAGAGCTTTGCTTCCCATCAGCGCACATATCCTTCTGGAGATGAACCCCACATGCGCACCACGGGCAATGTAGGGACAGCAGGAGAAGGTGGGGCAGTGCCAAAGCCATCTGTGGAGAGAACAACAGAAGCTCCTGGGAAGCTCTCCAAAGGTCTGACCTGGACCTCCTCAGGGTATTTCTTTTGGTAAAAAGAGACTTTCTTTCTTATCTACTGATGTGTGAGGGTGGGATGGCACAAAGCCCAGTCCCTTGGTCTGCGAGGACCTGGCGCTTTGCAGAAGAAGGTCCCAGCTGTGGGAGGTGTTTCCCTGGTGGTGGTCCCACCATGTGCTGGGGGAAGGTCACAGCTCAGCAAGTCCTGAGCAAACAGATGTGCACCCAACACATCTGCTGGGAGCCATCTGGTGAGTGGGAATGCTCTTGGCCACTGCTGGAGCGGCACTTCTCACAGCCAGCAACTTGTTTTTACCAGCCAGCAAATCTAAACAGAAAGCATAGGTTGCTGTCTTGGCCATGTGAGTCAATAGGCTGAAAGTAGCCTGGTTTTAATAAAAGAGGCACTTTCAGGTGAAATGTTAAATCTTCTCAATCCCAGGAGAACATCTCTCATCAAAATTGTATATGGCCTTGGGATCTTGGTATTTTATAAACAAGGCATTTCCAGATGTATAAATAAGAAAAGAGTGAAATATAACAAATTGCTTGTCCAGGGAAAAACATAAATGTAGAAAGAAAAGCTTTGGAATTTACTTAAAATACATGGAAATTTATATACATGTTTTGGAGTTTTATCCAACAGCAATACTGTTGCTCTTGCAAGGAACTAGAGTAACCAGGAATTTACTACATTTTTCCTTCTCTCTCCCTAGGGTACTTTATAACAGGACGTTTGAGCTGAGGTCCTGACTCTGTTGCTGGGATAGGTGTTGTAGTCTGCAGGGTGTAATTCACCTCATATACGGTTTTAGGGACCCTTCTGAACTAAACGTCCATTTATACGGGTACCTTGCATATATGGGATGGGACTTGATGACCCAGGTGGTTCCTTCCAGCTTTCTAGTGAAAGAAAAGTTTGTTGTTCTAGGGGTCTTTTTAATTTCAATAAGGAAGCTCTCATATAGTAAAGAAAAGGTTATTATTAGTCATAATCTTGTAATGCTAAAAGAAGGTTTGATCTCTTTGTACTTACCATCCGCCTTCCTGGTGAAAAATAACATGATTTTCCTTTACCTGAAAAATTAAACAAAGCAAAAATCACTATTTGTGCTGATTTTTTTCTGGTCCATCTGTACCAAAATGTAATTTTCCAAATCCACAAACTGTATTTCAAGTCTCTAAGGAAACAATAACGGATTTTTAGGCTGGTATTGCTGAAATACTCTAGGGTCTTTAAAATGCTGCATTAATTCCTATGTAATCTTTTCCATCCTTTTTAGATATTCTTGTAATGATTCAGGTTGCTTTCTCTATTGTGTATTGCTATTATTCACACACACACACAGAGGCATTTCCTAACTTCTGAGACTTTCTAATGCTGTTTCAGTAAGGGTTTGGGTATCCTATAGCCGTATGATCCTTGGCATGTAGTTGTATAATGATCCTGACGAAAAGATCATTGCAAGTTTTGGAAGAAAATATCTCCATTTTAGAAGAACAAGATCCTTGACTCCTTTGGATAACCCACTCCTGGCACCTACCAGTGAGAGGCTGCTCCCCTCTTTAGCTCAGCTGTTATATTATTTAACAGGTACAGTTGCTTTTCTGGCAGCAATATTGCAGTTCCTGGCAAATTTCTGAGCCTCTGATCTACTGTACCCCACACAGCTACTTAGTGAACTTGGAAATTGTGCTGAAAAATCAGGTAAATGTTTAGAAGTGTACTTGCTTGGAAAGCCTGGGCGAGGTTTCTCTCTCTTCAAATGCCACTTATCTGCAAAAAGCTCTGATCAGGTTGTTAAATCCCTCTGATGCTAATGTGGTCCAGGTGGTCCTGTGCTGTTGGGAGCTGACATGTGTTTCATCACGGGGAGACACAGCAGTAGGTGCTCAGGGAATGGAAATTCTGCAAAGGCTGCCAGTTGTCATTTGTTCAACAAGCAGAATGGTCAGCACTGATTTGGATGCTCCACCATAGCTCCCGTGCAACCCCTGAACATCCAACAGCACCCTTGTATTAAACACAAATAAAGCTGAGAAATGCCGAGGTGTAAATAAATAAAATCATGTGCTAAAAAGTGACCTCATTAAAAGTATTTGAAGCCAATATTTGTTTCAGTCACACTGGAAGTTAATTTTCTATCAGTTCCTCTCTGCTTATTTCTTGCATCTACTAAATTTAAATTACATTTCTCAGACTCTTTGTCAGAAGCTCTTTTTTTGGCTTCAAACTGTTACACTATCTAGCTACTATAACTAACTGCTATACAAACTATCGTACTAAAACTAAAAATGCATCATTTGTTCATGAAACTGTCTTTAGAACTGGAGAAACTTTCAAGCCGAAGGACAGTTTTATATTGAAATCTCACTGTTTAGAGAATTGTCTCACTATTTCTGTTTTTATAAGTATTACAGATAGGTTTAAATTTTCCATTTCTAAGGAAGCATCTTTTTCCAGGTCAGTATTGCCTCATTTAAATTTGGTCTTGTTTCTATTCAACTCTGAATTCTCCTCAGGTTATTTGAGACCCACCATGTTTTTATTACAGCTTAATTGTGATTGAGTATTGTTTGATACCATTTGCAAATATAATTTTCATCATTATAATTATGCCTCTCATCCTCAATGTACTAGTCATTAGTGGGAAGGGTTAGATATAATTATTATGCCAAACAAGTATTTTTCAGATGTCAAGCTGCAAATCCCTTCTGTGTGTGACCTGGATGAAACTTCTGGGTCTTCTGAGAGGGAGAAGGGAGAGCATTTCCACCACAACTGTGCACATTTTGCTTCTTGATATTTATTGATTCGGCTTTGTGTTTTAATAATCCTGTTTTTCGTCTGCTGAATGCTGTGCCTTTTCAGCTGAGAAAGAGTCAAGTTCTGCATCTGTTTGCTTTTTTTTGAGTAGTATTATCATTAATAAGAGACCTGCACTTTTCTTTTCAAGGGCAACTTATCATACTGTATCTCCATGTTAAATGATTGATAGGAAATCCAGTTTAATCTATTGCTTGTGGAAGAAAATCCAACTAGAAATTTAACTAGTTGAAGAAAATGTGAATTATTTTGCTGTTTATAAGTGAACTGCACAGAAGTCCAAATTAAAAAATGTCTTTGAAAGTGAAGTTGGGACCGCTGATACTAGACTGATTCTATTCATCCATCCAAAATATTGGATTTTATTGACATTATCAAGTACAAGGCTAATGTCTTTTAGAAATCCTCAGCTCCTAGCAGTCTTTACTATCTCACACCACCTCCGAGGTTTTGTGTGAAAATCCAGGAAAGCATCTTAACTTTTACAAAGGATGTCTTTCATCCGACACATCAGTTGGACATGTCATTCGGTCAGGGTGCTGCTTTGGATCTCTGACAGATGTCAGTTTTACTGAGCACGCCTGGATATGGTTGGAGATCTCCAGTCTTGGACCATGATGTAGCTGCAAGAAAACAGAAAATTAACTGAAAGTATTGGATTTCTTATGTGACCAAATGTTTTTTAGAGCAAAAATATTATATATTGCATGTGCACTGCTGCTAATCCCAGGTATTAAAAGATGTGAGTCCAGTCCCACAAAATGTGAGATTAATTAAAGTAAAATATTCAGGCTTTTTCTAAAGCTTGAGCTTTCCTTTATCCACGGGTTTCTGATTTCATTTTCATGTTTGCCTTCCCAGCCATGTGGTCTAGAAATGAACTTCTTTTTAAAAGAAATCTGAGACTTTTACACATTAAGTAAGTTCAGCTGATGGACGTCTAAAGAAAATATTCATTACCAGGTGACTCGTAATAAAATCTTTCGTCAGTGGCGTGGTGTGTGCAGTGTTGCTCTTCGTGGGCTGGCTTCTTTGAGGGTTTGGTGTGCAATGGTCTCTGGTGGCTGGATGACCTCCAGCCATCTTCCAAGCTCAAGGCGAATGCTGGAGGCCAACACAAGTCCACGGATTGGCCTCATTATCACTGCAGGTTGGTGGGACACAGGTAACGTTCCTCAAAAGTCATGTATTTGCATTCAATTATTTTCACAAGAGATTCTATTTATATTTTTACCTTAAAAAATATCTTTCTGTGCTTTTACTGTGACAAAAGCTATATAAATAAAAATGCCTTTTTTTTTTTTTTTTCCCTAACACCTGAGACTCTTAGGAAACACCAAATCTGTGCAGAGCTAAGGGAGGAGGAGCTGCCAACACAAGAATATAGAGCAGGCCTTGAAGCAATTAGCCCCACATGTTTTCATTTAATACATTTATTATGATTTCTATTTAAAAGGCAGCACTTGGCCAGTTACATAATGTTATCATTTTGTGGATGGCAGGACTGCAACTGTCTTTATAAAATATGACATTATTTTGGCTCATTATTCCAAGAACTTTTTCACTTCCGTTAAGCTTAAGGAAGCAAAATGAAGTTGATCTTGACAGTTTAGAAGGAAACAGATACAAGTTTTGTAAAATAGTAGTTGAGTACTAGTTGTACAAGTGAAGTGAAATGTCCAGGAAGACAGTTATCTATGTTGGCATGGTTGAGCTGATTATCAATGTACATCCATGAATTTCTGTCATCTAGAGATCAAGACTTGGAGATGTTACCATATCTGAAGAAAATAATACAGCTCATCTTGCCCTTCTCTTCTTCTTTCCTCCCACTCTTTACTTATCTCAACATTTTGTTGCATCTTCCTCTCCCCTTTTGACACTATTTTCCATAATAAATTACATTATCTTTATTTGTGGTTTTGTACTGGTACATATAAAATCACCACATACATTTCCATATATGTTTCTATACAATATAACATAACATAAAAATTTCTAAACCTGGACTTAAATGAAGAATAAAAGGAAAGAAGTCAGATACTTGGTTAAAATTTTCAGTTTGATGTAAAAAGTAGAGAGGAAGAGTACGAATATTTTAAAAAGAATAGAAGAAATGTCATTTGAACACATCATTCTGAAATTTCCTGGCTGAACCGTTTGTCAAGCCTCTTTTTCAAATGATGTTCTGAGGATCTACTGTCTTTGCAGAGTCAGCATTTTACATCTGAAAACAATCACAGACATGGGAGTTTGTGTTCCTGTTGAATATAGGACCAGTTCCACTAATGTCAGTGGTGCTATTTGAGCAATAAATGACTGTTTGACACTTTTTTTTTTTTAAAGGAAAATTCGGATCAAAATCTGAATTGAGATCTCTTTTCCTATGAAAAATAATTTCAATACCTGATCTCATTCTGATTAATGCCTGACAGTGCTATAGACTATAGTCCTTTTTACTGACAAATAGTTCATTTAAATCACCAGAAAATCACATATGTCAGGAAATGGAGTATTTGAGGTTTTCTACTGTTCAGGACAAGGACTGTATCCAAAATGGCCAGAGTTTTGAATGAATGATTTCTTGGCTGTAGCATTCTAGTTTAGTTTATTAAAACAGTGGATTTTTGAGGATATTGTCTCTGGGAATTCCTGCTATTGTTACCATGGATTAGCACATCACATAATCACAGTCTTATAACTGTTAATTGTTCTAAAAAGGAGGATAAAAATTATATTCCTGACACACAGCCAACTAGAAAATTATCCTCTTATTGATAATTTAACCTGAGAATAAAAAAACCTGTGACTCAGGACTCAGTAGAACATTAAGAAATATAATAGGATCTTTTCTTCTTTTTATTCCCTCTTTCCTTCAACGATAACAGCAATAATAATAACAACACAGGCTGTACCATTTATAAAATTGAATATATTTTCTTGGTTGCAACACAATGAGATTGCTTAGCTTGCCTGGCATTTGTTTATGGAAATTTCCATTAGCATTTAAGGTTAATAATCTCTCTCTCTCTTTTTTTTTTTCCTCCATAATCAGAAAACTGGATTAATTTTTCTTCTTTTAAATGGAAATCTCTATCCAAACGAAGTCGATGGGATGTGTGTCACTGGCTGCAGCTCTAACAGCACCAAATTCAGTACGCGTTACCCATGTCACGTACCACACAGCACAGCAGTGGCACGAGGACCTGCTGACTTGAGAGCTGGGCCACCAAACTGTCCCAGGTCTCGTGTTCTTGGTGACCCATGTCACTGTCTCCAGCACAAGAAGGATGCTGAGCAACTTGATGAACCTGTTCCTCCACGGACAGCAGCATCTTGTGCTGGGGAGCACAGGGTGATGAGTATAGGGGTGAAGCAGAGGAAGGTTTTGGGGTAGGTCATCACCGTGGCTCCACAAAACCTGAGCTCTGTGGGTACCGCGTTGACCTCTTCCCAAGAAACCTTCGCAAAGGCACAGAGTGTATTCCCTCAGCTGGACTGGGGGAATCGACAACGATCAGGATTCAAAGCTGTGCAAATTGAGGAGTGATACTGACATCTCTCTGCTGGGCTGATCTTGTTTGTTTTTCTTTACTTCACTTAAAGAACATACTTAGACATCCTTTCATTACTGGAACAACCTCTGGAAAGCATAAGGTGACTGCAAGCAACACAACATATTTTATTAATGTACTGTGGGTTATTACCAAGACATGATTGCAAATTTGGAAAAATCTGTTCTTATTTAAATATAAAAAAGCAAGCTGTGTTTGAGATTTGCAAAAACTGTTTAATAACATTCCTGTTTCTGAGTGTGCCTTTGTTCATGCTGATAGATATGAATAATAACTTCATGGAAGTTACGCTGGAGAAAAATGAGTGTAGGAGGAGAACTTAGGAAAGGAATATGAAGCAGAAACCACAGCATCATGGTGTGGGGAAAAAAGGAAGTATCTGTTGTAACTTGTATGGGAAATTTATCTATTGCACTGACATTTTGAAGCTGCACTTGGAGGTGCTGTGAGAATAAATGTTATTATACAAAGAAAAAGAGATTGTAGGGCCCTGACAAAACTAGATGTCAGCAATTTGATTCATTGCCTCAAGTAATTCTGTGTGTAAACAGAAGCCCCCAAACTCACTCCTACATACTACTGGAAATGTTCACTGTTTTGTTTTGTCAGCTGGATGAAAAGTCATGTCACAGTTTGTTTAAAGAAAAAGCTTTTTGTTTCAGAACACATATTCCCCAGTAAGTCACAAGAGACCAGTCTATACCGCAGAACGTGCAAACTGAGATCTAGGGTAATCCTTACCCTGAGAATACAAGGGTAAACAAAATATATTTTCTAAGCTAAAGAAATCTCTGCCTTCCTTGGACATATTATGTGATGAAGCCACAATGGTTATACCTTCTAAAATATGAACGGAGTTAAGAAAAGAAAGAAAGGCTTCCATTAATGCTCTTTCTCATAAGTCTGTCCTGGGGCTGTTATTTACTCCTCGTGTCGCTGCGTCCACACCAACGGTGTTTGAATTCAGTGATATTTGCACACAAAATGTATCTGCCTTTTCTGAGAACTCTAGATATCTTTCACAAATGTACTGGTGACATTTTCCTGGGTGCTCGGGATATTTTTGCCTTTAAATCCTCTCTGCTTCCCAACATTTAAATTCACATGCTCTTTGGGATCTGCCATACACATTTCAGAGACATTCTTTACCACTTAGTTGTGACAGTAAAGAAGACAACATAAATCAGCCCAAATAGTCCAGCTCCTCCAAGAGAACAGCAAATAGGACAACTCAGCTTCAATTACCCTCTTGTATCTTGGGAATATTTTGAATACTTCTGGCTTGGTATTTTCCCAAAAAGTCAAAATTGTCCAGACACAGTAATAAAAAATAGAGAACAATCCATCTCATTTCTAACTGGAGCAGATCAGAAGACACTCTCGCATTTATTTTTCTTGTCTGAGTCCCAAACAATGTCCCTCAAATCTGTGTTTTGCTTTTGTGAGACTGAAGTCAGACGAAGAATGAAAAGCAGCCAAATATTGAATAAGCATTTCTCAGGGAAGGTGACTGTGATAGTCAAGCCATGACAAGTCCCTGGCTTACTCTCTTCCTAAATTAAGGGAGAAACCTTTCAATACATAATAATTTTCTACAGATTTTTTAAAAAGAACTTTATAAAGCCAGTGAAAATCAGCCTTTTACAATTCTATCAAAATTCTGCAATTTTAAAAGATGTTTTAGATACTCTCTGATTAGCTGAAAATAGAAATGCTTGAATAATCCTTTTTTCAATTAAGGTTTGATATTTTTATCAAATACGGATGTTTCCATTAGAATGTTTTCAGTTTTCTCTCTTTTTTTCAGATTGGCTCAATAACTGTAATGTCAAGTTTGTGCCTATGGGCTGCATGGGCTATGGAGAGGTGCAGAGTTCTGCCAGTTTATTACTCCTGTAAAGCACTTTTATTACAATATAAGGTACAGACAGGCAAAAAGAACTTTATTTTGATGTTTCGGAAAAAAAAAAAAAAATGAGATGACAGGTTGCCCAGGCTAAAGAATAATGACCAGACTGAAGATACTAAAATTAGAGAAGGTTTCTCACCTGGCAAAAATTCTAAGTTGGCAAGGATTTGCTTTAATCAGTTTGTATTCAAAGCACACTCATTGCTTTCCCCCTCCCACCTCCCCCCCAAAAAAAAACCTGAATGCTTTACAGATAGGAGATTGAAGCTGACATCTCTCTAAGCCTTTTTCAATAGTGGTCTTTGCCACCATGTACCAAGAAGATGATATTCATTGCCAGAGAAAGCAGGAGGTTGCTGTTCAAACATAGCACTCTCTGAAAAGGCAGCTGCAACCCCTCACCCAACTATTTCTTCTTCTGTTTCTGACCATGAGATTTGCCTGTTTTCCCTTTCATTTACCAACTGAAAAAACCCTCCTCACTGTTAAAGCATTTTAACCAGAGAGAGAAGAAAACGGAGGCAAAGGGGGAAAACTCATAGAATCATTTTGGTTGGAAGAGACCTCAAGATCATTGAGTCCTACCATAACCCAACACTGGCACTAAACCATGTCCCTGAGAACCTCATCTCCACGTCCGTTCAACCCCTCCAGGGATGGTGACTCCACCACTGCCCTGTGCAGCCTGTTCCAGTGCCCGACAGCCCTTTCCAGGAATAAATTTTTCCTCATTTTCAATATAAACCTCCACTAGCCAACTTGAGGCCATTTCCTCTTGTCCTATCACTTGCTACATGGGCGAAGAAATACTTTGCCTAATACTTATTCATTAATTGAGATGGAGGCTAGTAATTGCTTCACATAACTCACACCTTCATGCCACATGTTTCAGCAAGATCACCTCCTTTCTCCCAACCCACGTCAAAGCATCAGCCAACACAAATGATGTCAGCACTCATTGCCTCCTCCTCCATCGTTACCATCTCCGTGGTTGGATGGGTGGTGGGACAACCTGCTCGGGGGTCAAAAGTGAACACACTGAGTGTCTGAGAATTCCATTTAGTGCGTGTGGTGAAGTCGGAAGGACTCAGCTCAGCACTCTGGTCCCGCGGCATGGAGAGTTGAGGTTCGTCCAGCCATGGCACAGCGTGGCTGGCTGGTGATGACAACCGCAGCAGCACAAGGTTGGCGGTAGATGTAAAGGAATATTTCCCGCACGTTGCAAAACCTGCACCCTTTTCACAAAAGTTTCTATTTTCTTTCACGCTGGATGATGCTACAGAGTCCCTGGCGCCCGGCTGGGTCTCCAAGCTGGTGAGCTCATGATACTTTTAATAATCAGAATTTATTCCCATGTGGCTGGGCTGATAGACAGACTGACAGGATCTACCTTCAGGGTAGAAATTGCTCTGAAACAGTAACAGCAGCACCGAGGAATTGATGTGAAGAGGTGCTGGGTTTTCACGTCTTCCCCGGAGTCTGCAGAGGAAGGATTGCTCTGCACCGGTGCAGGATGAGAGGTGGGCAGAGAAATTGAGCTAGACACAAACCCGGCATTTCTATTTTTCGCCTTTTTTTTTCAGGAAGCAAGCCTTCTCAGTTGGGGGCTTTTGCTGGAAGGCATTTAAAGTATTGAGATTATTTAATTCCTTTCTTTTAGCTTATTTTGGATGCTCTAAGCCAACTGGACCAGATTTCTGCCTGTTACAGCCGTGGCAATGCAGCTGCCACGACATGGCTCAGCAGTGACAGCCACCTTCAGTGTCCTTTGGGCATCTTCAAACCACCATGGATTTCTAGGGGAACAGGGGAACTATCAGCCCTACCCATTGGGCACCGATTTCAGACGCCACAAGAAGGGGCAGCCTGCGATCTGCAGCCAGGGTAGCTCATGAACAGAGATTAGAAAGTGGGAGGGACATTGTTCCCCATCCCCTCTGCTTTTCTGCCCAGCCCCGTCTGCTGGAAGCAGAAACTTCACTTTCTTGTTCATTCCTCCTATTTTTCACCATTTCCAGCATGTGGATTTTACAGTTAATTTTATTTCTTCTTCAGCTATGCTGTTTTCTTCTTATCCCCTGAATTCGCTAAGCTTTATGTCCTAGCAGGGTGGCTGTATACTTTGTTTATGCTGGTAAATCTGAATTATATTCCTTAACCCCATTTGTATGGAAGATTAGTAGCAAAACAGGGTGAAGAGAGGCAGTAAGTCAATCAGTGAATTAACCTCCTGGTTAAATGCCATTGCATGTGACAGGACAAATGCATCATGATCCTTCTTTGGTTTGGAAATGTAAATTTCAACAAGGCAGATTAGTGCAGTTTATAATGACCTAGAATGTTTGCCTTAAAAAATGACACCCCAGATGTTGGCCAGCAGACAAGGATTCAGCCTCCAGAGGCTCAAAAATATGCTTGTAACACGACAAATGGGCTCTTATCAAGGAGTGGAGACTCCAGGCTCAGTATTGATTTCAATTTATGAGCATATTTCAGAGGCAGCAGAGGGTTTATTTAGTGCAAATGACTGCCTGAAAACAATATTTAGCTTGCTTCCCAGGGCTGAGCAAAAGGTGTATGCGCAAAACTGTGCATGTAAATCTGTTCCCACATTGTAAAAGGGGGAAAATCCAAATGATAGAGAAGAGAGATCATAGAATCACAGGATGGTTTGGGTTGAAGGGCCCTTCCCAGCTCCCCCCGCGCCCCCCCTGCCATGGGCAGGGACATCTGCACCAGCTCAGGTTGCTCAGAGCCCCGTCCGGCCTGGCCTGGGATGTCTCCAGGGATGGTTCAGCCACCACCTCTCTGGCCAACCCGGGCCAGGCTCTCACCACCCTCAGGGTCAACAATTTCTTCCTTATGTCCAGCCTGAATCTCCCCTCCTTTAGTTTGAAACCATCAGCCCTTGTCCTATCACAACAGGCCCTGCTAAAAAGTCTGTCTACATCTTTCTTATGGGCCCCTTTTAAGCCCAGAAAGGCCGCAATAAGGTCTCCCTGGAGCTTCTCTTCTCCAGGCTGAACAGCCCAACTCTCTCAGCCTGTCCTCACGGGAGAGCTGCTCCAGCCCCCTCTACGGCCTCCTCTGTTTGCGGCCTCCTCTGTGATCACGCTTCGGCCTTGAAGGGGCAGCTCTGGCACAGGACCTTTGCTTTGAGGCCACCTGAGGCACTGGGCAACTATTCGGTGTTGCATGTGGAAGGCTGAAGAGCATCCTATCCCTTTAGACAGCTTATGTGAATGACTAGCGAGGATCAAAGATTTACTGTAAATGTCCCCCATTTCCCTGTGGACTGGCCAACTGTGTCAGGAGACTCTTCTTCCATAATTGTCCATCATAGGTTATCTCATGCTATCCCCTTTGGCAGGCTCACACTTTAGTGGCACTTAAACTGTCTCACAGGTCAATATGACAAGGAATTAGGCTAAGGCAAAACCTTCAGCTTGCAAAAAAACCCCCTTAGTATTTTACTATTCATTGATTGTCCCAGACTTCCTATTTATTTTTTAAAATGAATGTTATGTATTTTTTAGGAAGGAATTCTCAACTTAAATGCTGATTGAAGCTTATACATTCTTATATACATTTTTAAAGCTTAAGAGAAAGATTTTAGATTTTCTTTAAAAATTAGCATGTTCATTTTTACTTTTCAAGATTTTCAGCTACTGCTTTCCCCAAACTCTTCAACTTTCTAGATGTGCCTTATATCTCTCCATTAGACAACATATAGGTTTATCCATGGTAAAATACTGGAGTTGAGTTCTCAAGGATTAATCCCACCAGTTGTTTTCTCTTTGCATTTTTAACTAATTTATATATACCATTGGGATACTTTTTAAACATGAGAAGCATTACATGTATTTTTAAATGTACAAATATGTGGACTTTGTTAAATATGACGACGAAAATTTCAGATGTCTTAAATTCTACTTATATAATTTACACCAGACAAAAATTTAGAAAGGTGACCTTGATATCTGAGCCTATCCAGGACGGACAATTCTAGGTACTCTAGTTAGAGTTTAAGAATAACCTCACAATTTTTCCTTCTTCACCCATGTAACTCAAAGGAAAATAGAGAAATAAAAGAAGGAAATATTAAAGACAACGACTATAACTCTGAAAGAAAAGAGAGAAACTGTAAAAATAAATTATTAATGGAACATCCTTGGTAAAAGGATATGGTCCTTTAAAACCATGAGACAGTTTTCAGGAATAGAATCTTGTCGGCTTTTAGAATGAGATTACTATTACATTTAGGTGGGATTGAATTAGTCATGTTATAAAAACAGAGGTCTGCAAAAACAGATAACAATTTAAAGGAATTCAGTTTCTAATGGAGTCTTCCTGGAGAAAAGAAATCCGGTCTGGTCACAGTGAGAACCCTGGCTACTACAGGGAAAATTGCCTGAAGAAGTCCAGATCTAGAGCATAACTACCACTGTACATCTGCCATTGACATTCCTCAATACCCAAACAAAGACATCCATGCCAAACCACAGGAAACTAACCGTATCTAGAATTGAATTAAAACTAGAATTAAACACCCGCAGAGGTAGAGTTTTTAAAGACATTAAAAAACACTTAGGGGGAAATTTAAAGTCATGGTGATTTGGTGTGCAAGAGTCACTTGCCAGGTAGCAAGATGGAGAAGGAAACAGTAGTGAAAAGTAATAGGATAACAAAGAAAAATGTGGTGGATGATGCTAAGGTTGCACATAACTAAACAAAGAGTCCCTTACTCCATGCTTTTTGTGAGACCTCGAAAGGTGAAGCTTTTATTTGTAATCACTGGTGCACATACTATCACAAAGTTCTGCCTGAAACTTTGCAGATTAAATATTTTCCAACCCTTCTGCAACTCAGAAAGCATCAACTAAAATTTGACTTCTGGTCTGAGTGGAAATCCATTGCTGCTGTACTAGAAATGTTGCACTTAAGTTCTGTTTTAAGGGCTTGTACCTGTCCTATGTATGAGAAAAATGTCAACCATCCGTAGATACAAGACGCAATATGTGGCAGAATATACAGGAGAAAACCCATCTACACTTAGATTCAACATCTGGTGATTTAATCTAAATAAAAGTTTTTTGAAAAACAGAAAGATTCAACATCTGGTGATTTAATCTAAATAAAAGTTTTTTGAAAAACAGAACATTTTGAGTAGAAGGGTCAATGACTTTTCTAAGTTTTTTCTAGATTATTTTAATAATTTAACAAGTATTTATTTCCAGTACTTACAATTGAGAAAAAAAATCTGGCATCTTTTTAAAGGCATATTTTCTTGTTGCAAATGCTTCTGTAATTAATACAAATGAAAAACCCCACAGAATTCTTCATGGCAATCTAGGGGAGGTTTAGAGAAAAAAAAAAAAGAAATTAAAAACATGGCATTAAAGGTTAAGCTTGCTACTTAATGACTTCATAATGAAGGTCTTCACTGCTCATATGACATTCATAAGCATGACAGGAAAATATTACAGCTCTGTATAGTAATAAGTTTGAAGTGTCTGTGTTGTAAATTGGGTCCCTTCTCCTTACCTGAGAAGTGCTACAGCATAGACACTCCAAACTGAACTATGCAGAGATATGTATATTATATACTCTATGTGGCAGACAGACCCCGAAGAAATAATTTCTCAGGGACTAATTAAATGACCTTTGTATTTTGAGGATCCATCTGGAGAATTTTAATCACTCAGACAGCATAAATGGCTCAAGTCAGCTCTACTTACAATCAATTACAACGTGTAAGCAGTTTTGTCGTTAGCACAAGCCAGCGAAAAAGGGACGTTGATAGAAAGAATACTGCTTACACTGCATGCTATAATATGGATTAAGATTTATCTTTTTCCTGATATTAATCAGGAAATCCGGATACCAACCCTGATCAATATATAGCCGCAGGGACAATATCAGGACAAGCTGGGATTGAGAAGGAATGAAACATATTTTCCAGTTTAAGAACACTGACTTCTACTGACTTTTGAGAAAAAAACATATTGTGGGATACACTGTGCTCTTTTACACAGTGCCATAAACCTCTCCATCATCCTTAGTGAAATCATCCTGCTGCTCAGGCCACAAAACCCAAAAGAGCACAACGGAGCCAGCACCTTGCAAAGGAGGCAAATAAACTCTTTGAGGTTTGCTCTGGAGGAGCTAAAATAAAAGGTTTTGTAGGGTCATCTGTCAGCTAAGATAGATCTGGGCATGCTCCAGGTTCTGAGTAAAACAGAAGAACTGCCTCCTGGTCCCCTTGGGACAGAGAAAGTCAGGTGAGAAAGGTAAAGGAGGAGATGAGAGGCATGGAAGAGAGTCATTGAACGGAGAAATTGCAGTTCGGATGGCGATAGAAAAGGAATAAGATGAAAGACATTAGTGGAAGTGTTTTGAAATGCTTGTGCCTCCTCCACTCTATGGAGCTTTTATATGTAGCTCTGCATTTCTCACAGTCATTAATAGTCTCAGACTCAGAAAAAAGTCCTTGTATGTCTTTTCATAGGCTTGCCAGCTAAAGAGGGCAGAAAGATCACTTACCACCTTTCTAAACATAGAATAGAGAGAACTTCATTATCTCTGTAACTTGCAAAGATGTTTTCAATGCAAACAAGTGACTCTCAATCTTCACTTTGTTAAGCGGAACAAATGTGAAGTTTCTCATTATATGGCATCTCTTCTAGGCTTTGAATTTTATATTACTTCTAAAAAGTTCTGCTTCTTTTCCTTTTCTTTCTGGAACATACATTTTGCAGTGGAACAGCTTACTCCCAATTCCCATTCAAAATTAGGGCATCAAACTACTTTTGAAGATCCTGTTTAAGAGCTTACAGGTTTCACCAGTGACTGTTACTTTCCTCTTGATTCATCTTTGTCTTCCGATACCTCACATTTGATAACACCCAGCTACCTCAACCACGTGGTCTGAGATTCATTGCATTATGACTGTTTAGCTTATTAAAAGATAAAACAGACACTGTTATGGCAATTGCTTAACAACAGGTTATTATGGGATTTCTGTTCCATTCTGTCAATAGTTTTGCTTCTTATTAAACCACTGTAAGGAGAGATGTGTAGAAGGCAAAAAACCTTTTACACCATCAGAAATGTGAAATAGCTGCTTTCTTTTCTTCTGGAGCAGTTCAGTAAATTTCCCTAAAAGTCTAACTTGACATCCTCATATTTTTAAAGATGAACAGATTTCACTGTTCGTTATCAGAGAAGCAAATACTGACTCAGTACTGACTCACAGATAACAAAAGGCCACAAAAGGACAATTCAAATCCTTAGCATTACTGGGAGATTCAGACATAGAAACTCTTGCATTGCTGTTGCACAAACGATAAATATCAGTTTTAACAAGACAGGCAGGACTGTATCTCCAGCCTGAGTAGGTTGCATATCGAAATACTGAAACTGAGCTCAGCTCAGCAATGGCAGTTTATCTCACCTGCCAGACACAGCAGATCCTTAGACCCGAGCTCATGTGATGCCTTTTCTTCCTGGATGAATCTAAGACCCAAGGGAATGTGTTACACTATGCCACTTGGACCATGGGTCACGAATCAAATGAATAGCTCATCCCTGAGCTTTTAGAGAAAGATTTTTTCATACATCATATTGCCAAGTTATTTTGCATGAAGCCCTTTGTTATTTTCTTAAGTATTAATTTAGCCTCAAGAAAAAACAAGAAAGCATTTTGGAGATTTTATCATCATTATTTCAAGACTTAATTTTGATGCTAATATCTGGAACTGAACAAAACCATTTCCCTTGATTATAACTCCATGAAAAGATATTTCATCATCCTGTAGATAAGCTGAGACAGAGCCAAAGAGTCTCTACCTCTGCAAGTCTCTCCCGTTTTCTGCTTTTCTGATGAGAACGTAATGAGGCGGGGCACTAAGAGATACAAATACCCACAGATGGTCTCTGAAAATCCATGCAGAGATGATCTAAAAGGTTATTTCCTTATCTGCCCATTGTGCCCTTTGCTGTAAGGACTTTCCACAACACACTACGAGGCTTTTGCCAGATCTGCTACAGTGACAATGACCTGCGGTGGCTGTGGATCCAGCACTTCTTGGCTCCTATGGAGTCTGTGGGGTGGAAATCCCTGGGAATTACCTTGTCCCAGGTACCTGCATAAATATGGAGACACCAGCAGCAAAATCTGGGTGTGAGGATTCCCTAGTGCAGAGCATCAAACCTGTTCAAATCCAAAACAATGAGCACTTCCCCTTACTGAACTGCTGACTTTGATTTGATCCGCTTCTGCATCCAAACTTAAAACCAGAAATTCTTGTCACAGGCTTAGGGATATCTATAGTAGTAATGAAAACAGGAACACATTGCTAATTTGAAATACATTATGATTTCATTTCCAGAGACAGACTCTGCTATCTGATGGCGATAGACATGAGTGAAGCTGGTAGGTGGCTAAAAGCAACATTTGTGGGATGAGCATTACCCAGGCCTTATGCCCATATTGCTGCTCATGTTGAAAAACATGCTGGTATAGCTGGGGGCCTTATAGACAGTTGAATCTTATATTCCTATCCTGAAAAAAAAAAATAAATAATTTTCTGTTTCAACAGCTGTAGGAACTGCTTAGATGTACCCTTTAATTTCCCACATCAATCAGTTCAGATTGTTTTTAAATGGGGATCACAGGGGAGCCATATGCTCAGAGATATTCTTAACACATTGTTCAGCTGAACAGAACTGAATTTGCTCCTTAGGAGGCTAATTTTTCACTGTGATGCTGTATTCTGGTTGAATTTCCTAGCAGTTGGTGGTCCGTTACATTGTATGACAAGGGCCATTTCAATGAACTCCTAAATAAAGTGGCAGAACAGCTCTTGTCTTGCTTTCTTCTAATTGCTTAAAACATCTCCATATGTGAATGCCAGCACAAAGATTTTTGCAGCCAGCAGAGATAAAGGTAGCTGATCAGATCAAAGCAGGACATTGTTGTGAAATACTGTATTCATTATTTGAAGAAAGTCTTTCCTTTGTCACAAAGACTCAGAAATGTGGCTTGATCTGCCTTTTGCTCTCAGAGGGACAATAAATCCTTTTAGGGGGGTTCTCACCCCTCTGAGCACTCAGCAAAGTCAGTGAGTTTGTCTCTCCCTTTAATCTGTAAGCTCCTCTTCTGAGAGGTTCAAGTTCTACATTAGTAATTTGAAGGATGTTACTGTATGTTACCTGCAGGTCCTGCCTTGGATCCCTTTGTGTGTGAAAAATCATGTGTTTCCAAAAGGAGCAGTCAGCTCTGAAAAGCTTCTGGTATTGAAATGCCCACAGTTGTTTTGAGAGAGAAATATTCACAATCGTTCATTTTTTTTTTTTCAGACTTGTATTACTTAGGAATGAGGCCCTCGGAAACAGAAGGGGAAGAATCTTTCAAGTTAATTGCAAAGTCTCCAGCTCTGTTCCCTAAAGCTGCCCCTTCATCCTGGGAAGGTTGAAGAATCAGACAGATCTTCATCTGCCACCTGACGCGGCAGCTCAGGTGGGACACAGGCATCGGCTCTGCAACACATTGGGAAGGTGCAAAGCGTGGTGTCAGGTTGTCTGCAATAAAATGCTCTGGAATGGAAAATTTTTACATTTCCTGATGTTATTTCTTTGTGTGAAAGTAGAGAAAGTGAGCCCAAGAAAATATATTAAAAGAAATAGCAACAAAGGCAAAGCTTTCATTCCAACTTCAGGCCAATAACTTGCTAATTTTTGGAGATGAGCATTAATGCCCTGTTGCCTGGGCAGGGTATCCCAGGAGGGAAGGACAGCCCTTCACTTGCTCTTGCAAGGGAACAGATTTCTGCATAAGCTAAAAGGCCAAATTACCTCGAAGGAACAGGAGAATGAGCTGTTTTCAGGGCTAATGGAAATGCTGGCACTGGGCATTGCATAAACATAGCCTGCTCCTTGTTTCAGGAACATGTAAATCAAGACTGAATCCATTCTGAGCAAGAGAAAAACCGTTATAAACTGCTGTACATAAAAGGAAAAAAAGGCAAGAACACTGTTTCTTTTGCTAATGGCGTGTGCTCTTTGCAGCCTCAAGTAACAGCTCTCAGCATGGGAGATATTTTATATAACAACATCTGGTTACATAGTGCAAACAGAACAACAATTTACACAAGGGCATGTGAAAAGCTTTGACATATGGTATTTATGAATTTCAAAGAGCTGGCTGTATTTAGTTTTCATTCAAATATTCCCTATGTCCCATGAAGAGACTGCATGTATAGGCTGTATAAATGACTGGATTATTTTGGTGTATTTACGCATGATGCTGAGCTAAGGTAGCCTCCAACTGGCAGACTTGGATTAAACAGAGATTAATTGCAACTTCCACACACTACAGAGAGATACAGCCATGTTCTTTAAAAATAAATATTAGTAACAATTTCAGAACTGAGAAAAAATTATCTCCATTCATAGAAAAGGATTATGCACCAAACAAATGCTATTTACTTCATTATAATAAACTTCTTGATGTGACATTAAGCATCAAACATTAATACTCTGTTTTGATCTAGAAGTGGTGTGGAGTCTCCCATTAAGCAGGACCACTTCTTGTTGTTTAGATGGAAAATAAATCAGAGCACTTTCCTAATGCTTGCCCTGCAGAGAGAAGATGAAATTTGCCTAATAAAACAGAAGTCAGATCTATGTCACTCATTTGGTTGAGATCATGATCAGCTACTGCAAGAGTATAAACTTCCTGCATCTACACACACATCTGCTCATTTCTCCTCTTATCTTCCAAGGTCCTGAGTGCACAAAGTGGCCTCAGGAATAAAAGATGCATGACTTGGCAACTTTGTTGTTGCTAAATTACAGATCTACAATGTCCACTTCACACCCATATGGGAAAAAAGTATCATTTTCCAGTGACCAAGAACCCTAAGTTAGCTGATTTCCACTGCTTTACCCCGATTGCTCTCAACTCTTGAATTCAAGCCTCAGATGGTATTTCCAAACACTCTGTAAATGTGTCAGGCTGGTGAACTTGTGTAACTAAACCAAAACCAAATGTGAAAATTTTGTGGACAACATTTCCACCAAAAAAAATTTCTAGAATACCAACATATAAAACCTAAAAATTTGAATAATGTTAAACCCCCATCCTTAGCTCATGACATTTTCCATAGAGGAATAAGCAGCTGCAAATTTGGGATGTATTTTATGGTTATCCATTTTGATCTAATACACAATACGGGCTTGAAAGGGAGTTTTATTAGGTTATTTCTACACCAAAATTTTGATCTAATACACAATACGGGCTTGAAAGGGAGTTTTATTAGGTTATTTCTACACCAAAATTCATAACTTTTAAAGACATTCTCACTTCCCTATCACATCTGTCACCAGTTATGTCGTTCCAATGAAGTTTAGCCTTGCTGTTAAAAATTTGCAGCTCATGTCTGCTCTGCTTGTTATTTGTTTTATCAGTCGATTTCAGCTGCTAGAGCTGATAATTCTGTCATCTGCTGAGCCAAAAGAGCCCTCTGCTGCCAGAAACCGACTTCTACCCAGGGGACTTCTAGCCCACAGTCAAGTGTTTGGTTGCACAGTGCAGAAAAACAGAGGTTATTTTAGTTTTTGGAGGGCGATACTTCCTATGCTGGCATTCTCCTTATAGCTCTGTTCTGAAACGTTTCTAAAATTGCCAACAGTTGTGTGGGTTGGCATTGCAAATACTGGCATTTCAATTGTGATGAAATTAAAAAAATACTTTCTCTCCTGTCTCCCTTTCTCAAGTTTTTTTAAGTCTCAAGTTTCGCCTCGAAATAGTTATTCTTCAAAGCACTGAGAAAAATGGCTCTAGTTGAGACATTGTCTTTAGTGTGAACCAGGAGCCACAAGACGTGTATTGACAGCATTCAGTCTTATAGACAAGGTGTCTTTCTGTGGTATGGCTGGCATTGTTTTGGACTATATTTCATAGCATAACTCCTTCATCCAGAGTAGAAGAAAGACATGGCATTTAAAAAATGTAAGATGATAGTGCCTGCAAACGCCATCAAGGCTAGGAACAGTCCAAAGGCTGAAGCTTTCCAATTTATTTTCATGAGTCTCATAAAAATATGGTTCTCAGTAAAAAGTGTGGAAACGGACCTTTAACAAAAGCTCTGCTTCTGCAAAGTGAAAGCAATTTGCTGGTTAAAACTCCAGGTTTATGTTAGTTAAACTTTATCTGTGGGAGATATTTCTATTTTGGCTGCTGCTCCCCTCACTCTGACAGCTGGACCCGGCTCCCCTTGGGCTTTTCCTTGTGTCACCCAGCTGAACGCTCCCTCCTCTCTGGGGGCTTCCAGGGGCTCAGTTGTGCACAGCAACCCACGGTGAAGCTCCACGGAGGAAACAAGGTCCCTTTCCGACAGGCAGGAGTGTCCCAAACTGTTACAACCCCCTGCCCACCACGAGAGTTAAGGAGCACATCAAGGAACAGAAAGGAGGAGCAGACAGGGCAACCTGGCTGCCACATCACTGAGGACAATCTTTCTTCCCTCTGACAGCTCAGAGAGTAAATTCACTCAGTGGAAGCCAGGACTGGGTCGTCTATTCCAGAAAACCTAGGCAACCAGGATGAAATGCTGATTTTCTATGCCTACATGTGCTTCAGTCTTGTTTGACCAGTTCAAACCAGCATACCCAGTGTACGTAGCTGGGGCAGCCCTGATGGGTTACCCCTCCAGCCATGCTGGAGATGGGTAAATGGACATGTACACTCATCGCAGCTGTTTTCATTATTAATTATAATGGGCATCTATGTACAATCTCATTTAAATGGATCCATCACACGTGAGATAATTTCAAGGAAATATTCAAGAAGCAGAAAGTAAATGGGCTCCCTTGAGCCATACAAGCTGACCTTGGTTCAGTTGCTGTCACCGATGGCACTGCAGAAATTTCTGTGGATCTTACTTTATAGTGCCTCCTGCATTAATTGCCCAACAGTCCATCTGAACAATGGCCAAGTCACAAGATCTTCCTCACCGTTTCCTGACGTCCAAAGGAGACTCCAAAGTTCTAATCTATTAGTCTAAAACTTCACATCATGTTAATCGTGCACATGTGATCAACTTTGTTAGTACTCTGGGTGTTGTTACCAAATCCCAGTTTGATTCTCTAATTAGCCTGTCTTGCTAATTAATTAGGTTTTTATATCAATGTTTTCTCTAGTAACTTTTGTTCAAAATGGCCTGGATCATTGCATTTTGAAAGAGAACTGGAGATATTTAAAGTTACTACTGATTTTCTTTCCTACATTCTTGTTTTTATGAAATACAGATTACTGATGCTCTGGGTAAGGAACAGCCCATAGCTCGAACTGACTTATTAACAGACAACAGAGAATTTATGTAGGGAAGATACATCGTAAGTAGCTTGATCACAATAAAACATTATTTATCATAATTTTTATTGCAATGGGTTATTATGTAAACTGTCACAGTTTCTGTTCTGATTTTGAGACAGATATTTGGCCTGATCTTGGAATGCAGCTACTTCTTGGTGTCTGCCTACAGACAGCTCTGCTCAGCACGGTCCATGGACTCCAGGGAAAATCAGCAAAGCTAATACACCTGGGGACTTCCAAAACCCCAAGGTCCATGCGGTGAACCCCCAGAGAGCTGTACAAAATAAGATGCTAATAGAAGAGGGAAGAATAAAAAGAACAAAGTATATCACAACTCACCGTTCCAACAACACGAGGCAAGTGATGGAAACTCAGCGATTAGCAACACGAAAGCTGCCACATTAATTGCTCTTGGAAACGGTCAGGAGTAGTGAAGTGGTCTGAAATAAATGACAGTGGCTGTCCCCGGCACATCTGCCCCAAAGCGAGCGCCGAGGTCCTGGTGACAGCTTGGCATCGTGATGGACAGACAGGAGTCTCGGGAAGGCCACCGAAAGCAGGGAGGATTTCACACTCCTGCAGCTGTTCTCGCATGGAGATGGTTGTTCGCAGGGCTGATTCACTGCCCGCCCTGGGGAAGACAGTAGTGTTTTCCAGGCATGTTCTAAAAATTCAATTTACAGTTTAAATTAATCCATCAGCCCTGGGCTTGTCACAGGATACATGCTGGGAGAATCCAGGGACTTGAACAGGTCTGGACAGGAGGGATTGTTTTTGGAACAAGTATCAATACAGTCAAGAAGCAAGAAACACCCTGAAATAGCATCTACCCCTACAGAAAGGGACACACACCCTCTCATTAATGACCTAGGATCATCATTTGCATCAAGCTCATTTGCATGTTGTACTTAAAGGTTGGCTTGGCCACTGCTGCTGTTTATTTCACATTATGATCTGCATTTCCTTAGAGATTTAACAGTAGCAATTTGAGCTAATCCCTTCTGACTGCTATCATGTGATAGAAGTGTTAATCATTAACTATCCAGAGCCACACAGAAAGAAGAGTTAATTAATACTGTAGGCACCCACATATTTCACCCTTTTAATAAGAAAAAGCTGCATGATGACATCAGCCTCCGAGAATGTCAACAGACATTTTTAAGAGTTTCTGCTGCTTTTGTCCAAGAGCATTCAGCTTCTCCGAGCTTCTGTAAAGGGAGTTAAATATCCAATTATAACAATTTTTTCCAGCCAGATCATGAGCCTATTCTTCAGAATTAGCCTGAATGAGTGATAGGTGTGGGGAAAGGAGAAAGTTACACATCATTATCAGCTGCATGTTTTTCTGGGCAAAATCAAATCCCTGACCTCATTTTTAAAGCCTCATTAGGAGCACCTGTAAAGGAGGTCAGTCAGCTCTGCATCCAGCCCTGTCCCCACAGACTCACCATCCATCAGGCTCTGGCTGTAACATCTCATCCTCAGGCTGGGCAAAGGCTCAGCAACCTATTTTACATCTAAACCAACAGTGATTCACAGCCAGTACTTCCAAGAAATCAGCACTGACAAAGCCAACTACCTGTGAGAAGTCCAGTTAATACAAATGTGGTCCTCTTGTGATGGGAACCCTAAATTCAGGAACTGCGAAGCTTTCAGAAAACTAACTTTGCCTTTATTTTCTTATACCCCCTCCTTCCCCCTCCTGACATCTGTCAAAGAGCCTTTCGACAGCAGCCTTTATAATGTGGTTTGATGGCAAACACAGTCCACCTGTGTGCTCTCAGCTTCATCCATACTATTTAATACAGATGTGTTTCCTAATAGTATTATCATGTTGTTTTATATAGGGCATACAATATACAATTATAAATTTACATATAAAACAGAGCCACCATCATAAAACTGAACATTTAAGAACACTGCACTTCAATAACTTTACAGCAACCTTATAAAACCACCAAGCAATCCTATACCTTTCTATAAAAACATATGCACATAAGACACTTGCTATATGCAGAAAGTTATATTTTGATTATAACTCAAAAATTTTCATGCTAAGTTTCTCCTTTAGGGAAATATCTTAATTTCAGTGAAAAGTATAAATATTCAGTTTTCCTTCATTTCCTTTGAAAAGTACCACTTACATGAATCAACTATTAATATAGCTGGCGTCTTACCTGTTCTTTTTTTACTTTTGTGGCAAAGGAAAAGCATGATTATGCTTTATCACCATTTTAGCCAGGAAATTTGCACTGAGATGAGACCTCAAAGGAGGAGGGAGACACTTAAATCCCTTTTATAAAGAGGATGTCTGTAAAACCAGTTGTTAGTTTATAATTTGTAGGTCCTTCAAGAAATATTTTGGAGAAGGGGCTGCAACCAGGTGACACTATTTGAACAGATGCTGATTTTTCCTGCCTTCTCCTTGTTAGGATGGTGGAGCACCATTCCCAGTCAACTTATTAACAATTATTCCTGATATAAATTTTCAAAACCAGAATTACATGGTAATATTGAACCTGTTCCTCAGCTTTCTGTGCCTGTGGTTGGACCACATGTTGTTGCTGATGCAAAAAACCTGGGCAAAAGAAAAATATGCAAGGAGCCCTCCTGTGCTTGAGGGAAAGGGAGAAATTCAGAGAAAAAAAAAAAAATTCCTCTCTCTCTCGTCCTAAACCTAATTTTGAAAGAGCACAGTATCACTGCTTATCTGTTTAAAACGGATATGCAATTCTTATTCTCCAGAAGTAATAGCTCTTTATATTTGATTTATAGAAGCACAATTACAGTCCACTCTGAAGAGACCAGAACCACAGCTATCCCATTTTAAACCTTTCTATATAGCACAGACATTTATTTTCTGACAAGGAAATGAAAGGGACTGACAGACCAAGCAGGAAAGTCTGTCTGTAAAGGCAGAGTGGCCTCAATAGATTGCTCTTGGGCTGGTAATAAAAACTTCTGGTTTCATCCTATTTTCTTTGCAAAAACAGCTATTGGAAAAGAATGTGACACGGAGAACACCAACACTGTATTAAATTAAGGAGCCATGTGAAATGATGGCACAGGCATTAATGAAAAAAAAATAGAGAATAACTGCCTTGCCTGAAGGGGAACTGATATAGAAATCTGGGGGATCACTGATTGATGTGGCCCGAAGAAAGTCTTTTTGGCCTGATGGAGCCCGGCGCTGGCTGCACCACCGGCCACGGGCACAAGCGGGGCTCTGTAAACACCATCTCATTAGGGCTTTTTGAAAGGGAAAATCGTTGTAAATTAGAGCCGGGAGTGATGTTTGCACAAGGTTTGCAGCCAGAGGACTTGGCGTTCCCGGCAGGTCACCGGCAGGATGTGGTTTTGCAGCTGAACCCTTGCACGTGGTTCACCTGAGGGAGATGAGCAATGGCGATGCTGTTTATGCAGGAGTATTTAAATATTAGAAAGTTTAAATCAATAGCAACTAACATCCACTTCCAATAATCACAGAAATTGCATGGATTTTTTTTTCCAGATTAATGATTATCAGTGGAATTTGGCTGGCTGGCTGGAATTGACTGTGTCTTGCTTTGCCTTTCTCTACCCTGCTGATTTGTTTAAAGCTTCTGGTGTTTTCCAGAGCATTTTCAACATTGCCTTTTAAGTATTTTTTTTCTTTTGTGACAGTCTTAGTCAAGTAGGCAGGAGGTATTTACACATGATGGGATGAAATATCCAGAAACAAACATTTTCCATTGCAATTACGAGGTCGACCTCCTTGTACAAATTATTTATGGAAAAATACACTTAATACCGTTACCCAGATTTTCCAAGATAAAGGAAGATGAAGCTAAAGTTGCTGCACTGTAATCCATTAGTCTGGTATTATGATGGATCCACCACCCCTTTGGGCACGCCGGGTTAGGAGAGTGTCAAAAATTTCTTCCTCATGTCCAGCCTGAATCTCCTCTCCTTTAGTTTAAAACCATCAGCCCTTGTCCTATCACAACAGGCCCTGCTAAAAAGTCTGTCCCCATCTTTCTTATCAGCCCCTTTAAAGTACAGAGAGGCCGCAATAAGGTCTCCCCGGAGCTTCTCTTCTCCAGGCTGAACAGCCCAACTCTCTCAGCCTGTGCTCCCAGCAGAGCTGTTCCAGCCCTCTGATCATCTTGGAGGCAATAGATGTGTGTGGATATGGGAAGGCGCATGAAATGGAACATTTCACACAAGAAAACATGACACTGGAAAGCCTTTAATTTGTCTGAGCAGGTTCTTGAGTGTCTTGAATAACTAACATTGCCCTGCAATGAATTGCTGCGACATGCAAGAAGGTGTATGGGCATGTAACAGAGATGACCACTCATGAGCCTCCTGTCTACCTGAGCATCCTTCTCATGGCTCAGAGCCCTTTGCAGGTGTCCACAGACCATAGCTCAGGACAGGGAAGGACTTTCCCACCCTGCTCAAATGGTACTTACCAAGGTCTCGAAGCAAAGTGCCTACTGAATCAAGAACCAAAATAAATGCAATCCTGGGATTAAACAAAGAAGTGGCTGACAGCTTGTCTCATCGTAAAAATTCAGGGAAGATGAGCTGCTGCCAAAGACTGCGTTCGTATAAGTTTATGAAACCAATCACAATGCATACTCACGGCTGTCAAAAAGCCCAGAAGTTCTTAGCTCCAACGTGAATTCCACATGCGGCAACTTCATTGGTAGGACAGGTATTGTGAGTGAAGTTTCCTTTTTCCTCTGCACTTAAGATGAATACATGTGATTTAAATCAAATGTGCCTATAAAATTCCCTTCTGTTTGGTGATGCGCTGCATACCTGTCTGGAACCTCACTCAGAAGAGCTTTCGGCACTCTGCCCTCCTCCCCTGCCTGTTTGATTTGCGAAAGGTGTGGAAATCACGTTCCCTTGGTGCAGAAGTGGCAGCTTTGGACCATCGCTGGCTCTTGCATGAAAACAGCAGCAATACCTCCCCTCTACAGATGGTGCATTTTCCCCCAGAGGACACCTGTGACAGGAGTTTGGCCAGGAACAGAGGGACTAAAAGACCATTGTGGCCTTTGGGAAAAGGGAGGCTGAGGAAGAAATAAGAAAAAATATCCTAAGCTTGCAGCGAGTATACTGGGGGTACTTGAGGCACAGGTAGCATGTGCAGGCATAAAGGACACCGAGCATAATTCTTCCTGCATCTCCATCCTATGTCCCCTATATGGAAATCCTCTCTAATGACTTGATGCCTATGGCTGCTCATCACAGCAAGTTCAGTTTTTCTTCCCATCTCCTGCTCTCCTGTCCTGAGCTGTGGCTTTCACACCCTCAAATTGCCATCTTGGCAAGAGGATTCATGTGCTTGGGCTGGCCCGAAGCTGTCTGTGTGTTGAGAAATCAGCTAGCTAAACAGAACAGAAAATCATTAAGTTCACAGTGCAGTTTTCCATCTCTGGGGTTAATAATTCAGCCAATTTTCATACTATGTGAAGAGAATTTATTTGCCACCGTGATTATTCTGTTCGTTCCAAATGAAATCCAGCAGGGATTCCAGCAGCACTAGCAACAAGCACGCTGCAGATGGACAGACATCTGCGGAGATGAGTAGACAGACAGCTTGGTGATAGTGTGCTAGAATGGGACGGGCGTTTCCAAAGATCCTACTGAATAAATTATCTTCCATGTGGTTTCAGGGAGTAAGGATGGAAAAATGATGCTTCCGTAACACCCTTGGCAGTTTGAATTTGTTGGGAGATAACCCGGGTGTAGAGGAAGGGTGCGACATTTTTTAATACAATCACAGTATTCAGATGAATGTTTGCAAGTGACTTCTGCAATTTATAAAACATCGTGACCTCATATGACTGTAATCTCATTTAAAACACATGTAAAGTACCCTTAAAAACTAAAGCTGTCCCTCAGCATTAATTAATCAAAATATCTGAGTGCATGATGGAGTTCTCTGGAGAGTGAGGAGCTAAGTTTTCATTTTTTCTTATTTTCTTGCAAAGAGGCCTTTGGTAACATTCCCTGCAAATGATCTGGAGCCTCTTGTGAGTTTCTGTGGGATTTTGTCTGTGGTGAATGAAATAGGGGTGATGAATGCATTGAAAAAACACTTGCTTATATTCAGAAAAAAAAGCATAATATTTAATTTGGCTTCAAAGCACCTGTGAAACTGAATGGGGAAGATAATCACGGTGCGGTGTTACTCCTCTATGAATATCAGGCCAACCTCAAGGCTCAGATCTGCAGGTGTCCCATTCCTTGGGTTGCCAGCCTTGCTGCCAGCTCAGATAGGAGATCTGCTGAGCTCATTCCAAAACCACTTCAGATCTGCTGAGATTTCCCATGAAACGGAGCCCTGAGGCTGCTGCCACGGAGCAGCAGAAAAGAACGATGAAGTCACAAGCGTGAAGGCAGGTCTCAGTAGCAATATTTGTATTAAAATCTAGGAGAGTGACACTGGAGAATCGAGGAACGTGACGACTGTATAACATATCATCTGGAGAAGCAACCTCGCCCTTGATCTGCCAGCCCTTTAGGTTCAGCTTCTCCACCCACGTGCTGTGGCCAGTGTCATACAACATCATGGCCAAAGAAGAGGACACAAACGTGTAGGGACCATGGGCAGGAGAAGATGAGACAATAACAGCACATAACAGCATCCTCAAAAATGCCAGGAGAATTTTGGAATCACTTTGTACCAGTTTTGTTATCAATCCAGTGACTGCAGTTAAAAAGAAGTAAGAATATCACTTGTCTGGATGCTGTTGCAAAGGAGACAGCAGTTCTTCTTACTATTAGTCACAAGTGATTTCCTTTAAAAAATATTATTATTACCATTATTTCTGAGATAAACTGTTTAAGTCCTGATGGATGCTTCTGAAAATTACTCTCTGCTCAGCTGACAAGGTTATCTGGCCTTAAGCAAAGCCAGATTTTATATTTTACTTGGACTGTGTTTGTCAGAACCAGTATAAAGCAAGCAAAACCAATGCGAACTGCACTATGGGGTATATTTAGCTAAGTTTCAACATTTCCAAAAGTCGAATTCAGTAAGCCAAATGTTGATGAGACACTTAATGATATAAGCCTGTTGAAATCAATAATATCTCTAATAGTGTTGATCCTATTAATTAGTGGGGTATACAACCACATCGTGAGAAATAAACCCGTTCTTGGAGTTCTTGTAGTTTAAATATACAAAGGAGATTAAAAAGGGAGATGTTGGCCTCCCAAAGCTCCCTTTCAACCCAAGCTATTCTAAACTAAGTACTTAAAATAGATTTAAAAATGAAAAGCAACTTTCACCATCCTGTTTTCTTGGCACAATTAGTGCCGAAGACCTATGTGAATAAAT
Organism: Caloenas nicobarica; assembly: GCF_036013445.1. Lineage (NCBI taxonomy): Eukaryota > Metazoa > Chordata > Aves > Columbiformes > Columbidae > Caloenas > Caloenas nicobarica. Next base: position 4,333,892 of record NC_088251.1, read on the forward strand.
ATATTAGTGCAGTTAGAACAGTTGGGCATTTGTGATATGAGACGGCAAAAAATTATCTGGAACTTTATAATTCATGCTGTGCCACGTATTAGTAAACATCTACATAGCCCTAAAGCTTCACTGCATCTTTAGAGCCTATGAATTCACCTTTCAAACAGCTTTATGCAACATGCTGGCACAAGCCCTTTTTTAATGACTATAAGTCAGGTTCAAACAAGCTTATTACACAGCTGAGAAATTATATTGTCATATCCGGTAATGTAAGTCTGACATGAATCTTTGCTGCCTTCTGTATGACAAGGGAAAACCCATTTCAGAGCTTTTCTTTCCCATAAATTCTTGCATTTTCACTGTTTTAATAAGTGAGTGCATTATGGAAGGTACTTATGTTGACAAAATATGTAATTATGAAGTTAAACAAAATCAGCTCTTCCCACCTTCTAACAAATACATCAGCTATAAATAATGAAACTTTACTAAATTGTTGTTACATTGAATGTGTTTGTATTTGAACATAAGCAGAGACATCATTATTATATAGAAGTATCATATAATGTATTTTTTACCCCAAATTAATCACAGCCATGAATACTGCTTGTAGCTGAAAGGAATAATTCCTTGCTATTCTGTCTTTAAAAAGCAATCCTTAAATACAGAAATCTTAAGGACTACTCTCTGATGACGTTGCATTTCCCAGCTCTATTGCTTATATAAGAGCATGACAAAGACTACTTCTATGTGTCATCTTCAGTTCCCACCAAAATTTTGTCCACGACTTCTCAAGCTGTGGATATTGAAAAAATTCCAGGAAAAATGGCCTTTGAGTAGGTTTCAGGCCAATTCCGCATTGCATTTCCCCGCTCCTGCCTGGGATGTGTTAACCACACTGCTCATGCTCTGCACGGCACACATACAGCAACTTTGGTCCAGGAAATACCAGACTGAAATGTGAGAGTCATTACTTTTTTGAAATCCAAATGTTGGCAGGTAGGCGACGTCCATGGGAATTTGCTGGAAGTGGCTGTTTTCGTACAAGTAAAGCGAAAAGGACGTCCGAGCCGCACGCCACCCGCAGCCTGGCTGTGTGCACAGTGGGGGCATTTCATCCCATTTTCTCCAACTGTTCCATAAACCTACTGTCATCCAGTCATGTCTGTCATCTTAATGCTGCCTCAGTCTTACAGTTAAAAAGAAATGCACATAAAATTTGCCCATTTTTGGACAATGCAAAAAACTCGAAACCATTAACTAGTGCAGACCAATAAATCAAAATAAATAGTGTTAGGAAAAAAATATTATTAGTCCTCCTTTTTGCAGTGCTACCATTACAGATTTTTTAGTCACAAGGCAGCGTCTTCAGTCCCTTTTTGAGTGATAATCCTGGTGGCTTTGATCCAACAGTGGCTGCCAAATGCCAGGGCAATGTGTTGTCAACATAAAATCTACAGCATTCTGGGGCATGAAAAAACGTAGTTCCCATCATAAAAAAAGAAAAGAAAGAAAGAAAAAAAAAAAAGCACTACTGCATTCTTTGCAAAAATGCCAGAAATTCTTTTTGGCTTTGTTTATGTCACTGGTTAATGTTGTCTTTCTTAAAATGCTGTTTCTTCTCATCTGTTCAGCACTGAGGGAAAAAGTAAAGAAAACTCTGGAAAAGAGTACATAGAGATTTCTCATTTCCCCAGCAGAAATGGATTGATGCAGATGTATCTAATCTAAATATCCCTAAAATAATGACGATGGGGGCAGTCTCTGCCCCATATTCAAAGTATTTCTGCCATGAACTGAGCCATCACCTGAGATGGTGCCCAAAACATGAAAATCACACGATTCCATTTCTTGCTAAGAAAAGGATTCATATGGTGAAAATAGATATCATAGCACAGGGAAGTATAAGAGAACAAGGAACTTTTGTTTCCATGGCAATCCGAGCTCCTTCTTCAGACAGAAGCACAAAGGCAATACGCTGAATGATTATCCGAAGGTCATGTTGTTCTTAGGAGAAAAGTTTGAGAGAATACAGTGGGCTAATTTCCCTGGTCAGGATGCAGGCTGCATTTCCAACGAGTTAAAATAAGCAATTGCTAAAGGAAATAATTGCCTTCATTAATGTCATGCGTTTATTTTAAAATCTGTTTTCCTAAAGGAAACAGCAGCCTGCTCGTGAGGGACGGGAGCACAACTGGCCGTTCTTTAGGCTCACTCATATTCTGCATCATGATTTGATCCACTCAGAGGGAAGAGTTAAGATCCCGCCTATTTTTGGCATCCCTCATCTGGTAAAATAATGACATTCCCCTTAATGTCAAATGCCTCTTAAAAATTAGTAAAATGTCTCCATATGAGAGCTTGTTTTTGTTTCCAGTCCTTTTTTTTTTTCTTTTGCAGTAACAGCCACTCTTTCAAGGATCTGCCTTATCAACAAGTGCAAATAGGCTTTTAAATGCCTGGAAACCCTAGGGACACATTCGGTGTACACAGGTAAGCAGGACAGCCAGCTGGTATCTGTCTCTGCTACATATGTAAGGAACAGGCATCTAAGAGAGGCATAAATGTTAAAGGCACTTTTCTTTGTATTTCCCAATGTCAGTTTTACGTTTCCATTTCCTCCGAGGTGGTTTGACCTTGTTGACAGCAGGGGTAAATGCTTTATGCGGGAAAGAAAATGACTTTTTAAAAAGCATAATCCTATTTTCTTGCTCTGTCCTGTGCTCCATGATTGAAGTACAAAGGAACAGAAACTTTACTGGTGTTCCGGAGGAAAGTTATTTTTAGTGTTGTTTTGTTGCCAAGGCATATAGAAACCTTATGTGCTACCTCAGAAAGTTACCGTGGAATGGCAGTGAAAGAGGGATGCCTATTTCTTCATCATTTCTTTTCAACCACAAAGCTTTTCTCCAATTAAAAAATGATGCCCATACTCCAAATGAGAAGCTGCGTGAGTCACCGAGCAGTTTGTGGTTGAATTAAACATAAATGTGCTACCATTGACTCTGGAGTATAAATATAAATTAAGATCCTGAACCAGGGTAGTGCTTACACATACAAATTTGCCTCTCTTTTGTAAAAATGCATTCGTGAACCTGAACTTCATGAAGTGATGGTTGCTGACAACCAAACAGGGATAAACAAGGCTGCAAAGGTAGGGGGGAAGAACGCGGCACGTAGAGCCTGGTTTTCCCAAACACAAACCACTCGTTCCAGTAAAGCCATCTATTTGCAAAATGGTATATGTGAAATAAGAGCTGGGAAATACCATTTTGAGGCATAAGGAGGGCAGGAAAGGGTGGTTCCCATGTGCCATCTCTCTGCTGGCACCTGCGCATCTCCAGCTTGGGGTGACATGGGGACCGGCCAAGCTAAGCCTGAGACTAATGGTGAGGAGGAGCTGGGAGTGCTGCTTTTTTTCCAGGGGTTTTGTTGAAAGGGGCTCAAAACACAAGGCTTGAGAAGCATTAACCACCATCTTTCAAATAAATACTTCTTGGGAACAGAGGGGGAAAGCCCTGCTAGTTTGCAGATAGCAGCACATTGTGTTTCACTTCAGCAGGACAAAGATTTAAAGCAAAAGTGTAGAATGACTTGCTGGTGTCGGTCCAGAAGGGGAGGATAATGCTAGTTGCAGTTGTTCTACAAAAACATTAGTTCGCTTTATCTCCTTCCACATCGACTGCAAGTTTTTAAAAGCTCTTGTGATGCTTCACAGGCAAAAATAAGGAACAGCCCTTAGGCAGAAAACATTTGAGCCTTCAGTGAACTTAAGACTCCCGTGCCACTTTCTTGTAAGTTGTATGTTGCTAGGATGCTGATGGAGAGAAAAAAAAAGGTAAAAATGACTTACGGTGAGGAAGACCAAAATTCTGCCTTGAGACAAACTTTTGTGTGGTTCCAGCTGGCTGGATGCATGGACATCCCAGAACCAGAGGTGGGTCTGGAAGGAGCAGCAGTGCATCCATAGCCATAGCCAGAGAAAGTGTTAAAATTCAAGAGAAAGAAATATATGGGAACTGGTTATTGGCACAGGTCAAGACCTATCAATAGATATTGATGGGTATGTTTGACGAATAAATCTTTCTTAAGGTAAGTACACACAGAGTGAAAGGAAAGAGTTATTTGTGGTGCCTGGAGGAGGTGAAGGAGTGGTACAGCACCGCTTGGATCTGCCAGAAAATTCAGAAATTATTAGGGATGAGATACCAAAAAGAGATGAAACACTGCTGGCATATGATCTGGCCCCTAATTTTACACCAACACCTCACTTAAACAACATGAACATACAGCAATGAGTTGATGGATACGTGAATAACAAGGTATTGTGATGGGTGATCTGGGTAACATTTGGATGGATATTTGTGTCACTTAAATGTATTTTTTTACATGTATTAAATAAGTACAGGTCTTATATTGTCAGGACAAAAATTTTGCTGCTATACTATGTGCAGCTATAGTCATGCATCTACATATATACAGCTGTTATGTATACTCACCTATTAAAAAGGTCCAAATCCAATATGACAGATATATCCAATATATGGGATAAACTAAAAAAATGTCCACAGAGTTGCCTCTTTATAGAAAAGGTATTGTGTGGGAGAGAAAATACGTGATGTTTACACACATACATTATTGAAATGCAAACACGTAAAGTTGCCAAAAGCAAACAATTTACAATTCCCACAAATCACATTCCTCAGGTCTTTAATTAATGTACACTGGACTCTATATTTTATGAAAACACTTCCTGTTATGCTTGGAAATGTAAATCCTCTTCTGTTTCCAGGTATCCTTCTTCGACCACTGCAATGAGTTAAATAATAATTTGCAGCTAAAGCTCCTTAAAAAAATAGGTCATTAAGGATGTCAAGGAAAAGTCTATTTTTCTGTTACTTCTCTAGGTATTTGAATGTCTGCAATATATGCAAAAGAGAGGCTGTGCTGCAAATGGTAACAAAATTATACACATTTTCTGTAGCTTGTGCTCTGCCCTCACAAGTTAGGAGGAGAAGACTGGATACTTTGGAAGGGGAAAACAGAACATCTGTGAAATCACTAAAATGGGATATCCAAGATATTCTCCTTGTCACTGAATACCGAGAACAAACAGCCTGTTTCACACACCATATCCAGTGTGTCTCAGCTTCCACACCTCTCCCTGTCACTGCACACCCTGTGTCAAAGGGGACAAAGCCAAATACTCCAGATAAAACTACCTGAAAAGTTTGATGGGAAGCAGTTTTTCATTAAATGAATTTTCTTTTTAAAATATATAATTCGGTAAAACAGTGAAAAAGCAAATTATTTTTTTTATTCCAGTTTTAGAAAATTAAAACCCTAACTTTAAAATAGAAGAAGTCTTAGTTTTCAGATTTTAAAAGAATGTAAAACTGAAGAATGAAAATAGAATTTCTAGTGAAAACATTTGTCTAAAAGAAAGGACCGCAGGCACAATATAATCATTCAATTGCTTTTGGGATAGTGATTTAGAAAGCCAGGATGATCACTAAATATATGGGACTGGATCACCCACAGCTTAGAACCCAAATATACCAAAATAGATAGATACTGGGATATGAAATTATGCTTATTATGATATTAAAGTTATGAGAAATATAAAAGAAATGCAATTGCAAAGGCGGAATAAAGAATGGGGTAGCAAATTGTCATGGAGACAGCCTAGAAGTCAACTAGGGCAACAGGCTCCAAACAGAGTTTATTCTAACCAGAACCGTTTAGCAGAAAAGCAACTACAAACAGGGTTTATCCAAAATTATTCAGCACTCTGACAACATTATAAAACACAGGTTTAGATACTGAGTGCGAGTTCGGTTACTACTCAGCTGATTCAAACTCAAGGGGATCAGATCCCAAAACTCTAGAGTGATGATTCAAAGTGCACGCCTTCCCATTCTTACAAGGTGAGGACTCTCAAGAGTACCCAGAAGATCATGTACCAGGTCGGTGAGGTGTTTCAGTCCCTGAGGAATGTCCCTCAGATGGCCAGTCTAAGGAGAAGAACCTTCCACTGCAGACCTGTTGCTTTGAGGAGACCAACTCCAAGGGGCTCTCCAGCGAGGACCCCATTTTATAGCCTGGTGGAGTCTGGCTGTGGTCATCACGAGCACAGAATCATAGAATTGTTTTGGTTGGAAAAGGCCTTTAAGATCATCAAGTCCAACCGTTAACCTAACATTGTCAAGTCCACCTCTAGCCCATGTCCCTAAGAACCTCATCTCCGTGTCTTTTAAACCCCTCCAGGGATGGTGACTCCACCACTGCCCTGGGCAGCCTGTTCCAATGCCCGACGGCCCTTTCCAGGAAGAAATTTTTCTTCATATCCAATCTAAACCTCCCCTGGCACAACTTGAGGTGGTTTCCTCTCGTCCTATCACTTGTTATTTGGGAGAAGAGACCAACCCTCTCCATGCTCCAGCCTCCTTTCAGGTAGTTGTAGAAAGTGAGAAGGTCTCCCCTCAGCCTCCTGTTCTCCAGGCTGAACTCCCCAGGTCCCTCAGCCCATCCTCATAAGACTTATCAGCTGGCCTGATGAGCCAAGAAGACCTGAATGTCACTGTTCACATCCTCGCTTGTCTCTCCGCGCAACATGCTGCATTGTCCAGAAGCTTCTTGGAGCCCCCTTGGCTGAGGCCCCTGTTCTGTTGACCGAGTGTCCCACCTCTCCTGCTCCCCCATCAAGGGGGAGGTGACCGTGAGGACAGGGACATTGGGGCACAAAAGGTGTTAAAGAGCCATTAACTGCACCATTGAAAGCTCCAACTGCCACACAGATGTGATGCTTTGGACAATGGCAAGAAACACAATATACATGACGAAAATATAATCTGGTATTTTCAACACGGGAGTAAGGATGCACATTTCACACGAGCCAACTGCTGCAGATTTCCTTTAACACTGAAGATTATTTTAGAGGTATGGAAAAGATGGATAAGATTTTATTCTCGGACAAATTGATTCTATTAACAACACCGGGTTGCATGTGTGCAGCTGCTAGCACAACACATCCTAATCTGTTTAGATGGTGTTCCAGAGAGAGTAAAAGTTAGGATCACTCCAAAAAGAGTGGGAAAAGGGGTCACTGATGAAAGGTGTCCTACCTGGTTTTCAGCTGGGCTGAATCCAGGGAGCTCCCATACACCTTAGGAGAAACCTCTCATAAACTGGCACATGCTATGTGTTGAGTTATATTAGTTATATATCACTAATATATAGTGATTTGCACTAATACATAATGATATATAACTAATACATATTTTAATTATATATTCTATAAACTAATATAAGTGATATATAAACTATATATACACTATAGTGTATATATATACTATATATATTAACTAACACAAACAAAGGAGGCTGAGATTGGTGCTGGAGAGGGATCCTACATTTTTACAAACTAAAAAGACAAAAAAAAAATACCACGAGAGGGAATATAGCCTAACACATATGGAATTAGGATGATTTACCACAGCCCCACATCCCATGTAGCTTCATGTATGCCCAGAGTCAAAGTCCAGGCAGGGCTCTGTCTGCTCCCCCCGCATCTGCACAGCATCTCCTGGGGGAGGAAAATCCTTTTGTACACAGGCTGGGAGGCAAAGGCTGGCTGCCAAATTTATTTATTTTTTTTAATAAATGCTTTCTCGGAAAGTCTGCGTGCGGGGAGCCTAAAGAAAACTGTTGGGGGATTTAGCGGAAAGTGTCTTGTAACTTTTTTTCTGGAAGCGACAAATAACAAAAAAGTGAAAGGCAAGAGAGGGAAAAAAAAAAAAAAAAAAGCAGCGAGTTGACTGCTCTGCTGATCCCACCTGCCAAACGCCGGCGGAGCGGAGCGCCGGTCCGCCTGTCTGCCTGTCCGTCTGTCTGGCTGCCGAGCCCGCCGATCACATGCAGCCCCGTCCTGCCCCCTCCCTCCGCAGCCTCCGTCCCGCTGCGCAACTTCGGCAAAACTACCCCAAAGCGGCGGCTCTTCGCTGCTCCAGCCCTCTAGAAGGGGGGTTTCCCAGCTGCCAAGGCTCTCTGTTTTCCCCCTCTTTCCAAATAAAGTTCTGGGATTTGCAGAGATTTATGCAAAAGCAAAGGATAATGATTGCCCCGAGCAAGAAAAACTCATGTTCTTCTCAGCTCTGCTTCGCTCTCTGCGCCTTTGGGCTGGTGCTGCTGGGGGATGTGTCCCAGGCTGTACCCGTGGACGATCAGGATTATTACCTGCAGGAGATTAGCAACAGAGATCATTATTACTCCTTTCCGTATCCTGGTGAAGAGTTTTTTCCTTTCACGGAGCAACCTGGAGAGGAAGGACCCATCCGTGCTGCAGAGACAGAGGAGCACCCAGGGTTCAAACCGAGCAGGAAAGAGTTAAAACCGAAGAAAAGCAACAAAAAAGGAAAAGCCATTCTCGAAACTCCACCAGGTAACTTTCCACCTCCTCCTCCAGAGCTTGGAGTCTGCTGAATCTCATGCTGTGGCTTTTAGCATTAATGAATATTCAGTTAATGGCAGTCTTGGTAATAATAACAATAAATGCACTCATGGTGATGATGATGACAACACATTAATTTTTAATATCCCACAGAACAGATCTGCTGAACTTTTACAGATTTTTTTTAACCCTCTCCTCATCAAGTAAAGAGATTTCAGAGTGGTAATGTATTAATTATGCTTCACTCTAGCTAGTATACAGACTTTTCCTTCTTAATTACACTTGACAGCTGGCTTGCTGTTAAAGCTGTTGTTCCATAAGCAAGAGAGACAGATTCCACAGTAAAAACTGATTGTATGTGGTGACACTTTACATTATCTCTTGTCATTTTAACTTGAGAGGTTCCTGAATTAATTTTACTTATAAACCTATGAATTTCTTTGAGATGTCACTTTAAAGCCCTCCAGAGGAAGACATGTAAACAAAGCTCTTCCTGTAAAAGACTAAGCCATAACAAGCTCAGTGTAATTATTGACCTGTAAAATAATGAAATTAAACAGCCACAAAAAAGCCTTCTAACAACAGAAAACCCCGCCTTAATTCCATTTTCTCTTTTCTGCATTTGATTGGATGAAAATATGCAATGATCAAAGTTTGCAGAGACTTGATCAACTTTTACCATCCAGTTGTTCCCATTATGAGCTAATTGCACCCCCCCTTGAAAGAAGAGTAATTTCTTTCTGTGTTTCCTAAAGGGATGGTGGGTACTTTTTGGTTTGGGACACTTAGAAGTGAGTTTGGCCCATGTGATGAACTTCAGCATTGTAAAATCTGGAGGCAAATCCCACTTCCCTACAGCTGAACTCCACTTCAGAAGGAAACGTTTAACGTTAATAGCTGGAGCACATGGCACAAAATTTGCAATTTAAAGCCATTATTCCATGCAGAGAGCAAAACAGAGGATTAGGGGTTGTAGAGTGACATTAACTTTTCCCAGTTACATCTAGCAGAGAATAAACAAAGTACTTTCAATTTAATGTTAACACTAACAGAAATTGATTAGCAAAGATACGGGGTTTTAGAATAATAAACATTGATAAGAAAATACCGTTTCTGAAATCTGGGAAGCCATTTGTGGGGCAGGCAGTTTGGATTGCTGGTGTAACTCAAGGCAGAAGTCAAGGATGACAGTAAATATATTAATACCTCATCCAGGGGAGCAAAGACACGGGACATCTCTGCCCTTGGCTCCCTCGGGCCAGCAGCAGCTTCCCAAGCAGACAGTACCGCCTGGCTTGTTGGGTTTATTATCTAACCATGGAGAATACATTGATTTTAAATCTACTTAATTAGGCACCGGGCTTTTTCTTCTTCAGTGTGTTGGAGACAGCACAGATTTCCAGCCTGTAGTGGGATGTTCTGGGGTTCAGCTCTGTTTTCACCTTCCCCTGTGCCTTTTTCCCAATTTCCCGGGCACCATGGCATCACATATACTTCACCAGACATGGAGCACTGTGACAGCGATGACGACAGCATCCATATGTGAGGGGAATGTTCATTTATCTCTATAGACAGGTGTCTTTCTTGCTCCCCACCTGCATTGAGCACTTTACAGGGGCAAAGGAGGCAGCAGCCACATGGGTAACAACCTCCTTCAGGGTGCAACACTTGTCCCTTCCAAACCTGCTTGGGTTTATGCACTGGAGGCAGAGCCGTACAAAATTCTAACTCTATTACACAGCATGCTGAGGTCTTACAAGCAGTCTGAATTTGGTCATCACCTAAGAATGTTTGATTTTACAAATGGAATGACACTCGTTTTTCTGTATAGGAAATTAGGGAATTAGACAAGAAAAAAAAAGACCTACTCAAACCTTCCCTGGAAAACTTTCCATTGTGTGCCAACCAAATGACTTGTGCAAGTTTTGTCTCCTAATTTGCTGCTTTTTGCTTTCCACTCAGTTCAAGGAGTCATTTCCTTTCTGCATTCAGCCAGGTGAGCTTCTTCCTCAGCCTCCTCTTCCTCAGCATGGCCAAGCACAAGGTCAAGGGGATCACAGGAGAGGCTCGTGATGCACCACCAAAAGCAGGTCAAATAGCTCAGTGCCTCCTTCCAGAGCAACCTTGTGCTCTTTTGACACAGCTGAGCTACCGAGCTTTCACCAGCCACATGCAATAAGAGGTTTTAAAGACTATGAGCTTTAAAAAAAAAATAGCCAGAGGTACAATAAACAACTGATCCCCTCCACCAAACTTTCTCTCCTTGGTCAGTGCACGGAGGCTTGGCACCAACTCAACAAACTGGCTGTTACACTTTAATATGTGAAAATTCAGTGTATTTCCTTGGGAGCAGCTGAACTATTTTAAGTGAAATAGCCATAATAAGCCCTAAGGCAAACACCCAGCAAAGAGAATGGTTACCATTTGTTAAAGATTTAAGTAAAACCAGGAGGTTTTTAGCAGGAAGTGTCAGGCAATTTTAACTGCAGACAGCGCTAAAAGTTCTGGCTATAATATTTGAAATTTCTCCTTTCTTCTCTCCCAAAGGCAGGCAAGGGCCAGGTCCTCCCGGTGCAGTGGCACCGATGCTCAGTACCATGTCACCGGGGGTCGCTTTGAAATGAATATCTGGAAATCTGGGCCCTTGCAAAGGTGCCAGAGGTACCTAAATAATAATACATACCTACAATTTCTCACATTTGGCCTGTTAAGGAGACAGCTAGAAATAATAATAGCAGTTGCCGAACAGATATCCATGAATAGAGACTATAAACCTGGCTGTGTAAATGCACGTGTTGTCTATATATATATATTTATATGTTTATACATATATCTGGAACTGGAATTAATTTATTGGGCATGCAGTAAATACAAAAATTTGTTTTTTGTGAGGCTTGCTGGCAGCCGGGGCATGCGGGATTAATTAGTTGTAACAAACAATAGTCTGGCTGGGAGCTGGGATGAAGAAAGCCGAGGAACGGGAACGTGTGATCTGCCCTTTGGCTGAGCAGCTGGTGCTGATCAGCCCCAGCTTTGAATCAAAGTCGAAATCAAACGTAGCAGTTCCGAAGGACACGGCACGTAACAGATGCCACGAACTCAATTTATTTAAGCTAATTACTGAAGGTGGGGAGAATATAGGTATTTTCAGTCTGTAAAATATTGATGTAGAAAGAAATCCTCTTGATGACAGTGAGGTTGCAATGTTTTATTTTAAGTATTATTAGAATCAATATTTGCAAATACTCGATTCAGATAACAGTTAAAAATATCAGTCTGCCTCCTTGCCCTCTAAATGACTCATAAATGAAGTAGTACCAGGTCATCCTTGGGAGGTAAACAGTTGGATTGACAGGTTTCTGTATATACATATTTCCATTTTCTAATTCCATCCGTGTTTGTTTAGGCTTCTATCCAAAGCCCATTCAAATCACTGGAAAGAGTCTTGTTGACCTCAGTGTTTTTCTTTTATGAGGCCCTTAATAGAGTTTAATATACGCCGTCCCAGCTGCCATCTGTGGGGCAGATCCCTGCAGATGCTTTGGGGTCTGTCTGCAAACATTCGCCAGGGGGAGGTTTAGGGGGCTGAGGTCCCCACGACACTGCTCAGTGCTGCACGTTGCTCTGGGTCACCACCGACCAGTTCCCACTGTCAACCCGATGGCGCCCAAATCAACCACAATTACATCTGTAATTACTCTTCTATACTTCTGTCACTTTTTGGTGTAGCTGCCACGTAACTCTAGAAACGCAATGCTACAGACACTCTGTTCCGTATCTCCTTTCATGGCTAATGTGATAACCATGCTTTCCAAAATACTGCCTACATAGCTGTCTTTAGTCCAAGACTATCTGTCAGTCTCATGGAGAATGCAGGAAGTTGGGACCTACCAAACATTAGGAAAAGTTCTCCCTAAGATACAAGTTTGATTTACAAAACTTAAATTGTTATAGTGGTTTGTGTTTTGGCCATGCCTCAATTCTGATTGCCTTTAGAAAATAAGAGAGTGATGTTTATTTATATGGCAGTGCTCAGAATGGGTTTACTGCACATTTATTTTGTTTTTCATAGGTCTTCCAGTGTTTGATCTCTGCACAATCCAACATATGTGCATGTGTAGTAATCATGATTTCCTTTGTCTTGTCTAATCTGTTGCTTTCCCCAGGCTTGATGAAACTCTTCAGATGCGTCACTGTTTACTTGCTCTATATTTGTTTATTTTTGTGTAATGTTGCTACCTGTTCAATAATGTAATTCTGAAGGAGTTTGGTGTGTTTATTTCTTTTATTTTTTCTTTTTAAAGTTATGTAGTGTATTAGGAGTATCTTGGATGGGTCGCGATCTCACTGGACCCTGTGCCTGAGGAGGAGTCAATAAGGAAAGGCAAAAATAGGATGAAATGGCCAATGCAAGCAATTATGAAAACTATAATGCAGAAAGATTTTGAATGTATAAAAATAGACTCGTAGCGCATTAATTAAGATGTTTATCAAGATATGAGATAATGAAGGCTTGGAGAGAGATCAATAAGGAAAGAGCAGGAAAAGCTGAATCAGAGAGATGTTATTCAGGAAAAACTAGAAAGATTTTGGTACACAATGGTGATGAAGACCTGAAGAGGGTGTGAAGTTAAAAACGTGACAAGTTCATGGTGTTATTGCCATTTGAATGGTGAATTTGTTGACTAGGAAGAAGATGTGAGAGTGATATGTAAGGTATTGAACTAATAGCTGAAAGCACTGAAGAAGTCACGGAGGTACACCAGATTTCCAGCTAGAACACATGTAAACATAGAAAGAAAAGGTGGCCTGTGAATCAGCATCGCTTGCCAAAATTGCGGTTTTAGATGGGATTAGCTAAAGCAAAGGCAGAAAGGGGGGAGACTGCAAACAGGCAGACTAAAGGCGCACTAGAGAGCTAGGAGGAAGTCTAGCAGCAAAGAGAGTCATTAAATTCAAAGTTTTCCAAAGGCATTTGAAGTCCAGCGTGTTGAACTTTGCTGGCGTGATGAAGATGGGGTAACGCCTCAGAGCTCTGGCTGGGAAGAAGAAGTCATTAGAAATCTTGGCAAGATGCCTGGAGGTGGAAGGCAAGGGCCGCAAGCCGGACGGGCCGGGTGGCGGGCGTGGGCCTGCGGGGAGCAGAGCCGGCCCTGGCGTTCGGCAGCGCGTCGGGGAGCTTGGAGGAAAGGTGTGGAGGGAAACGGGGCAGGAGCTGGGAATACAAAAGAGATTCAGGGGTAAAAGGAGGCTCTTGGGTGAGGGAACTGAATCAGAGGGTAGAACGAAGACTGGGGATGACTGTGTGCATGGGCTGTTTTTTAAGTGAAGGCTATTGAATTGTAGAATGTCCTGGGTTGGAAGGGACCCACAAGGATCATCGAGTCCAACTCCCGTCCCTGCACAGGACACCCCACAGGTCACACCGTGTGTCTGAGGACGTTGTCCAGTCTCTCCTTGAACACTGTCAGGTTGGGGCCGGGACACCTCCCTGGGGAGCCTGTTCCAGCGTCCAGCACCTCTGGGTGAAGAACCTTTTCCTCATGTCCAGCTGCCCCTCCCTGGCACATCTTCCTGCCGTTCCCTCAGGTTCTGTCATAGGTTACCAGTGATAAACAGCTCATATAGGAACTAAGAAGAAATAAGCACAGAATTATCCATATGCTGAGTTAATTACCAGTGCTGCTGCTTTCTATCCCGTTTTAAACCTTGTAGTTGGCTTGCACTCCTGAGAAGCCCAGAGAAAGTGGAGCGCTCCCGTGTCCTAGAATGTAAATTGTCATTTCAAAGCTTTTGCCCAAACTTCATATGCTACCAACTTTTATGAACTAACTCATTTGCCCTAGGTGCACATCCCATGAATTTTAATATGGCCTGTATCGCATCCTGATTGCCAGATGTGACAAGCGAAGATGAAAACATGTGGCTTTTAATGAGCCTTCTTTCATCTTCTCCTCAGCACTTCTACAAATATGTAGAATTATGAAATGTAACATAGCCATTCCATTTGAGAGCCCATCCTTTAAAAAATGTCACAACAAAAGAGGGTGAAGGATGACTAAGAATGAATAATGAGCAATGCCCTCAAAATTGGCCAAACCTTTTTGATTAGCATCTTTCCTTACCCATGACTTCAATGGCTAATGAAACAAGAGAAAAAAAAAATCAGAATAAACGCATTTGATTATGCTAGAGGAACCTGCTTTCTATGATAATTCTCCTAGCAGCTTTCTCTGAATTCAGACTAATTTTTAAGGTGTGAAAAATACCTCTCTAAAAAAGGGATGGTTTCACCGAATAGATTTTAGTAGTATGAACCTGAGTCTAGACTTGTACCTGAAATGTCAGCATATTACAAGTCACTCATTATTCAAATTCATTCCTGGTTTTTGATATTATTCTCTCTTCAGTGAGCTGGCTAGACAGGTCAATCTGATGATTCACAATCAAATTTCACTTATTTCTTTTGGTTTTGGAATGAAGATTTCTGTCAGCTATGTGAACTCAGAACTTGTCAAAAAGATGAAGTAATGGAAGGTATGGTGCAGAAGCAGCAATTTCTTGAATTTTCAGTGTCTGAGCCTTTTCTTCCTGGAATTTTTGAGCCTTGCCCAATACATTTTCTATGTAAAAAGCAGAATACCAAAAGTTTTATTGTCTGGGTACAGAGCTGAGATTTGATTGTCTTATTCACATATACTGGTTTCGTGTGTTTGTGTTATTATTATGCAAAGGATGCACCAGATCTGATCTTCTTCTCAGGCCTCTGGTGAGGTTATGTCTTGTGGTACTTGTTTTATAAAGCAAGGCTTTCTGAAATGGACATGTAAATATTTGCTCTTAACACTAGGTTTTTGAGTACTCAAGGCAAATGGGAACAAGCAAAGCTCTTATGTAGCCAAAATTATTTACCTTTTAAAATCCAGTGATTACACATGCAAAACACTCCGTAGCCTTAACTAAGCTCAAACAAACATTCACCGAAACAAAACAGAGGTGAGAGAAATAATCACTCATGTTCGAAACAGACAAACACCTTTAATCTTTCTGTCCCCGGGAGCTGCCTTAATAGACAGTTTGGCCCTATTTAATTCAATAGGTCATGAATCAAAGACAGCATTTGAATTCGCTTCATCGTTTTTGGTTTGGTTTTTTTTTTTTTTTCATGGCCATTATAGCTGTGCGGTTATATCTTCAATGTAAGATCTACTTCTCAGTAACCTGCTTGAACACACTATCCATGCCCAGGCAAGAATAAAGTGCATGGAAAATGGAACAGAGGACACCGCGACCAGCCCCAAGACGGGTATCTAGCACTGCTACTGTCTGACTTTTTCCCTGATGGGAACTTCTTTTCCTGAGCCACAGTTGATGCTCATCACTGAGCACCACAGCTACCTCTTTCAGAGCCTTGCCTAGCTCCTCTGAAAGCCTTTCTCTGCCTGTTTTTGTAGACTTCAGGAGCTGTTTGTTTGGGTTTTGATGTATCTGACCAATTAATGAAAACCACCTGCATTGAACCGTTAGTAAAATACATTGCAATGTTAATTCATTACTTCTGATGCAAACACATTTCAAATTTCCTTGTAACACAGCAAAGGGAACATTTATGATTCTATTCCCGTGTGGTTTTATCATCCCTGTGTAGGGAAGAACAGGGTACTCTTGGTTTCTGCTGTGTGCTGGAAGGGATGGAGCACCATCAGAGAGGAGCAAGGCATTTCATTCTTCATGCATTCACCAGGCAGTGCTAAATTAACTTGACAGGTGTAAAAGGAAAACTGTTTCTCTCTTCTACCCATAGCTAAAAATGGGAACAAAAAAAAGGTGAGAAAAACAAGAAGAGGAATGAGGAGATGCCAGATGGTGGCTCTGAGAGTCAGTGTGCCTATGGAGACGTCAGGGGAAGTATGTGGGGATCATTTAAAGCATCTTTGGAGTACTTGAGTTTAGCTGTTAATCCCTCGAGCCCTGTTTGAATTAAATTTAAAAGGATATTCTGGAGAATCTGCTGATAGATATCTAAGTCCCCTTTTGGAAATAAAATAATTTCCTTCTGGTTGGTAACATACTGCAATTGGCAAGCAAGGATTTGTATCACATTACTGGGAGTTTGGACTCGATGATCCTCATGGTTCCCTTCCAACTTGAGATATTCTATAATTATAGGTTAAATGGAGATCAGGAAAGATAAAGGTTTCATTCCTTATTTCCACAGTGATCAACACAATTTTTCAAAATAGCAAGAGGCTTTGAAGTGACTTTCTGGTTCTGGAGAGGTGTTTAAAGGAGCTGTTTTATAAATGGGAATCAAGCTCGATACACTGTGAAGTATATTTCAAAATAATGTCTTGTAAAAAATTGTGCGAGGTAGTACTACTAGGTCAGAGCTGGAGAAACACATTTTACTCTTGGATTAGGCAGAGTGAATGATTTCCTATTCTGACACACGAGAGAGCCCCAAACCTGCGCTGCATGGTCTGTGTGGGGCTGCGTCGCGTGCCTGCTGGGATTTGATATTTTACAAAATCACACAAAAACTGGCAAGTTTCAGTGGGTCGTGGAGACTTCCAGTAACTATTGCTCATGCATCTGATTTAGTAGTGAAAGCACGCAGATACAGTATTAACCTTCTGTTTACTTGTGGTTATTTACAGTATGGGAAACCTCTAAATGTACAGGTCTGTAAATAATAGTAAAGAATACAATTCTACTCCTGCTTTCACACAAGCATTAGCAGGATGCTGTGTTTGCAAATTTGCCGCTGCATCTAACAGTCCAAGCGAGGAATGCAATCAAAGTTGTATACAGAAGTTAAACATAGTTCAGGTACTGGCAGCTTATGCTCCTTTTTACTTCTTTCTGCTACACAGTGTGCTCCCTAGTTTCCAGTTACTAATAATGAGAATATTACTTTCAGAGTGAATAGTGTACCTGATTAATTTAGCTCTTAAAGATCTATTTGGGATTTATCTTTTTCTTTTTTTTTTTTTTTTCATTAGCATGAGTTGCCTGACAGACTTCTTGTGTGACTGTACATCAGCCTTAGGCTGCTTGTGAATGATGTGGGGTATGTACCTGGCAATAGTGTTGTTCTGCTATAATCAACAGAATTCCCAAGGACCGACTTCAACTAACATCACAACTTAAATCTTTATGAAGTCAATATTAAAAGGTTATGTGCATTTTTATATTTATAAACACCTAAAAATACAGGAGTTTTGAAAGATGTGTGCTCTTATGTTCAAGACAACTGATTAAAATCTGAGAAGCTCCTGTCCTTAGAAATATGGCCACAGATAGTGGTCATTTTGGTAATGGTGATTTAAACTGTAAATGATATTTCTCTACATCATCCATTGGGAGTTAATACAAATATCAAAATAATCACCAGGGCAGGACTTCTCATCTAGCCCTTAGCTGGATAATCACGCTCATCTTAGTTTTCCAGCCCTGATTCAACTTCTTCCGAGTTTCATGAAAAGAGGAGTATCTCCTGCAGCATGGGCTGGGAACACGTGTGTGCCTCAGCTTGATGTTCAGCATCTTTCCCCGCAAAATATGTGTTCATGTCAGCAATGAGAGTCCTTTAGACATCTGGGCAATCGCTTGAAGTCCGATAAAGGGAAATACCCTGTTCCAATGCCATGTCTGGTGGCCATGTTTCTCCCAGAGCCTGGAATGCTGGACATGTTTGCAGTGGACTGATCTGTTCAGGAAATGTGGACAGAAAAATGCTCAGTTTTGAATCCTAGTACATGGCAGACAGGTCTTCACCATCCAGAAGGAGACACTACTGGATATGCCCCAAAGCTGGACACTAGGTACAGCCTTCAGCTATTCTATGATGGGTCTCAGTTGGGCTTAAGCACCAGAGTCCTGTGTCCAGCTTGTTCTTTTGGGCCTCAATAGCACATCTAGGCAACATCTAACAGAGCTTTCTAAATCTAATTTTTTTAGGGCTTGAGCGATTCCTGTAGATGATTTCTTCCTCACGCTCCCATGTACCACAAATTTATTAGTTTTCTTGGCATTTCCCTTCTCTATGGCTCCACAGGATTTATCCTCCTGGCTGGGACCTAAAAGGGAGCCTGAGGGGGAAGCCCAAATGTTGGGCTTGGCTTTCAGAGTTTTCTTTGATCTGTGGAGTGGCTCAGGAGGTCTGTGGTCTCCATTTTCCCCAGATTCGCCTTTTACCTGTTTCCTCATATGAACTTTAGAAAGCAAAACAGTCTCCCCTTTCAAGGGGAGTTATGTTTGACAAGAGAGTATGGAGCAAGGCCAAGCATCTCCTTCTTCTAACACATCCAAGGTTCACTGTAAACTACCTGAGTGTGTTAATCATTGGAGATGATGTTGTTTGCAATGGGAGCAACAGAGAACTCTCTTTGTCATTCTTTCCCAGAAATTAGAGTATTTTTATGTTCAGGGATACAGTGTTTTATGGTGACAGGTTTATGGCTTCTCTCGACTGTCAGGTTCTCCTAAAACATCCGTCAAATCAAGGGAAAAGTTCAAAGTATCTTAGAAGAACTGATCTCAAATCTGGAGGTAAGCACTCCCTACCACCACCATTATGACCACCCCTTATGCCAGATTTGGGTTTAACACACTCTTTTTTTCCCCCAAGATAATTTTGAAAAATATAATGAGTTTGCCCCATATGCGTGAGACAGGATCTGAACACAGGACCAGATTTTAACCTTCTGAAAGAGTTTTCATTGGCTTAGAGCAGAAATTTTTATTTCAGCAGAAATAAATCACAGAATCATAGAATGGTTTGCATTGGAAGGGACCTTCAAAGCTCATCCAGCGCCCCCCCTGCCATGAGCAGGGACATCTGCACCAGCTCAGGTTGCTCAGAGCCCCGTCCAGCCTGGCCTGGGATGTCTCCAGGGATGGTTCATCCACCACCTCTCTGGCCAACCTGGGCCAGGCTCTCACCACCCTCAGGGCCAACAATTTCTTCCTCATGTCCAGCCTAAATCTCTTTTAGTTTAAAACCATCACCCCTTGTCTTGTCATAACACACTCTTCTGAAAAGTCTGTGGATCTTTGGGCTTTCAGACTTGAACAAGCAGACGAACAAATATGCGATTTTAAACTCACTAATAACTCACGTTTTGTATCACTTGAAATTTCTGACACACAGCTTTGAATCAGTGAACCTTCTATGTGCTAAATGTTTAGCTTGTGATTATGAGCCTTTGCTGGACCAGGGCTGAATTGTTAAACAAAGCAGAAAAGATGTTTAGACAGAATGAATTTTGGGAATCTTTTGCAGGCTGCACAAAGCTGCAAGTTCATTAGGGAGCTGGAATAAGGAGGAAGGACCTCTGAAGACTCAGTCATTTGAGTTGGAGAGGTGCCCACCCTTGGAAATATTTATCTGAACCTTGCTTGAACTGTTTCAGCTCCTTCACATGGAGCTGGAGCTTCATAAGAGCTTCCCTGCTGAACCTCCAGTTCTTCTCTCCAATCTGCTCAGAAGTAGCAAGAGCCATGTCTTTCTCATGGTATTTTTAGCATTTTGCTTTCTGTGGGCAAGAAGCTCACAGGCTTGTGAAAGTGCTGAGTGCACAGAATTTAAAAGATATTAACTGAGCTTTTAAAACCACAGAATCCTGGTGCTTGTTTGGGCTTGGGACTTTTTTTTTTTTTTTTTTTTTTTTTTAGGTTCCCTAAATTGCGTTTTCCATGACTAGCTTGAGGGCAGGTAGAAATGGGGCAGTAAAATGGATGGACTATTCTATGTGCCATTGCCTTTTTGGCAACGAACATCTGAGAGCTAAAAAGTCATCTGGAAGCTGAAATCCTTTGGGAGGTGGAGCAAAAGCTCCTGGGAAGCCCAGCTGGAGCAATCTGAGAAAGGGAGAGCCTGACTGCAGAGTGTGTGTTTTAACTCCTTAAAAATCATGCCTTTTTCAAAAATTAGGGAATAATAAGTTGCCTGTGCAAGCTGGGCTCTGTGCTTAGATACCTTCATTGATGGTGCATTTTCCAGTTGGATTCCTGTGCTCCCCTGGGGTTTGTGTCTCCAGAGTGAGCCCAAACACCAGCCATAGACCTGGTCCCAGGGGCAGCATCCCTCCTGCACCCCAGCAATTCCACTCCTCTGCCTCTGCTCTTTAGGGTTTTTTTGGTAATTTTTTTTTGAGGGTAGTCACATTTCAAACCAGGCCTGGATTTGATTCTCTCAAATCTTAGAGATCCAAGTCTTTCTTGAAGCTTTACTTCCTTTTGCTTTGAACTCTTAAATACTTTGCTTTTAGGGTGCTTCTCAAGGGTGCAACAGTTTGGATGTAGGGGGCTTTAAAGGAAAGAAGAAAGCTCTGTTATATGAGTTCCTAAATCTTTTGCTTTTCAGGACTTCTCGAAATATCCAAAGAACCTCCGGTTATTTTCTATGTGTACTTGGCCAACTTTTCATCCCTTCACTAAAACAGTTTTCCACTGTTTGGGACTTTAAATGTATCAGCCACTTCAGACTTTAGTAATGCCTTAGAGCTGAGCTTCAATCAACCATGCAATTAAAAGAAAGTCCATCAGAAAGAGATTAAGTTAAAAGCAAAAAGACAAGTAAACTTATTTTTTTCTCTTACTGAGCTCTAGAAAGTACAAACTGATTTATTTTTCAGGGTTGGGAGGGAGCACAAAGTTTGAGTCCAGGTTAATTGTAACCACAAAACTTTCTTCCGAAATCATTGTCTGAGCAATAGCTCCAGGCACTACGGTGACTTCTTTGCTTTATGAGAAATGTTTGTTTTTATTCGTTCCTCTTATTATGCCATATGAAATAATAACAACAGATGTGGTTTTAGGAAAAAAAAAAGTATACACATCTAAACTCACTGCTAGAGCAGACGCACCAGGTCTCCATAAAACTGAGACTTACACTTTATAAAAGGTTTTAAACCCGAGTTGGATTGATTTTAGGTATTTCCTGTCACAGAGTTCTCTATATAGGTCAAGTATTTAGCCCAGATGTGCAACCTGGAGGAGGGTTAGGCAGCAACTGAGGCCAGCCTGTGCGGGATGATGACTCAAAAATAAACTCTGAGGCTTGAACTGTCCTTCCCACCCCCTCAGCGATGCTTCCTCACAGTTACTGCTGCGAGAGGAGGAGGAGAGATATTAATTGCAAGAAGTGTAAGCACAGTTGGGTGCTGAGGGATGATGGTTGGCTTGGCAATCTCTGCTGAAGCGGTCAGCCCACCTTTGAGGGTCTTCTTGCTCGTGCGTGGAGGTGTGTTTGCAACTATATGTTTGTGTACACGCAGAGAAGGCAAATGTTAATGTCACTTCTGATTAGCAGCATAATCTTTGGGAAGGTTTAAAATTGGCAAGGATTAGTTTTTTTCACAAACCAGCAGGGGAGGAATGACTCTTGGAAGGATGATCCTGTACTGTTCACCTAGGTCTCACTGCAACATCTATTCTACATGCTGTTGGTAAATGCCTATTTTTAGTTTTAATCATTAAAAAATGAAAGATTACATTTCCACTCCCAGCTAAGATGACTAATGTCAGTCCACTGCCTAAAGGCATCACTTATACTACTTCATCATGCTGGCTCTGAACTTTGCTGGCTCCCACCAAGAGCCAAGTCAGAAACCTAAGCTGGTAGAAAACAGCTCATGATGAAACCCAAAACTGCATAGCAAGGTGATTCTATCTTCGTCCCTGATTTACATGTGTTGGGCTTTGGACTGCTTCATCAAAAGAAACTAGTGCATCTGTTTCAGTACCATGTTCAGCATGTTTTCTGCCTTACAGAAAAGAAATACAGTTTAGTCTATGCTAGAGTTTATCTTGATTGAAAGTTGAATAATGTTAAGTATTGCTGACCGGGAAATGGCTGATTTCAGTCTTTCTCAAGTGTAAATTTAGTTCTCAGGAATGGAGAGAACTATAGTAGTGGCGATAAAATTTAATGGCTCATCAGTGCTAATGAGACCTCCTTTACAATCTCTCAGGTTGTTCCTGCTCTTTGTGTGTGGGCTTCATGTGTGTCCTAGAGCGAAGGTGAGAACTGGGTGATGTCAGAGTGGTGCCACCTATTTCTGTACAACTGCGTAGTATCTGTGCTATACCTACCTATGGATATAATCTCTTCTGTAGAAAGTTGCTACTACAGCTTTTGAGCAGGCAGGGGGAAGAAAGAAATTTGACCACAAGCCAATTTTATACAACCGTTTATATGCAGTTGTACAATCTTTGGTAAAATATGCTCAACTAGAGTCATTAAACTGGTTAAACTTTAGCACTTTCAGGGTGTTTCATTTATTTGGCCACGGTGATCTCTTAAGATAGTACCTATTTTTTGTATTTGTTAATGGTATTCCAAGTTTCAGTGTTTATTTTTAATGGCTAGACCTAATGTTCTTCTTGCAGAATCTTTGATCTTGCAGTATACTTCAGTGATTTGGTATTTCAAAGTATTTCTGGCACAAAGACATTGGACAGATGCGTTTTTAATGGTAATTTTAGTCCCATACCCAGCCACTGTGTGAGCAGTCTGTCTCAGTGTTTTTCTCTATTGTTTGGCTAAGCTTATTTGTTTGGCTCTGGAAAAAAAAAAAAAAAAAAAAAAAAGGATGGTTCTCATTTTTGATGGCTGTACTCAGTTTTTGTGGCTTTAGCTGGAATTACAGAAAGTCTTCATCCTGTGCTTCAGAAAAACATCAGAGGAGACATATTAAAATTAATAGCACAGAAGACAGCCTTAGTCAAAGCTCATAATAAAAAGTTGAGAATTGATACGATATTTTCCAGGCTGTATTTTTTTGCCATTAAAGGGAATAATATGTCTTTTGCTGAGCAAATAAATACACATATTCCTTTGTAGAGAAAGTGGAGGACTTGTCAGGTTTGGATACAAATGAGAGGGTACCTTGTATCACGAGCATCTAGAAAACCTTTTCCTGGGGCTGTGCCTAGACTGATACTTATTGGCTCCATATGCTGATGGCCCATGCTGAATGCAGCTTGTCTTCCCTCTGAGCAACCTGAGCTGGGTGAAGATGTCCCTGCTCATGGCAGGGGTTGGACTGGATGAGCTTTGAAGGTCCCTTCCAACCTAAACTGTCCTGTAATTCTCTGATTGTTTCTTTTGTTAATGGCCTGGACACCATGACCTCTTTTCTCTGCCTTTCTCTTCTCCTGAAGAAATGTGGGGAAAGAGAGATGAAGACAAGAGCTATGGACCTGCTGCCTGCAGGCACCTATGGGTATGGTTGCTTCTTCCCCTGAGAAGAAGCACAACAGGCAGCAAGAACCAGAGCCAGGAGGAACAATGGCAAATGCTTCTCGTGCCCAAGCCTGATGGCTTTGTACGTGTGGGATCAGGCCCCTGTATTGCCCACATCATAAATCACGTCATCTCCCAGGCGGTCTGTACGATGGCAGCAGTAGGCAGCTCAGGGAATGTCGTACAGTATCTGGAGTGTAGATGAGCCTCTTGAGTCTGAAAGCTTGGCCAGAAATCTCCCAGAGAACAAGATTTCTGGAAATTCCTGCTTCCAGCTGTGCCAGGAATAACAGAAGCTCTTCCTGCTAAATGTGCTGTTTTGTTGCATCTAGAACCAGCCACAATCTGGGTTTGTGAGGAAGCAAAAATGTGAAAAGTAATTAAAAAAAAAAACCAAAGTGTACTTTCTGAACCTCAGAAATATTTGGTTTCATGTCAGACCTGACCTAAAGGATCAAGATAATTCTTAATTTATTCTTTATTTGCCTTTAATCTTTCCTTAACCTTGGAAGGAGGAGAAGAGACACTTTCACCTTGCATACTGCAACTTTTCAAGTAACTGTTGTACCCAATCCTGCCAGCTGGTGCTCAGTGTTTAGGTGGCATAAAGAAACCATGGAAGTGTTCAGTGCCTTTGTACAATGGGAGGTCTTTGTGTGTCACTGGTATCAGACATGGTGAGGACACAACTTTGGTGGCCTTGAAAGTGTCTTAGAGTTTTGACTCTGGTCTGCTACCCCTGACTCCAGTGGTTATGGCTTTAAATCCACACCTTCCCTGCCCAGGACTGGCCTTGTGCCATCACGCAGGAGATATTTGCCACTTCTCGGTAACTACCTCCCTTCCTAAAAAGCATCTCCCCTCCCCACAAGCTAAGAGACTTTCAAGACGCAGCTCCTTGGCCCTGGAGAAGATGGTTGCAAAGAGGAGTCATATCTCATCATCCAAAGCAGCTCTGAGATACCACATGAGTGACATTTGTGGGAGCCTCACTCAGGCTTTGCTCTCACCTAGAGCCCATGCAAGTGTCGCTCCTGATTTATGGAGGCTTTGAGTCAGACCCCTAACAGAACTGGCTTTTGTGGCTTTTAACCAAAAGCGTTTGTGGCTTTTTATTTTTTTTTTTAATCTTCAACAGCAACCATAAAGAGAAGTGAGAGAAGTATATGTTGCAGTGCTATGATAAATATTGCCCTTTCCATCTGAGAGAAGTCCCTGACATCTTAAACCCTCGTGCAGTATCTGTTGCTTGTCCTAGAAAAATATACAGCTTTGATGCAACATTAGAGAACAATTAATGTTGTTTTAGGATAGAAAATTTTGGCATCTATTTAATCCTTTATTTGATCTTTGATCTGGTACTATAATCCAGTATTTTAGCTTCTATATAGGGGATTTGTTGTAAGTGCACATTGCTTACTTTGTTCTTTTAGTGCCCTGGGAATGGGTTTATAAGAAAAAGCAAACAAAAGCAAACTCTGTGTGCTTGAAGGACCTTCATCTGCCACTACTGCTTTAATTAATCTGGGGTGCATAGGGGCTGGTGTCCTGAATTCAGGCCAGAAAAGAAACTGGAATGTGTTGCTTGCAACACTTTGGATGTGAACAAAGTCAGAGAACTGCTCAGACCGAAATCTGCGGACCTGTTTCCAGGGAAAAGCTGGGCCATACCGAGTATAGAGTGTGACTCATGAACATCTGTGAAAATTTCACACTTCCACAATCACATCGTCAAAACAGCAAAATTTAGCTAGACCACGTTCCCCCCACAAATGTCCTAAGACTGTAAATATAACAAATTATTTAGAAAACGGAGAACCTTGTTCTGTTTAATTCAGCCCCCACAAAGGCTGTCTACCACAGAAAAATAGTGAAAAGATACTTTCAGCAAGTAGCAGGTGAGCAGAAATACGCTTTTACTGTTATTTCACCTTTCAGGTGCATTGCAGTATTAAAATACTTTGCATACTTGTGAACTAAGAGTTACTTGAGATACAGGAATTATACTGCCAGAGTTTACTTTAAAAGTTTCTGCTGTTGGGAGATGAATTATCAACCACACTTTTCATAGGAAAAGCTCTAAAGTTGGCTGTTAGGGTAAAATTTATTATATCGACCTCATTAAGAATTTTTATCCAAGCCCATAAGGATCTAAGAATAGTATGAATAGTATAAGAAGCACAAAAGTCTTCTCCCCCCAAAATATATGCATTATTGTGTGCTTAACTTACCTGTATCAGTAGCTTCACAGATTTGCATTTTCTTTGTTAATTATACGTTTAAGTGTTTTGCTTAAACAAGGCCTAAATTCTGCATTTACCCTGGGATGACCCAGAAAAAGAAACAGGGAATCAAACCCCAAAACTAAATCTGTCTTATTTTGTGGGATTTTGCCGTGAGATACCTGACCGTACTGTGTTGGCTATGGGTCACATTGGAAGGGTGATGAGGTCTTCATATTTATCATACTGATGTTCTTCTATTGAGTTGTGTGGTGCAAGCTCAAGCCCCAAATGCAAAGCTATAGATACCAACAGCAACAACAAAAAAATCCTGGTGCTAAAATCATTCTTTGCGTAGGGAAAAATTTGTGTTAACTCACTGTCAGCTCTACCGTGACCTCCCCTTGTCTTCTCTGAATTGCTGTATCTCTAGCATAACATCCTTTCTCCCCAAATAAACGTTTTGAAATGCAAGGAGATTATTACGTATTTAAAAATGACAAAGCTCCTGGAGCTAAAACACATTTAGAATCATAAAAAAATAAATAGTCAAGGTACATTCTGCCTCCAAATGTCAAGGAGACTGTCAGACTGCACAGGGCTGATATTTGAGGCGTTTCTAGGTCTGAGTATCACCGTGCATGAGGAGTTAGACAAGAACAGACTTGCAGGAATTGAAAAGGTTTATAAGGACAGCTTTTAAAAATATAAGTGAAAAGGAAACATGATGCTTCTTTTCTTTCCATTTGAAAATCTGAACATATTCCTAAGTCGACGGAAAATATTCTTTAAATAAAACAATCATTTGTCTGCCATGCCTCCAAAAGAACAGCACAGAGTGATTTCCTAAATGCATCCTTATTAGATACAAAAGCTATAATGACAACCTGTGCTCATCTGACAATCTTTATTTAGATCAGAAGAAAATAAAATAAGTGAATAATTTAGGCAATGAAGATGAACAGGGTTGTTTTCCTTGCCATGTTCATACATATATCTTCTATTTATGGAGCTAATATGTTTCTAAGAATGCCTATTCATAGTTTTATCATAAAGAACAGCTAAGATTGCAGCAGAGCAGCTATAGTTACACTCCAGGTGTAAAGACAACCAAGCTGGCTTTGCAGAAGGTGGGTTATTTTGATGAGAGTTTCAATGGAAGATGCTGCATCAAGTAGGGTACAGCCATCGTGAGGCAGAAACTGCTTTCAAACCTGGGCCAACATCCTTGCACAGGGTTGCAAGATGAATTGAGTTGATGTTGGCTTGAGATGGGAGATCAGCAGCTCCTTTGGGTAGTGTTCTCAGTATTGGCAAGCCCTAAATCGTAACTGGTAAGTTCAGGTTTCAAGAGATGAGGTTGTGATTGAAGTAATTCTGAAGAGTCTCCTCCTCATGACTTCAAGGAATGAGCGATTGCTCAGTGTCGAACTATCAGAACTGCCTTGCTGCCCTTAGCTGGCATACAATCATTTCTCCGTCTAGCAGAAGTATAATTGAAAATAATGGACACTGAGGTATTGCCTTAACATAGCTAATGGAAAGCTATTTCGAAATGGAAACCTCACAAGAACAGCGTTCAAGATACCAATGTTATTAAGTCTGAATCCATGCCCCGTCTCTTTTTCAGTCTTGGAATTAATTAATTTGACCCAGATATTTTATTAATGGCTTGTTTCTAAAGTGAACACCTATTCATGGTTGCAAAATCATACACAAAATTGTGGCTGGATACGGGCCACGAAGAGAGATGTGTCCAGAACTCAGCTTCTTCCCTCCACCTGCAAGGTTAATGCTTGTTTTTTGGTCACTCTAAAACATAAATACTCTAGCTGCAGTTAGTTAGTAAGTTGTTATGTACATAATACATGGATTTAAATGTCATTTTCTGTATTTTATAATGGTTACTTTTTCAACCAGGTAAAGAAATGACCAAACAGCTGGGTCATTTCCAGGTGAATCGATAAGGTATGAACTGCTCTGATTATTCATGATACCCAATTTCTATAGCTTCTGCGGTGTTTTTCAAACTAGCACGGAGAATACAAAATCATTAAGACAGCCTCATTTATTATGTGGCAATTTTCATTGTTATACTAAAGATTTCTTAAAAGTTAAACAAAATATAATAAAGCAATAGTTTAAAAAGTACAATCTTTATGAATGCCATAAATCAGTTTCTTTTCCTATATGTTTTTGAAAAAATATGTTGTCCTAGTTATCTCTAGTAGCTTTAAGAAGTCGGGGGGGACACACATTAACAAAATAATTTATCTAAAATTAAATTCACAGTATGAATCAGGTTTTTTTTTCAGTAGTGAAATAGCATCTTTAGGTGGATTGTGTGGTATTATAATGAGTAACTCGGAGTCAATCAGGTGAGACCACACTGAAAAATTTGCCTCCACCATCTCTGTACATTACAGATTGATGTTTTGGTCTAATATACTCCTCTTTTCATCCTTTCATTGACGGTGGAATTCATAAGCATGTGGAAAAAAGTAATATTCCTAAAGTGTTAATAGTCAAACATTATGGCTATAAATAGAAGACCTAATTTCATTTGAAGGCAAAATCAAAGGTCTTGTCTTGTGGAAAACTTCACAAATTCCATACATCAAAGCTACTGCAAACAATAGGCTTGATGACTCCAAGAACATCATCCTGGTTCAGAGCTGCGCAGATGGAAACATCTAAAGGTCAGTGGTCTTTTATGGAGAATCCTGCTGCTCTGTTGCTGGTTTGGGAATTCTTTCCATTAATTTTCAGTCAAGTGTTGGAGCAAAATACTTGATTTTTCTTACCAAGTTAAAAGAAAAAAAAAATCTTTGCATGGTTTGGTAAGTTCATGAAGTGACAACTTAAGGTTTAATTCACTTCCAGAGAAAGCAAGCTAGGTGCTCTGCTACTAATTTATGTAAATAACAGAAAAAAGAAATCCTGGATACTGCTGAATGGATGGTAAAGATCCTAATGATTTCACTTGAAATATCACAAGTCTTGAGAACATTGAGAAAGGACAGTGTATTGTTAACAACGTATTGCACAGTTTTCATCAAAGGTATCTATATTGCATATTGTACTGCTCCTGCCTTCTCTTAGAGCCTAATCTTGCTTTCATTGAAAACTCCTGTGAAATTGAGCATTTCATAATATTGACCTGTTAATCTGATGTGTTCACAGACAACACAAATAACTCGTCTTTGAAAAATAAAGAGCAGTCAGGCATGTTTAACTGAGATCCATATGTACGTTTTTGAGTCTATTATTAGGCTTCAGTTTCTCTAGAAACAGAGATAATACACACAAATATATGCAGGTAATTTTTTTCAGCCTGTAAATGCCTGTCTTGCAGTCTAAGCAACCTTCCCTGAAGACCACAGTTTTATAATAAATTATTAACATTTCAGTCTGAATAAAACCAAACCCACTTCTCGTGCGTACGCTGGCAGGTGTGTGTCACTCCAGGTGACTTCAGCCAGGTCTGACAGGCAGCTGCCAGGCTTAAAAATAGTGCTTTTCCTGCAGGTTTCATGAAAATACGTCTTGTACAGAAGAGAAGAATGGTGAGGAAGGGGACTGTGGATCGCGTGGCCATACGTCCTGTGGAGCTGGCTCTTCACTTTGTGGGAAGTGTTCTACCCTTTTATTAACTCCTAGCCATACCTGCGGGCTGGTTCAGTATAAACATCAAATTAAATTATATTTTCTGAACTGGGTATGTAAAAGCAGCTTGCTTTTATTTTCAGCTCAGACCCAGCACAGGTATTTCTAGGTGGCTTTTGAGCGCCTGGGAGTGGTGGGACTGTTCACAGAGCAGAATATACCAAAGTGCACAAGAGTTTGCAGGATTACGCTGTGAGATTGATTTCCAAACCTGTCCTGAAATTGTTAAAGAAAGGCAGGCAGTGCCCAGCTATGTAATTTATAACCAGTAGAGATCTGTCAGAGCCTGGGACTTCTTCCAGTCGGAGTACGATGAAAGATGAAATGCTCTATAAGGAAATGTGATTAAAGCAATCAGCCACTGAAACAAAAATCCTCTCAGCTACTTCTTCCTCTGGCTTTCCTTATACATCCTGTCTCTTCTCTGTTTTGGATAATTAGATTGAAAGGTCTTTGAAATGAGGAACTGTCTACATTTTGTCCCTTGTGTAAGACTAAGATCTCTGTTGGTACTTCAGAAAAACCAGTAATATTTAGCATTTGTCTTTACTGCCTCTGATGGAGACATCTGGCCCTAGATTTGTGTGAGAACTTTCCTAAGGATGAACAAATACTAACGTGAACTGAGGGCATGTAAAATTATTCCTGAGGGGTTTCCGGTTGTCGTGAGCTAAGGAGGAACATAAAAAATCTCATGTATTTTGCCAGTTTGTGCATGGTAATGCAAAACTACATGTCAATGTTAGACATGTCAAGGATGAGGTTCTCAGGTACATACCCTGATGACATTTTGGTGAGTGATTAAAAATGTATATGTAAGAGAGACACAGGTATAAATCATGGGAGGAAGCTCTCTGACACTTCTCCAGTAACCATGGCACAAACGAAGAGGGGTGGTTTGAGGACCAGAGGGATGGTTTGGGGACTGGAAATGTGGTCTGGGCTCCATGACTGGTGCTTGGCCCCTGTCTGTGTCACAACCTGTTGTGCAAGTTACAGCAAACCTCCCACACTTGACTGCAGAAAAAAATCTGGTCTCTACCCAAAACCAGAAGTGATATGGCCATGGCAGTGCAAAAGCTAGTCTAACCTAACAAGTACCTGAGCTAAATATGAATTATGACGCTGCTTTCCACCTCGGCCCCATGCGGACTTTGACTTTGGGGTCTCTAAACTGTGCTCTGTTGTACCATTTAGATGCTCCCAAAGTGTCTCACTGTGCTTTTGTCCACCTCCTGTGAAACACTGAGAGTGGGTCTTCCCCACCTTGCCATGGTATTTTGAGGATAAATATGCTATGCGTTTTGGGGAATTGTGGTGGCTGAGGTCATTTTAGACGGGAATATATTTCTGATAATCACAAAGCAGACTCTTTCCAACGTCTTATCTTCCAAAGCCAAAGCTCCAGGTTGTGGTGTGCTACGTTACTGGGTAGTTGCTAAAGCAATAGCATCTGCTTTTCTTTCTTCGAGGCTTTGGAGCTCAGATAGATGGCCCCTTGTTTCAAAATTGCCCTTTTTGTGCTTAGTCACTACCTCTGCAGAGCTCGGCTGGTCCGGTCCCCCCAGACCTCTGTAACAGATGCTGTTGTGCAACATGAGGGACTGGGATTTGAGTTTCCAGAACAGAGTTTAATTAGAAACATAACTTCATACAGTAGCTTGGAATGAGTACAGTGGGGAAAAAAATCAAAACAAGAGATGAAGAAGAAAGTGCCAAAAGAGAGAAAAATAAGAGACTGTTTTACTGGCATTCTGTACTGAAAAGCACTTGACAGGAAAAACTGCCTATCTGTGAAAAAAAATAAGCTTATATCAAGCAGTAATAACTATCTGAGATCCTCAAAAAGCCAGATCCTCAGCTGGTGTAAATCAGCATTGCTTCATTGATTTTATGAGAGCTGCCATTTCTCATTGACTTCACAGAGACCAGCTGAGGCCCACAGCCAGTTTGGCACAAGTGAAATCCAGAAACTTTGAATACTTGTTTGTTTTCGTGTTGCTTTTCCTTTAATTAAGTTTTAATCAATCTTTTGTTTTGTAGATTGTCCTCCACTTGGTCTAGAGACATTAAAAATTACTGACTTCCAGCTCCATGCCTCTACAGCAAAGCGCTACGGCCTTGGGGCCCACAGAGGAAGGCTTAATATTCAGGTAACATCATTTTTTCTCCTAAGTGGGAGAATGGCTTAAGGTTGTACTGTTGTATAAAGACAACCAATGGATGGTTATTGGTTCTGACTACTTTGTCAGCTCGTGTAATTCAAATGAAGGTGAAGCGCTGGAATTATAGAAGTGAGTAAGGTTGATGGATAACCTTTAGATTCGTGGGGTTTAGCTAGAAAAGAACCTCCAAACTTAGTGTGCTGAGGGTGCAAATCCAAACAGACTTCTGTGAGGCAGCCCAAAAATGTTCCCTTCTCAGCTGTGGTAAATGGCTCCAGCTCCCTTAACAACCAGCCTGGAAAGAAGCTCACGCAGCAAGTCGCTTTTTTTGTTGTTTGCCTGTAGTTAATGACAATAGCTAATTGAAAGTGTGGTTTTAAGTGAAGCACTTGCCCTAAGGCAGCTTTTCAGAGGCAATGATTATGCTACCGAAAAATGCTTCAATTCAGAAGACACTAGCATGCAATCTGGTTTAGATTCTTTTATTTAATATTACAGATGTGCTTAGGTGCTTTGCAGGACCAAATTCCATTTTCCCATTTCTTGTGTTTTTGTTTCCCACTTTATTAGTGCTGTTTTCTGAATTACAGTCTTTTCCAGTGTAAAAGTGTTACGTTGGTGTAACAAAGTACAACATTTAAAACTCAAAAGTCGTAAACAGGATACTAGCAACGAGCCAACAGTGAAAAATCTCTAAAGTTTATTTAATTTATTACTTATCTTTCATTATTAGACCCTCCATTATGTATTTTTTCTTCTCCAGCTGAAAGGGGTTGCTAGCTAATGAACTAAGACTGGGCCTAGGAAGGATGAGCTCTAACCAGCAGTGTGAATTCACATGATGTCCACTGCAGTGTAATGGTGGGCTGCTGCTGGAAGGAGGGACCGCTCTTGGTTAAAATCCCACTGTTCGTTTAAAAGAGTTTATTTTGGTCCAAAAGCTCGGTAAGCCAGTTTGCTCTGCAAACCATGAGCAGCAGAGCCAGCTGGAGGTGGGAATGGGCTCTTCTCTTCCAAGTCATCATGCAGGTACAGAGGGGCGGGTGCAATGTGAGGTCTCACCTGCAGCCTTGATGTTTAATTCCTTTTGAGATGTGAGTGAGGTAGTTTGCTTCTTTACTCTGTATTCTCTGCTGGGAAAAAAACCCCTCATGAACTCAAAAATGGAATGCAGATGATATTCAGGTGGGTTCTATAGGAATGTTTAATTACTTTACTACAGTTTTGTTTATATAGTGGTATAAGACCAAGGACTGTGATGCGAACCTCTGAATTCCCTATTAGGTTTGGTTTCTCCTTTTTCATGCTGGTGTTGAAGTCCAATTTATTTAAACACAAGAATACTCATACTGGTTTCGACTAGCAGTTCATCCAGCCCAGTGTCCTATCATTACCAGTAACACTACCTTAAAATAGAGAAGTGTAAGAGTCTTACCTATGGATGATGTTTTCTCTAAATATAGTCCAGAGCCTCCAGCAGACGCCACGGGCATAGTCTTGCTGGGAAGCAAGCAGAAGCGAGGTGCCACTCAGCTCATCCTTCCCAAAATCTCCCAGGGCTCAGTTTAGACCAAGTGTGGGTTTTTTGGTGTCCTGTCTCCAGGACTTCTCCCATCCCACCTTCACCTGCTGGGTAGCAGCCATACCTGGGTCTTCCTGGTTTTAACTGTAATGCTTCTGCCAGTTCTGTGGCAGTGGTTTATTTTGCATTTTTTGGGAGAATAAGGACTCCACCTCTACAGCACAGGGGCTGTTGTCCCCTCCCTGGAGTGCTGGGTAGAGTCTTTGGTTACGAACCCACTGTCTTGTGCAAATTGCTTTTTTAGTCTTCTGCATTCAAAAGATGGTGTTTTTGTTGCTGTGAACAAAGGCTTCACAATTTCACGCTTCTGCTTGATACAGACTTAAGTGTCGTCATTTTCCTGAGCTGTGTAAATTCTACGTGGATTGATTCTCCTTATTATCCAAAAGCTGGTTTTACTCTTTTCTGGTGTAGGGACTTAATTGATCTCAGGACTATGGAAGGCTCGTATACAAATAATCCACTGTATACTATAAGTACAGTAATTCTCTATACGCCTTGACCACTCAGTTACCACTGTGACTGGCAGTGTTAAAAGTATGAGCTTGTATCTGGTTTTTTTTTAGATATTGCTTCTGTTGGATTTAGCTTAAAATTAATAGCACTTCAAAATTTTTCAAAGCCACTTCGAATTTGCAGTTCTCTTCCCTGTCACGTGGGTTTTGGCGTTTAATTTTACTTTGCATTAAATCTTCTGAATTTCAGTAGTATTTAAAAAATATATGCTTAAAACCAATGATAAAATCCTATAATAATAGGTCCTACAGGGGACTGATGTGTCAGATGGGTGATGAGGTCCCTGATGATTTCTGTTCAGTGCTCCACAGGGCAGGTTGCAGCATGCCGGGGAAAGGCAAAGGCACTGGTATTTAGGCAGCTCAGTTTTCATGCTGTTTAACACCGCACATGAAGAAAAACAACTCTCCCAAGTCAGAGAGACTCTGAGAGGCCGATGTTTCACCACAGCACTGTGCTACATGTGCGGTGATGAGCAATTTTATGGGCTGCTGCCGTTGTGGCATGGCCTGGGGGATCACCACTTCACAATATTCATGTGACTGTTGTGTTCTTCCCTGAAATAAGACAAAATCCAGTCTCAATTTCATCATCTGATGCAAAGTCAGCTGAGAAGCTTATGTCTCACCCCAGGTAACTGGCACCACTTCTCTTTACCGGGAATCCACAGAATAATGGAGTTTTTCAAAGCCTTCTGAGGGTTATTTTTTTCTGTTGAGATTTTTTTGAAGCATATGAAATTAACCAGTTGGCGTGTGCTTTTTTCCAAGGAGGAACAGGTTCAGCAGGAGGTAAGACCTTCTGGGATCTGCTTCTCCTGTGACCTGTGCTGTGTGCGACCTGGTTTTCCTCCCAGTCCTGTTTGGATGTGGCGATGAAGCTGGAACCTCTGGAGGGCAGGAGCAATTTTTTGGGTTGTAGAGCCCAGTTTACTGGAGATCTAGCCTTCAACTACAATTGTAGCATAACTAGTAGCAATTTAACATCATCAGGAAAAATAATAGCATGAAATAATATTCAGTGAGGAGCTCTGCCTTCAGGGTTAAAAGCCATTAGTATTTGTCACTTGTAAAATAATTAGCAGTGGTTAAAACCTGAAATAATTAGTCAAATTATGTTTCTTCCCCTTCCTTATTTTCCTGGTTGGAGAAATCCAGACACTGAAGATTAACCAAGTAATACAGTCATGTGTATGCAAATAAGCAGGTTGCATTGCTTTTTGTCACTTCAGTTCTTTGTTTCGCTAGTGCCTTTTGAAAAGCTGCATTATCAAAACACAAGCAAAAGACAAAATTATTGAAGTTCTTCTTTTAGCCCGTGTGCTTTAATTCTTCTCTTTCCTACTGGCAGGGGTTGCTATAAATACCTGTGATGAGTAATGCTTTTTTTTTTTTTTTCCCCTCCCAAATTTCCCAATGGTAAAATAATGTTTGTGATCACCCTGCTGGGAACTGAGAAGAATTTAAGCAGGAACGGTTTGATATTAAGTATATTTTTACTGCTGCTCTAACTGACTTGCAGCAGAAGACTGAAATTCTTTTCTTCAGTTGAATACATTTAGGCAGTGACATCTTTCTCCTCATTATAAAAGAAGGCTTTTGACACAACAATAATGTGAGCAGTTATTTATTCTGTTTTGCATATATCTAACTCAGAAGAGAAACGTGAATTACAATCAGAAGTCATCTAATTTGTAAAGGAATCATAACCTTTTGATTTACCTTCATTTTAACTTTTGGGTACGTAATAAGCAGTTGATTTGTTTTATTTGAATTACAATTTTACATCCTCACATTTATAGATAACTTATACAGGAGTGACAGAAAAAAGTCCCTTTTGCTAGATCAAAAAGGTATTTTTTTCCTAAGACTCCGCGTATTGAGAAATGTTTTTGCATTTGGCTAGAAGTGAAACATCAGCTGGGTTAGACTTAGAGTTATTCTGGAAAATTCAGTGAAAGGAAAAAGGGTTTGCTTAAGATCTAGTCCATCCTTTCAGTTTTCATTACCTCCTTCACCCTCCTACTTATGAAGATAATACAAGTGTTCAAAATGTATAGCTTAAAAGTTACGTATGTCATAACTTGAATCCATTATCTCTGTTAATTCAATGTAGTTTTTACATTCAAGTAAACATCTTACTGCAAAAAGGTATCTTGATCTATATCCTTTGAATATTTGATGATAATTTTTCTCATCTTTAAGGAATGAAAATTTTTTTCAAAGAAATTTAATAGCAATTTTAACTACTAAATTGAGATTTTATAGAAACAATATTTAAAGTGCCCTTACGGCAAATTCAAAACTTCAGGCACCCTAAGAAAAAAATAGACTTGAAAAGAGAACTTTTGACATAAATTTTTCAGGATTCTTTTCCTACAGAAATATTACTAATAAGAACTTCTCAGTGATTAAACACCTCTTTTTCAAGCAGTACTCTGTGCTAGTCATACAAAGACACCTGCTTCTTTTTACGTAGTAAAATATTCCTTTATCCTCAAAGAAGCTGATGTTGGGAAATAAGAGAGCAGGAAGAAGTAGTGGCAGTTTCTATTTTACTTTTTTTTGGGCGGTATCTTTGCCCCTGTTTAAGGCCATAGTACTTTAAGTTGTGCATAGCTGTAAGCATGTCCTTTAGACTCCACATATTTGACATACAACTTAAGCAATATCTTTATTTAAGTCCAGTTGACACCATGGAGATTGGAGTATGTAATTTAGAGGGTTTTTGCAAATCAGCTCTTCCTTCTCTCCTCTGCTTCCCTCTTCTCACCGTAGTGTAGAGGAGAGGTTTAAACCCTGATGAGCATCAGATCAATGGGAAATATCCTCAATTTGAATGAGGACTGAGGATCCAAGCTGAAGCAATGGTATGGATACTTGGTCCACAGAAATTGGTGGAATTTCCTCAGTGTGAAGGAGATTAGCATGGTGCTGGTTCAAGGTGCTCTGTAGATTTTAACACTTCCTGGCAAGCATCGATTTTAAACCCTAAGGCTGCTTCAGATTCCATCTTGTTTTGAAATGCAATGAAACCTTCTCTTGGAAAAGGTTATAACTCAGGTCAGTGATCATATTTATATTCTTGTGTTTTCCCGTTGTTCAGTTCTTCTTGAAGAATTTATCTTCCATCGTTAAGAGAGTTTTTCTCAGTATCTTGTACCTCAACTTTTATACAGACTTCACTTTAAAATATCAGAGTTAACGCATAGAAGTAGGTGGCTTAATGTAGTTTTGGTAGATGGAGAAAAGCAAGTAATTTTTAGGCTGCCCTATCTCAGATTTCAATACCTGAGAAAACAAGAAGATTGAATCTGTGGATTAACAGGATGAACAACTGATCCTCTCTTTCTGAATTAGACCCACCCAACACCCATTTTGGTAGAAACCATCTGTAAAAAGGCAGTTAGACAAAACTGTCAATCTCTGCTGTTGTAACCAGCTATGACTGTAATATCTGCTCGTACTGCTCAGTGGGAAGCTGAGGGATAACTCAGGAAATTTAGTTTATAGTTGTGTTCTTGGGTACTTCATTTATGTTTTACATATAGACACACTCCAACTGAAAATATACCACTGAACAGAGCTTTAAGATCTGTCTCTAATATAAACCTACAAAGTGCTCCAGACTCTTAATTTATATTTGGGAAATATTTAAGGATATCCATTCTTGGAATTGCATGGATGGCAATGATAAATCCACATTAAACCCAGATGAAATATCATAAGAATACACGTAGCCTCAGAGGACCATATGGAAAAGCTTCTGTGCTCTCTGTGGCAGTAGCCAACTTGGTGTCAAACATTTCCTGGGCTTTAGTAATAAGATAAATATCTAAAGACCTCAGTTGCTATGTTTCTTTAAGTGCTATTTTAGATGTATTTGGAATACAGCTTACTCAAAATACCTTGCAGCTATTTCTTTGAAAATGCTGAGAAGGCTGTTTGTGGGGGTTTTGCCAACATAAATTGGGATATAGATTGGTATAGAAGTTGGAGTACACTTGAGCGTTCCTGAGTTTTAACCTTTGACAACCTAGTGATGAAAATAATATTCTGGAACTGAAAATTGGTGGGAAATAGTATTAGTGTTTCCATATGCCTTATACTTGCCTTTGCTGCTTCCCGGGGAAAGCAGATTGCTCCAGCACTGACCATTTTTTGCATGGGCTTTCGTAACTCTGAAGATAATTTGTTCTGGATAAAGCCTCTATCAGGCCACAGGCACAGCCAGGTGGACTGAACTGATGCTCTGTTTATACTTTCTAATTTCTACCTAATGATTCTTAGGTTTTAAAGGAACTTTGCAGAATTTCTCTCCCCACTTTGAGTAAGAAAATATTTTGGTCGCTCCATATAGCTGTTGAGAATGACAATCTCAGGGGTCTTAAACTGGAGCCAAAGGAGTAAGTGGAATGAATGATGACTTCATGTATTCTTTTCTTTTTCCCATGAAAGATCTTCAGTTTCTTGGTTCTGATTTATGAAGATGTTTTTGCCTTCTTTTCAGGCAGGTGTTAATGAAAATGATTTTTATGATGGTGCTTGGTGTGCAGGAAGAAATGACCCCTATCAGTGGATTGAAGTAGATGCTCGAAGGCTAACAAAATTCACTGGAGTCATCACACAAGGAAGAAACTCTCTCTGGTCGTAAGTACATGCTCACTTTTCTCCATGAGATTCTGGGCTTTCAGACCAAAGAATTCATGTCATATTGTTTTGGTTCTTCAAGGAAAAAAGAAAGAATGGAAATGCTTTGTGACATCAAGTACTTGAGGGGAAGGAATAGTAAAAGGCAAAGTGATTATATATGGCATAAAATACAAGTTTAAGGGTAGCAAACTTCTGTAGTCGTTATCTACATCTGGCAAAGGAATCAACAAGATTACCATAGATCATTTACCTTTAAGCTCACCTTGTCAAATTTGTGTGTGTTAAACTTTCTCATTATTTTCTAAATTTAACTTGGTTAGTTTAGATGTTACTTTTTAGATATTAGTTTAGAATAACCACTTTGAGATTTCCTCATATATAATCACCAAGTAACTGGTAAAATTGCAAAACAACATGATTTTTAAATCAGCAGTTAAATAAAAAATCTATGCTTTTTTTGTTGCAAAGAAGAATTTATTATGAAAACCCGCACAGTATGTGTTGACCAGGACTGAAGTGTTTGGTAGCAGGCATATTGTGCTGCATTGATGGAAATAATTGTTTTGCACAGATTTGTGCGCATTGACTCATTCGTGACCTGCTTCTGAGTGCAGGTGCCCAGATTGTTCTATAATACAGCCCGTGTGGATGAGGTGAGAATTGTAGATGAGGAATAAAGTAATCAGCTGGTACAAAGAGTAGCTGGAGGTGATGGTTTGATTTTTTTTTTTTTCCTGATCTTTACAGCATTTGTTCAGTCTCTTAATTTCTTGTCGCGTCTTGCTGAGCTACGAAAGCAAATAATCCCACTTGTGCTGCTGGACTTTTTGACCACGTATGCAGGAGATGTACAGCCTTAGATCCACTCTGGCCAGATATCTTGCTTAATAAAATGAATGTGGCATATAATAAAAAAAAAAAACAGAAAAATACCACTATAGCTAAGAAAAGAGGATCTTTTTTCCTTCTATAGTTTAATTTTCTGGATTTTTTTTGTGTGTTTCTTTTAACATTGCTGTGAGAGTAGGAGCCTTTTTGGCATTAAAGTTTCTATATTTATTCCACATTGTTCTGTGTCAGGTAAGATAATTACTGTAGCAAAGTCTTATTCTTTCCTATATTCATACTCTTGACACCGCTGTTCCCATCAACACCAGTGCTGCACTGCTTTGTCTTGTATTGCTATTTTTAGTTCAGCTCTATTGCAAGTTTACAGCAGGACTTGATGCTCTATTTATAGTTGGTGTTCACAGTCATCTTTTTCTTTGGTTTGTTTTTTAAATTACTGGTTCTTGCTTTTTCCCTCTTCCCCCACAAAGAGTTGGTGGGCAGAACCCTGAGGGTCTGCAGGAAGAGCAGAGTTGGTGCTGGGAGAGCAGGTCCAGGCTCCTCCTGGATTGTTACTCAGATTTGGGGAGAAACGGGCACATTTCTGCCTCATAGGAGCAAAGATGGTTTCAACTGGACCAGGCTATTTGGGGCAGGCTATTTGCTGGAAAACGTGTCCTGTAAGATCGAGCTCTGTCCTGTGGAGGGGTTGAGGCAGTAGGAGAAATAGTCCCAGGAAGGGGTGACCTTGTTCCCCATGTCCAGCTTGCACACAGGGGGCTGCTGTGGAGGTGGCTTTTCTTGACAGGGTGTGATGGCCACCATCTCACTTGGTGTCCCTTGGGATAGCCTTAGCTGTGGGACTGGCTTCCCTGGAGTCCACCTCATTTTCTCTCTGTTCTCATCAGGTGGAACAGATAAAATCAGCCTAGTTAATGTTTGTGCACGCTCTGCTTCTGCACATGTAAGTCTTTAGATTTTAGAAATAACTCGGTACTCCCTGAAGTACCAAAGTAGATGTTCATGCTATCAAAAGGGTTTAGGCTGAAGTTTGCAGCCCACATCTGGGCCAAGAGTGATGTCCTGGGGTTTCCAGAGTCTCAACACTTGGCAACATCATACCTGGGAAGATGGCAGATGCTGCTTTCTGAATTACTCACGTTGTTGCATATGAAAGCTGGTATTTTCAGCATGACTTTCTACCCCAATTCCCCCAGCAGTCAAGAAAGCGAGAAGGAAAGAAAAATGAAATCCTAGTGTGGAGAAGAGCTGCTCAAAGGGAAATTGCATCGAGACAACAGTAGAGACCCTGAGCTTGGAGCAGAAGTTGCCTTAGGTTGGGATTCAGAGGCACTGCTGGAACCTTTGGGGCTTGTGCCAAACTCAGGAGTCAATGACCTGGCTGTAGCCATAGGGCCTGCATGTAGTGATTTGTTTTTTGTGAAGCCAGACCAGGAAAAACAGGCTGGTAGGACTTTTACTGGTGTGGGCAGGTTCTTTTGTGACCGTGTTGCTGTAATGGGCACTAGAAGTGAAGGAGACTCATTCCCTTCCTTCTTTTATACTTAGCTACTGACTGTGATGACATCAAAAAGGACTATTTATGATACGAAACTTTTTACAAAAAGATGTCATTCTGTTACCTGAGGCACCTTCTCAACTTCCTGAAGTTATGCAACAAGAATATAGTGCTATCATAACTAATAGAAATATATGTTGGAGAATAAGCTTATTTCAGGTCAGAGAGCCAAAAAAATAGCCCTCTGATCTGTGGTGTATTAGAAGCAAAAGCCTGCCAAGCTTGAAAGCCAAGGTAGGGCTTTTATTTAAGCCTTGGACAGTTTCCCAGCATTATACTAAAAAAAAAAAAAAAAAATCAAGATACTAAGATATATGTGCTAAGTTCATCAGTGCTTTTATGGGATAGTGATAAAGAATCAGAAAAATAACTTTTTTTTTTCCCCCCTTTTTATTGAACAAGAAACTTTAACAAAGTGGAAGAATTTACTTAAAAGTCCTCTCTGTGCCTCTGCCTAGATCAGATTTATACCTCTCCTGGTCCCTTTAGCTTCCTGCTGCAGACTTACTGAGGACATGTAGAGTGACATGGGAGGGCAGGCAAGGACACCCTGCTGAATCCCACAGCAAATAACTTTCCACCTCATTGCAGGGCTGCAACATTTGAGTTATGAGCAGTCTGGCCTTTGATTCTCTTTGTAGTTCTGATGCTGTAGCCAGAGCTGCTGCGGAGGTGGAAGCAAATCTTTGCGCCTTTATAGCAGCCCTGGCAACCTTAGTCCAGTTCTGCTGGTGTCCTGCTCCACCCATAGACAGTCTGCTCACATCAGCCTGGCTTATTGGTTTTTTGGGATTTTATGGGCAATGGATGAATTCAAGGTTACACTTAATGCAAACAACACAAAAATGCCCGGGGCCATCATTTTCCGTATGCTGGCAGGGACTGCTCCACCTTAGTTATTGCTCTCCCAGTCTCACTTGGGAGGTTGCTGTTTCTTGTCTTGAAACTCTTGTGCTTGAGACATGGGAGCCTTGAGGAGGAACAGGCCAAGGTGCAACAACAGCTCTTGAAAGCATGAACGACCTGATTAGAGAAAGAAGGAAACCATTTGTGGTTAGTAATGAATAGCTGAGTTGTTTAATAATTTCCTTTTTAAGGGAAAACACTTCTGAGTCAAATTCTGTGCTCAGACTGCCTGGCTGTGAATTCTATGATAGTCACATGGAATCAAATCTTCCTGCTTTTTTATTTTTTTGTGTGTGTGTGTGTAACAAGTAAAAACCGGCTTTAAACAAAAACTTGGATTTGAGGAGTCCTGCCTTGTATCCATCAAAGCATGTGGACTCAGTGGCTGTTGTTGTTGGGGAAACCTCGGGCATTCTTGGGATACCTGGAATCATGGCAAAGTGCTCTTTTACTATCATAAATGCTTAGATTATCCAGAAGATCTGCAGATATTGAATTTCACAGATGAAGTGGAGCCCAGCTGCAAGAACCAGGACTTCTTTTTGATTTTTACACTGAAGATATGCAAATCTGAGAAGTGTCACAAGTCTTGGTCGATATGAATAATGCCTTGAGAGTGGGCAGAATATCAGTTCCTTTGTATGAACAGAGAGCATCCGGAGATGAGTGTCTCTGGGCAGTTACCACACTGAATCACAAGGAATATCCAGTGGTGGGTAGATGGACATCAGTGACATCTCTTTGCAGAGCTGTTTTATTTGCCTTCTCAGGCTGCAGAGTGTTGTGTGAGCGATGTGACCTTTTAGAAAGGCTTGTGACATCCTCCTCTGAGAGGTGGATGCTGCCATAGCTGGGCTGCAGGGGGGTTTATGGCTGAATATTTGGGGGAGAAATACAGCATGTAATTCTTTATATTGTTGCCAACACATCTTTCAGTTTTATGAACTGAATATCTTTTAAACAACTGTTCAAGGCTGTTGAGTGGGACACTGGAAGTGCTAGTGTGGAATTGTGCCATATATTTAAAGCGATGATGTGATAGTTTAAAATATGCAGTCTCTTGACAAAGGGGGAAAAAAATATTAATCACTCTTAGCAGTTTGGCAAGAATCTAAAAAGCATAGGAAACTTGTTTCCCACAACCCAAACAATCTTTTGATAATTCAGCATCATCTTTTGTATCAAGAGAAAACCCACATGTCTAAATAGACTCAGTGTGTACTGACTGTAATATAAAGCTTTTGACTTTTCTACACAGAGCATGTTTTGGTTTTTAGAAGAGGATGCAATGTTTCAGTGAGTAAGATTTATTTGTGACTTGACGTATTTTATTAAAATTAGTCGCTCAGCCATGTTAAATTATGCACCATCACTGCATGTCATGAAATAACAAAATGACAACAATAATAAAAAGCATGGATAAAATAATCTGTGCAGAATGCTCAAATTCCAAAGCAAAATTTGGAAATTTTTAAGTGGAGAAAAACAAAACCGAAGAAACCCACAAAAAACCAAACAATCCCAAACAAAAACAAAGCAAAACCTAAAACAAACAATGTATTTCCAAGTATGTTTTTTTCAGACCTCTCAGCCTCAAAAAAATATTTATGATTTTAAACTTTTATGCAAGATATGTCTTTAAGAAAAAAAAATGGAGAGGTGATAATTTTCAAAATCTGATTTGGATAGAGGTTAGTCCACATGCCTTGCAAAGCATAAAAGGAGTTTAAAATGCTGGTTGGTTGGAGGAGACAACAAATCGATGGTGTTGCTGGGTGGAAGAAATAATGACAATGACTTACACACATTACTTGCTTCTAAACTGACCCACTTTTAAACTGGTCATTTTTATTCATTGCTGTTGAAGCTATGTTTTAACTAGAATCTTGTGTAGACACCATTACACGCTCCCTTGCTTGACTTGTGCTACTCTATAGGGATGGCAAATAATAACTATCCAGCCGATTTGATCGTGTGTCTGGTCATGCTTTTGCTAAAGAACAAGATATTTGTAGCTGAATAGGAGAATGATTTTGCAGTTTTCTATAGTATGCCCTCATCCCCAGCCTGTTCTGTGTGCAGCGTAGCCCTTCATCATCCCCCAGTGCCTCTTTTGATGAACTGTCCTTAGGGAATTGTAGGTCTGTAGCAAACTGGGTACCTTCCAGAGATAAAGTGGAGGATAAATTTAGGTCAGTGCAATTTACTTTCTTCTAATTTTGGCAGTACGGCATTCTGCTCTTTCTTCAGTGTCAAAATGAATGTATTGCCCCAAATTTTAGTTTATTGCTACAGCCACTGGCAATTTCTCAGGAGGTGAGATTTGTTTTTATGGG
Organism: Caloenas nicobarica; assembly: GCF_036013445.1. NCBI lineage: Eukaryota > Metazoa > Chordata > Aves > Columbiformes > Columbidae > Caloenas > Caloenas nicobarica. The sequence continues at coordinate 4,378,031 of NC_088251.1, forward strand.
CAGTCCGTATGTGAGGATTGCAAGGTGCTAAACTTCCTTGCTTAAAGAGGGTAAAAATCCTTGCTTCTTCCTCAGTTTATCAGCCATTCATGATATTAAGATCATGGTCTCAGTAGTAAGTTTGGCTTCAAGAAGATGTAATCACATCAGCATCTTCAGTATTCTAATAATCAGAGTATAAAGAGCAGTGATATTCCATTCAGTGCAAGTGCAGTAGCGTTTGGGACCATATAGTGGTTACTCATAAGTATTTGAGTTGTTTCTACAGATACCAAAGAAAACAGAATTTTGCACTGTACATGACAAGAAGGGACAAAATACAATAATAGCACAATGCTGCGTTTGAAAGCATGGTAGGATAAATTCTAAATCCTGTCCAGCTCACAAGGGAAACAGACATAGGTGACATTGACTTTCAAACAGTCGTACCTCCTGTCCCCCACACAGAGGCTGTGAAAACACACCCTGATGAAACTTCAGCAAATTCAATGAAAATGTCTCAATGCTTTATCCATATCATGTGATAAAATAAGCAGCTGCTGTGTGCTGACTTGCATTGTTCGGTGCATTAAATCAGTACAAACCGTTATTTGCCTTGACGGGGTGAAAGGACTGCAGAGATTGTTACAGCTTCCCCAAAGTCGGACTCTCACAGAGTGAATTGTTCCAAATCCACTGAAATCATATCAAGTATATTGATGGGAGTTACAAAACAACCTGAATTTGATGCAGAAAAATCTCCCTTGATATATTAATGTCACTAGTTAGGTATTACACTAGTGTTTATGGTTAGTTTTCTTAATAAATTATGTTTTCCTTTAACTCTGGCTTGGTGGAGCTGTCTCACGGGCTTTGTTGTTACAGCAGTCAGCCTTTGGCAGCTTCAGTCTCTAGTGCTCTCTTCTATTTACCCAACTTCAATCCTTGTCCCATGTTAATCTGCCACCTCAATTCTTGTGCTCTATGCAGGATTTTGGTGCAGCATTTGTCACTGCCAATGAATGCTCACTTGGCTTTGGGAAATCATAGAACTGTTTTGGTTGGAAGAGACCGTCAAGATCATTGAGTCCAACCACAACCTAACTCTGGCCCTAAACCATGTCCCTAAGAATGTCATCTACATGTCTTCTAAACACCTCCAGGGATGGTGACTCCACCACTGCCCTGGGCAGCCTGTTCCAATGCCTGACAGCCCTTTCCATGAAGAAGTTTTTCCTGATATCCAATCTGAACCTTCCCTGGTACAATTTGAGGCTTTTTACTCTTGCCCTATCACTTGCTACTTGAGAGCAGAGACCAACCCCCTCCACGCTCCAAGCTCCTTCCAGGCAGTTCAGAGATCAGGAGGTCTCCCCTCAGCTCCTGTTCTCCAGCTGAACCCCCAGCTCCCTCAGCCGCTCCCATCACACTTGTGCTCCAGCCCCTTCCCCAGCTCCGTTGCCATCCTGGGAGCTGAGTTTGTGACCGGCTCAGATGATCCTGTGTAGGTGGAGTCCTGACGGCATACCCAGAAGTTTATTTATACTTTCACAAGTTTGACAAAGATGTCAAAACCGATGATGTTCTGTTGCGAGTGTGATTTGTCACGAGGCTCTTGCTCCAGTTCTGACTCTTGCCAAAGACTTGGTGACTCACTATGCAGGGCTGGGAGGGAGCAGGTCACTGCTGTCCCCAGGAGAAGGGCTCCTGCCCAGTTTACCATCACTTTGCACTGGGAGAAGGTGTTGGTGTGTGGATAGAACCTGCTTTGCACCATGAGGCTCACTGGAGATGCTCAGAAGAGGGAGGAAAGGTTTTTAACCTCTACAATGGGAAGTCTGAAACCAAGTGAGCTGCAGCCCTTAGGAAAAGGGTACATCAAAGGAATGCAGACATCTGTTGCAACAGATTCACTGATTAATCATAGCCTTGATTTGTATACTTTGCATGTGCATTATGACTCGTTGCAATGAGGATGATTATGTCTGGGGTCACCTCGAGGACATCGGGCAGCTGCTCCTGCCCCCTCCACTCGTGCCCTGAGGAGCCTTCCCAAACCAGCATCCCTTCTGCATGCACCAAGCAGCACTTGGCTGCATCTTCATGTGTGCTCGGTAGACGTGAGCTCCTTCAAAATTTAAATATGCTTACGACTGTGTACACAAATGGCAGTATTTGCTGGTTACCGTCAGAGCTTTTCATTTTTCATTCCTTTAATATTCATGGGAAGGAGACAAAAAGACACAGTGAGGCAGTGACTACATAGTTCAGATTTTTCTCCTCAAATATGTGACTGATTCAGAAAGGTGTGATAGGCATGAACAGGAATGGAAAATTAGAAATTAAAAAGGAATCACAGCTTGGTTGTGTTTAGCAGTTACAGAAGATAAGAAAGGGGAAAGTCTGGTGTAGGAAGAATTTCAAACACACACAGATCTCTTTGCAAATAATGGCCCAAAATCACAGGTGTTAAGACCATGTCTTTGACCCCTCATAGGAGGCCTGGCACCTTCTGAAAGTACAGCAGCAAAAGGAAACACCTACATCTGGCACCAGATTTTCTGGAAAGGTCAGAAAGTTGGAGATTAAAATCTTGTAAAAACCTGGCTGTAAGTGGCAGCCATTGGGTGGGAAATGCACTTGCATCCTCAACTCCTCACTGCGAAGGCAGCTTTGAAAGATCAGGGCTTAATTCATTCTGAGCAAGTGAAATTCTGGCCCTCAGCTTTTCTCTGTAGGGCCTCCAAAGAGCCAGATTTCACAGCAGTATATTAATTTAAGTCAGCTAGAAGCAATTTTAAAAATTAAACATTCAAAGATATTCAATTATTTAAAAAAATACCCCTGCTTGCTAGTCAAGCTCCATCTCTTAAATCATATTTATTTTAATTAGTTTGTAAAACTTGCTGGGCTACCTGTGGTTAGCCTGAGCATTTTTGAACTTGGCTTATTTTTGAAACTGTTGGGCAGTGGGTGATTTAAACTTTTATCAGCATAAATATTATTATAGAATATTAATAATAATGGTTTTACATTGAATTGCATGAGACTACAAATTACTTTTTCAAGCAGAAAGCCATTTAATTGCCAGCATGCTGATTCTTTTGCCTGAATACAGTTTAATCTAAGGTTTGCCTAGCGTTTTTTTGGTGTAGAGATTCCACTATTTCAAGTACTTTGGCTTGTCAATTTATATATAATGGGAGGATACACATCTGTGTGCCTGTCTCTTTCTATTCCCTATTAATTTTTGGGATTTCTAGTGCAAGTAAATCAGATTAACCTGACAGCAGAAGAATAATATGGTCAGTGGGGACCAAGTCCATTGCAGATGATGCGAGCCTGAACTCTGCCAATGTTTGCTCGTCTCATCCCCAGCATCTCTGCCACTGTGGGCTTGAGCTTCTGCTGACCAGCCCCTGCCCACCTTCCTTTTTTATCTCCAATCATGAGGAGTATAGAGATGTGGAAAACCATGCTTAGAGACTAGGGTAAGTGTATCAGATTTACTTCACTTGTTGCATATTCAGCTTTCCATAACTGAGAAGCATGGCTTTGAAATATTACGTGCGGCAGACGCTGTTCAAACAAAATAAAACCGTATCCAAATAGTCAGAAGTCTCAACTGATGCACTCACCTGCTGGAGGCTGAGCAGCCAAAACCCTGGCATCCCTCCCGCTTCCCATTTAGCACTTGCTGTGTGCTGTGCTGAGTTGGGATTCATCTCCGTGTTCAATACACGTATAGAAAAGTACAAAAATTATTCTGGGGAAGGCAAGGCAGAAAGACGTTTTGCTGTTCTGGTGCTGTCCTGATGTCTTTCCCTCTGGTCAGTAGCCTGATGATGTGGTTAGGTAAGGAAAAGCTGGTTCTCTGGACAGGAACCTGCCAAGGCTGTAGATCTGCTCTTAATTCTTCCTTTTGATTCAGGTTTTCTTTCTGTCCCTGGGCATGTCACTTAATCCCTCAGTTTGTCCTTTTTTTGGATAGAAATGATCAAGTTGGACATTTCCATGGATCACAATAAATTTAATTTAAAATCTAAGATGTTCAAATAAGCCTTGTCTAAAGGTAATGCGTTACAGACAAAACCCAACTAATAAATAATAATAAGAAAATCTCACCACATTAAGTCAATTTGAATTGTATTTGATTTTTGCATTTACTTTCCATGAAATGACACGATTAATCTTGGCAATAGATACCGAGCTTTTTCAGATAGATTCATCCTGAAGAGATAAGAATTATTAATGGTAAGCACCTGAATCCAAATGATTTCTGTCCAGTCTGTACCTCGTGATCCTTTTCTAGCACTGATGAAATTTGTGAGGCAGCCGTGGTAGAAGGAATTTGTGCTGGAACATGATGAGCTAGAGGTAACCTCGAATGCTTTTGAAGGTACTGTCATGTAATAATTTCTGTATTGCCTAGTTTACTGCAAGAAAGAGCTCAATAATTAACGCATTCTTTTCTGAATACTGGTGTAGGTCTTTCCCTGAATTATGTCTCCTTGGCTCTATAAAACTGACAATTATTTGAGGAATATAACAGTAGGTCCAGAGAGATTTTATAGAGTGAGTTCAGAAGAGCTTCTCTAAAACAATGGTAGGCATGTCCCAAGTACTGCAAAGCTTTATAGTTTATATAGAATCATTTTGGTTGGAAGAGACCCTCAAAATCATTGAGTCCAACCATTAACCTAACTCTGGCATTAACCCATGGCCCTAAGAACCTCATCTAGGCATCTGTTCAACCCCTCCAGGGATGGTGACTCCGCCACTGCCCTGGGCAGCCTTGTTCCAGTGCCTGACAAACCCTTCCATTAAGAATTTTTTCCTACTATCCAATCTAAACCTTCTCTGGCGCAACTTGCGGCCATTTCCTCTTGTCCTATCACTTGTTACTTCGGAGAAGAGACCAACACCCTCCATGCTACAACCTCCTTTCAGGTAGTTGTAGACAGTGATAAGGTCTCCCCTCAGCTCCTGTTCTCCAGGCTTTCCATAGACAGCTTTATCATTCAGTGCTGGTGGGTCCCCAAAAGATTCTGTGTGATGTGCTGCAGAAATTAATATCTGCAAATCCCAAACCCAATGAGCTGGATCTTCCTATCATCAGGTAACAGCACAGAAGACGTTGCCCAATTCTTTTAGTTCAAGACTTTGCTTTAGCTGTCATGTTTCTGCGGTGGATTTCCTGGAAAGCTTTAGATTTCTGTGTCTACGTGAATAAACTGAGCACCACGTGTATATTAAACTCTTCAATTCCAGGAGGCCCCGTGCCGACTGTGAACAGCCTGGCTGCTGGTTCGAGTGTGCGCGGCACATCCATCGGCTTCCTGAGAGCACCAGACCTCCTGTGCTGCACATGTGTAGACAATCTGCAGCTTTCGGGAAGATTTAGTGTCTGAATGCTCCTCTGGTCTGTATCTTTAGAAATGTCTGGTATTTAAAGATAATCTGCTGCCCGATCGGGATCCCTGCGCTAGTTTTCGAGGTACTCTGAGTACATGAATACGTGCAAAGTTCCCCTTCCTCACCACAGGGAACAAGATTTTAAGGCAGAAGGTGCCATTTCGGAGGGGAATCTGAATTTACAGCAGCCTCCTTAATATTGGCAGAAGCTGTTTTTCTTATGATGTTGGGAAAAAAAAAAGGGGGGAAGAATTTAAGCCCCTGGAGGCAGTTTTGCATTTAGTGCTAGTGGGAGGATGATCTGGTCACCCGTGATGGTTTTATTCTGCATCTCAACAAATGCAAATTGGATGCTCGTTCTGTACAGGCAAGCACAGTTGATGGGATGTGGTGTGTGACCTAATATCTCAGCCTGATTTATCTTGTCCCATGACCCTCTGTAGTCCTTCTGTACTGCAAATGTACAAGACCAAATGTAGTCCCATTTGTATTTTAATTGGCAGACTGCCTCTGAAAAGCACATTACTTGTTGTCACTCAAGATGGAATATGCATATGACTGATTATTATACATTTTCTTTTGGGAGAAGTTTGAACCTTTGTAACTGTAGGGAGTGAGAATATTAGAATATGGTAAATAAAAGTCCTAGATTGGAAGTATTAGTGTAGCAGTAACATCTTCTTATGCCAATAAAATGAGTTGGTTCTTTTAAGAACTGTCTATATATGCCATGATTTTCTTACAGATTTCTCAATTATACAGAATGTCCACTGTTATTTTGTTTTCATGTGGTTGTGATATTATGTTTGAATTTTTTTTTTTTTTCAGGTCTAGAGTAATGAATATGGATGTATCATGTTTGTCCTCCTAATCTTACTTGTGCAGTTGAAGTTAAAAAAAAAAATCTGTAATACTTCAGAAGCAATAATGTCTTTTTGGTTTGTAATATTGCCTCTTTTGGTCACTTACTGTGATTTTGAAAAATGGCCAAGAATATAAAAACAAACAAACAAAACCAAAACAGAAAACCAAACCAAACCAAACCACGACAAAAAACCACCTGACACCGCCATTTAATGTGCACTGAGTATGTACACAACCACCCCCATTCAAATCCAATGTTTTACTCTCAAACTTGGTTTCTTTTTCAATCAGAAAAAGATGTTTTTCTTCTTCCTGGAGTCTTGATGTTGGCCATTTCCAAAATTTCTATTGTTTCTAATTTTCACCTTTGTAAATCTGCCTGCCTTCAACTTACGATCTCAGTGAAATCTTCTGGTGCAACCGCCAGGATTTTGCAGAAGTTGAGGGAGGAAAGTAAAGTTCTTTACAAGAGTTAGTAGAAACTTACAATGCACTGAAGTCACTGTCTGTTCTGTAGTAAATAATTTTACTGCATGAAGACCTGAGATGCCAGCGTGGCACTTCACGGATCTCTGGCAGATCCGCTACCCCAGGACGTTTTCTGCTGACAGGCAGGCAATTAGTGTTTTCAGAAAGCTGCTAACTTGTTAAAGCTGTTTAACAAATGTTGAAGTAGTGTGTGCATTACAGGTGGCAGATGTATTAATCTTTTCAGTACAATAATAAAGAGTTCAGTCTGCTTGGCTATAGTCAAGATTTTTCCATTTATAACAGCATGGATTAAAAAAAATCTATTAATTGAAGAAGGCTGGTGAAAGACTGGTTTAGTGTGTAAAACAGAGCTGGAGGGTATTAGTAAACCAGCAAACCAGAGCTGAGGGTATTAGTAAATTACATACAGAAGTGCTTTTCTAAATCTTGCTAAACACCTAATCTTTGGTTTATAGGAGTCATTGTAAGTCTGGACATCAGTTTGAATTTTTTATGTAAGTGGGACCACTGTTATTCAGAAAATGAAATAACAGATGGAAATCTACAGTTATAAATTTTCTGCTGCCATGCATTGACTTAGCCTTTGTCTGATGGTCTCTATTTTGTACAAGACTGAGTGAACTTGTGCTGGGCTTGTGGGTGATTAATTTATTCTTGTTCCTCCTCTGCCCCTTTTTTGGTCTTCACTAGAATCCTGACTCTTTTAGTGGACATGCATAAGCTAGTTTGTCTCTTTAAACATAAGCACAGTGAGTTCAACGTGTGTGTTCATAGGTAGTTTGATAATATTTGTTGTTTTTAAAAGAAAGAAAAGCAAAGAAAGCAGCATTATTATGGGTGCAGTACAAGGGGAAGCTTTGCTTTGGTGTGTCTGTCCTTCCAGATGATCCCTTATCTCCAGTCCGTATGCTCTCCCATAAATGCCCAAATTGCTCCTATTCTTTCAAGTCCCAAGAGGTTCTCCTTTTTAGTCCCCAAAGCTTTCCTTACCGTGGTTTCACTCCCAGCAATCTGACTGTGTAGCTTAGCTGAGAACCCGTGTCCAAAAGTGACTGCTCTGGAGTGCTGCTGGTTAACGCACGATCAGTTTATATACGTGAAAATAGAATTTAATCATCCTGGACTGACTTGACAGTACAAAGATACCTCCAAGCCACAACTCTCTGCCAAGTCGCTGCCTATTGAAACCAGCAAGGCGTTAGGGAAAAAATAAATTACTGCTATGGTTTCAGACCAACAAATATGAGAAACAGGGCATCAACTTCTCTATAGCTGTATACAAGTTACCATGGGGAATGCCCAGACAATATAAAAGCTACAGAGCTTTAATTTCACTCTGAAGTTAGGAAGCAGCATTTTGTTTCTCCACATACTATTCTTTAGTTGAATACAGACAAGACGTTTGAATGAAGATTTTTGCTGTAAATCAGGTAACGGGCCACTAGAAAGATCAGCCTACTGAAGATTGATCTAGATATTGTAGTAGTGCGCTGGTACTGTGATCAATTGGACTCTGCTGTGCAGAGACAGAATTGTCTCTGTTCCTGTCTATGCTAGCAAATACAAGAATGACTGCAGGCTCCAGTCATTCTTGTATTGGAAGAAATGGAAATTTTGCTGGTTGAAATCTGCAAGCTTTTCATCCTAGAGGACTTCTTATTTTTTTCCATCTTTTCTGATAATAACAGCAGAAATAATAAATTTTCTGTAGCTGAAAAGGTAAGATTTTTGAACACTGGGTGTATCTGTTCTAGATAAGCCATTTATCCCCAAATTTGCTTATGAAAGGAAAAGACAACAGTAATCCCACACCTCCTGGAATCCCAGAATATTGTCCTGTTGTTATTTTGCTTCGATGTGCCAGGCTTTTTTAATTGTCTGTTGAATCTAGATTTGCATGTCACTTTTTCAGCCAAGTGTCGACATGACTTTGCCAAGTGGAATTTCCATTGCTTGCAGTCTTCCAAGCTTTATTGCGTTAAAAATAACTTGCAGTCATTCTAAGTTATGAAAAAATAACTTAGATACTCTTTGTCTTTTTCAAGGAGTAACTGGGTGACCTCTTACAGAGTATTGGTGAGCAATGACAGTCATGCATGGACTGCTGTCAGAAATGAATCTGGAGATGTGGTGAGTATCACAAAATAGATGTTTTATGAAGATGAGCAGAGGTGGGAAAGCGAGGGGTTGTCCACGTGGAGTTTTCATTTGCCAGATGAGTCGGTATAAGACTACAAAGCAACGTCTCTCAGCGATCCCACTAGTTTGAAGAGCAAATCATGTAATACAGAGGGGAACCCAGAATATCCTGTACAACAAATCTATATGTGTCTGCCTATGGATGTGAATGCCACCCTGGCAGTGGTCTTGCCTGTGATGAGACATGTCTCTTGTTGCATGGGCTGTGCAAGTGTTAGTGTCAGGCTGCTGGTCCCTGGAGACACCTCCTGCCCATGAGGTGCCCAGGAGGGAGGGTTTGGAGCTCTGGCTCCTTTGCCCCTTTCTCAGAAGCGTGGGGGGGATTTTGCTCTTTGAAGAGCAGCTCTGGTCTGAGCCACGATCAACCTGGGGCTGCACCAGGTGACTTCATGTGTTTCTATTATCAAAAGTGCTAAAAGACTTTTCGCAGAACTGATCTTGCGATTTCCGTATGTTTGGCCTGCATAGATTTTTGAAGGAAACAGTGAGAAAGAGATCCCAGTTCTCAATATGTTGCCGGTGCCACTGGTTGCACGTTATATCCGTATAAATCCTCGGTCCTGGTTTGAAGAAGGCAGCATCTGTATGAGACTGGAAATCTTAGGGTGTCCTTTGCCAGGTAAGAGTCTTTCTCAGTCGATGTTGACATGGCTGCCTGTGCCAAGACTCAGAAATTTTATTTCCTTTTGATATCTTGCTTTTGATATCGTACCTGTCTTTAGTGAGCAGAGTTATGCAAAAAGAAACAGAAAATATTTGTCCAGGTACATGGACAATGTCAGGATAGCTCTTCAAATGCAACTGCACAGTATCTGTAAGTGGCTTTATTAATAAAACAGGGTTGCATGGATGATCTAACAAGATTTTCTCTGTTGTTTGGGCCGAAGTGCAGTGCAATTAATCTCACTGCGTGTACATGCACTAAGGAGGCAATAGAGTTATACATCAGAACAGTCACTTGCAGATACCTTAAGCTTCTAGGCCAGGAAAGAACCATTATAATTATGTAGTCTGATTTTTTTTTCCCTTTTAATTATTATTTCACTGTGCAGGCCATAGGACTTCCCTGAATTAATTTGAAGGCAAATACTGTGACTGAACTGGAGCTTATCCTGTACAGGGGAGGGAGGGAGGGGAGTTAGGGATGTAAAGAATTTCTAGCAAATTTCAAACATTATCAAATCCAGCATGATCCCTGGTAGGTTTCGGGTGAAGGTAAATGCTCCTACCCTTGTGGAAAAGACACAACCTGAGGTTAAGTGTAAATTTTGGGTGTTAGCTGTTTCTCTTATCGTATGAGTGCAAAGTGCAATTTTAGCAAAACCAAAAGGTTTTGCTAAACAGTGTGTACAAAGTGAAACCTTGTATGAGGCCACTTAAAAAAAAGGCGGGGAGGGGGACATTCGGTACTGCAAATTATGGCAAAGATGTTCCTATTAAGCACATTATAAATAATCTTATGGTGGATTTGTGTCTACATATGTATGCATGTATATAAATATTAGAAAACCTGTTTGTTCAAACCTTTTCTAAGTTGCCTACTGCTCATTCCACATCGCTTATCTGCTTTTATTTTTTTTCCCTCTTTGATCCTAAAATTCTGGCACCTTGGGGATAGCTCTCTCTTTTTGTTACAGGGGGCTATGAATAGTATTTTCAGAAATACTAAAGCCAGAAAGAGAACTGCCTTTCCCGAGCCTATCATTACTGCTTTAGCTGCTCCTGCTGCTGCTCAGAGACTTGTTGCCTCCAGTTCCACTGTTGATGTAGGGTCTTCACATGCCAAGCAGAGGTAGCTTGATTTTTGTCCTTTAGATGTTTAAATACTCATGGAAAGAAAAAACCAACAGTGTCTGGGGCAAGGAGAGGATCATTCTCTGATGAAGAGAAGTATGGGGCAAGTACTGTCATAAAACTTAGTCTGCAGGTGTATTACGATGACTCAGTGAAAGTTTGGAGTACTTAGAAACTGCATTTCTGAGGGTAACAAATACATCTTGGCCTTGAGTGGGAGTGACCAAGTGTGTCCTGTGTACGTGAATATTCATGTTTTCAGTAGGATTCTGCTTTATTTCAACCGTGGGTTTAGGAAACTTCAGCCCTGTGAGTTGCTTGTTTGTCACTGTACTTTTTACCCTATAGGGGCAATTCCAGAGCCTGTATTTCCCCTCAGCTCTTGAAAGGACTGGTGGGCTGTCAGAAAGCAGTCACCTATCCCAAATTCCTCTGTGGGTTTGCAGAGGATCTGTTCTCTATAATAAAGGGTGAGGGACTGAAGGAAAAGTGTAGATTTCTTCAGTGCCATGACTTTACTGGCGTGGAGGACACACACGGAGGTCTCCAGGGAATAACAGAGATGATGCTCAAACCATTTCGGAGAGCAATTTGTAGGGGAATTTTCACAATCCTTTTCTATTCCATAAAACTGTAGAGGAAAGAGCAAAAATGTTGATATTTGGACAGGTGATTTTTATTAAGTGCAGCAGTTATTCATACTAGATTTTTTATTGGGTATACACCCCTACAGGGCTACACTCTGCTTTGCAGTGTCAGTATTGGTCACCCTTCAGCTTCACGGGGCTGTATCAGTGGGCGAAGGTGCTACCGAGGTATGAACATACCTGCAGTTCCACCAGCGTTGCAGTGGACGCTGTTATATCTTGTTGCAGGTCTTGGATTAGATTGGAAACAGCATCAGTGCTTCTTCTTGGTAGTCATTTATGGAGTTAATTGCCTGCAGTGGCTGATTCAGTTTATTCCTGAAAGAAAATACCAGAATCATTCATTGAGAAACACAATGGGAATGGGATGTGTTTATTCAAAATGTAATTGGACTGAAAGAACTAATAGATTTTGATAAGCTGCTGACCCATCTTTTTTTTTTTCTCAGAAAGAACTGACATTTCTTTCTTCTAGCTCATTTTATTCATCGCACGCGAGACTCTCAAAACAAAGCTGTTTCCCAGGTTGCAGAGGCCTTTCTGTGAATGTTTTCTTCCTGTAGGACATGACTGACTTTTTGCAGTTCCCTGTAAATGGGCTTCTTCACCCATTACTGGTGTCATCTTACTGGTTCCAGTTTAGGTGACTGACTGGTTTGGCCACGGGTCCAGCCCCTTTGATAGAACTTCTCTTATCACACTGTATTGACTGTGTGACTAGAAACCAAGTTTTTTTTTTTCCTGACAGAATTTTCCTCTGTACAACTGAGCAAGTCTCCTAAATTCATCAAAATCAGGAGGTGGAGCTCTAGCAGTTCACACTTCATCCTTTCCAAAGCCCAAAAACCCATTTAAAAAGTTATTGTGATGCTCAGTTTCCTTGGATACTTGGTATGTTTTTTATTATATTTGTACCTTGAGCATGAACATACAAGAAATTGTGTTTTCAGGAGGAGCAGTTTGCTCATATTTTTGAGATCTCTTGCACGTGTCCTCCTGAGTTAATGACAATGCAGCGGCAGATGGAGCATAGGGAAATACCCAAGAAACAAAGTGGTGTAGAAGGAAAGTAAGTCATTTTTCATGCCTGTAAATTTATTTTCATGTCTTTTAAACTTGTAATGGCAGGTTTTATGTCTTTATTAATCTCTCAATAAATTAAGTGATTTGCATTCAGTCTGTACTGTATGTCGGCTTTCCATCATGTAGGCTCACAAGGGAGGGTAAGAAAGGAATGCAAGATAAAGAAGAAACCTGAATAAGATATTAATTTAGCACTGACAGAATGTGAAGGAAATGGTTAAAGGCAGCTAGGACCCATTCCTGTGGGTAGGGCTCTGTTAATAAAACGTGCTGCATATGCTAAGTGCACTAAAAGTTGGACAAATCATAAGAAAACACTATTTAGATAATTGGAACAGAGAAGTTAATTGATTATCTATTTGGTATTATATAAGATGATTGTAATTTTTATCAGCGAAATGTTTATATGTTATTCATAGCATACATTTTTGGTGTATTGTGTGTTAGTTTTGACAACCAGCCTTTTCTAGACTGCTGTAGTAGCTCTACAAAAGCAGCTGTGTTATCCAACCATGTCAGTACTTTCTTTCAAGCAACAGAAATGATTTGCTGTTTCACCAAGGGAAAAACATTTCTCTGTGGAGGAAAGATGCCAGAAAGTCCTACCTATAGCAGAGAATCGGTGCTGCCACTTCTTGCTGGGGGAAAACAGGACAAAAGCACCAGCATTTAATTCCCTTTCCAGTTTCCAAAAATGTTGGTATTTACATCGATGTAGACTGACATGCGCAATCTTTTGCAGTTGCCTCAGAGGGATGGATGTACTTTCCTTGCCTGTTCTTTCTCAGACCTAAGGAAAATCAAAAAGAAACTGCATATGATCAAAAGTGCTGAGAGACAGGAGAGAGGAAATTAACTGAGCTCTTCATGCATTTATTTATAGTGTAGAGTATTCATGGCAATAGTCAATTATTTTAATGGAATACATTTGTGATTAAATTTAATTTTTAATAATTCTTATATAGAAAACTATCACTGGTATCATGATTATGCCATCACTTTCAACCCAAGATAAAAGATGAACTGCTCTGTAATGGAGTCCCGTGTTTCGCAGTGGATGCATCTTTCAGTACTATTTTCATTTCTTGTCTCTTCTTGCCAGGCTACCTGCTTAAGTCTAGGAGTATGCTCGTTTTGCGTGAAACTGTAACTTTCTACAAGTGAACGTGCACACAGCAGCACTAAATTCAGCTGATTACTCCTGAGAGTAAATTTTTACTTAGAGTGACAGTTTGTCCTTGTGTTCTGCTTTTATCATTGCAAAGCTAAAACTCAATCTTGAGCAATTTAAAACTTTTTTTTGAAGCTTGCTTAAGCAAAGACTGAATAAAAATGACACCAATTTCAATAACTCTCCTGGGAGTTATTTGCAATATATTGGAGTTAAGGCAATATATTATGTTTCTCGGTAGTCTTCAATATAGATGTGTAACATCCCCCAGCAATGCAGTGGGTGTCATTAAAAGGTTTTCTTTCGTATTTTATTTGTACAATGAGATGTATACTATTCTGGAAGACTATTGCCAATCCTCAGAATTACCATTATTATTAGAATCAAACTGTAGGAAATTATTAGAAACAACTACTACAGGTTAAGAGTTTGTTTTTTTCTCTTACACATTATTATCATTCGTTACCCTTAACTGGAATTAGTTGTGCAGTGTTTGAGTACACATCAACATATGCAGAAAAAAAATCCATATATAGTTGCAGAATATTATTTCATTGTTGATTTAATGTGTGATGTGAATGATCATGACTGCCATGAAATAGATCATGTGGAAAAAAATTCACAATCCTCTGATATGTCTGCCAGCAGATTTTTTCAAGATTACGCGTGTGCTGTCTGTGACATGTTCAATTTTGTGAAGACGAGTCAAATTCACTTATATTACACGGAAATGAAAAAAAAATCAGTCATTTGCAAAAAGGCACAGTGAGGTTTTTAAGGCAGTCTAAAGGATTTAGACTAGACTATTCTTTTCATTAAAAACTAATCTAAATCACTTGGAATGACTTAATTATCTCGTCCATTTGGAGCACATGAGCCCTGTTTCTGAGCTTGCAAGCTCCATCCCTATAGTACCACACAACTCATTGTAGGATTTCTGTGAGGATGAAGCAGATGAACAAATCGTGTTGGAAACGGATGCAAATTTTACTTAATAAATGAGAGTATTTCGATCATATTGTTTTATGAGTGTTGATTCCATCTTCAATTCATGGCAAAGCTCATTTCATACCTTTCCATGCAAGTTAAAAGAACATTTTAAAACTGAAGAAGGATGAAAAGACCAACAGATGCTGTTGTTGTTAGCGTAATAACTGGAAACCCACTGGAAGCATCAGGGCTCCACTGCTTGAGGTGATGTCTAAAGCTGTAATATAACAGAAAATTCCGTATATATGTCAAACTTCCAAGCAATCAGTCCTCTCCAGTACTTTTTGTGGGACGATCCCAGAGCTCTCATACTGGAAAGTAGTTGGGCGTTGTAGAAAGAGATCAAACAGAAGCCAGAAAAGTCTTCTTGGTCATGTGTCCATCTTTGTAAAGAGTAGAAGTATGATGGTAACAAGCTACCTTTACTTGCAAAATTATTACTTGCAAAATACTTACTCTACTGGTAACGTAAAGTGGTAGAAAAAACTAATATATTCCCTTGTATAAATGGGGGTGCCACACATTTGTAGGATCTTTTCTCCTTGAAAGAAACAGAAACTGCTTGAGGTAGTGCCATGAATAAATGAGTGTACTTCAAATCGAATTCTTCTGTGGTTTGAGAATTTTGGTCTCTTATTCTCTGTTTTATGAAAGAAAATAATTTTTGCCAAGGTGGACCTATACCAGCTGTGCAACAGATCTGTGTGCCTTTCTACATTCTAGCTTTTAATTTTCTAGTCTGTATTCCTGCTGCAGTAGAAATCCAGTGTTCCAAGCAGACTCACAGTGGACCCTGGCAAAATATGAGTGTTAATTCTCCAGGGAGCTGTCAGGCTGTGCACTGGTTTTGGGGGCGGACCAGAGATACAATTGTTCTCACCGGGCAACTTTTTAAAGTTTCCACCAACTCTACAGCATTCGCAGTCATTCCCATGATATTAATGTTTGATGTATTGAAAAAGTGCCAGACTTTGAAAGGAATGGGATTAAAGTATTATGAAAAAAAAAATCAGTTGCTGTATATTTTGGCTCGTGGTGATAGAGAAAGCCTTCAACATCCTGGCAGTTTTATGATGTTTATTTTTATCCTTTTACAACACTGAGATATTTTTACAATGCTGAAGAGATTTTGTATGGCATTAAACACACTGTGTATATCTAGAAGCATTGGATTTTTTATAATTTCCATTTCTCAGTCATCAATATAATAATAATAGTAATAATAATAATTTATCGAATTAACATGGGTTGACCTTTAAGGGTTTGGCATTCTAGAGTCATCTGCAGGGTCACTGCAGCATCGCTGCTGTCTGTGGATTTGCATCAATTTAGCCTGCAGTTAGGCTGGAAATAAGACCTAAAAATGCAGATGCATTATGTGAAACTTAACCCTCTTGATTATTCAAAACTTTTGTTTTATAAGCAAAGAATCTTGTTTCCTCACCCGATTAGGTTCTAATTCAAATCTATTTCCAGGTGGTCTTGCTATATATATATAGAATGAGTACTTACTGGAAAGGACAGACTGTATTGAACAACTGGATTTTGTTGAGGGAAGATTTTTTTTGACATTTTTCAGTAATATTTGTAGAGTAGCGTTCAACTGACCTTCCAGTATTTCTTCTGTAGATTAGGGAAGAGAAGTGGAGACAAGCATGTGAATGAAGAGTAAATAAGTGGTAGAGAACATGGGCAATGTTACAGTGAAGCTTAATGGACTTTGCATGTTTCATTTCACAAATAACATAAATAGTGCAGAGTTTGCTTTCCTGCCACATAAGAAAAAAAAAAAAGTTTAAAATTTTATAGCAAGAAAAAATTTGAGTATTCAGAAGGTTTAACATCACAAATATGAAGCTTAAAAGTCTTCAGTATTTTTATGTGTTACAAGTTTTCAATAATTTCATTGTTTGTTATTGAAGGACAGTATCTATGTATTCTTCCTAATAATAATTATGCTTTTCCTACCCGCCCCAAAATTGCAACTTTTATGTGGTACTGTTTAAAAAAATAATTTTTCTTCTCTAGGGACTGTCTTTTGGTTGTGTTGCAATAAGACAGGATTATATTTAGGCTTTGATTTTTGTCTTTTTTTTTTTTCTAAAAAATTTAACCCAAATGAAGACAATTTTGTGGAAGGGAAGCGATTTATCATAACAGCCTGACAGCCACTGGTTTGACAAACGATTACTCAAACTCCCAGACATTCCAGATATGGCAAACTAAGGAATATTTCCAATGTTTCCCAAATAGACTTGTTTACATCTAAAAATAAATCAGAATAGATTAGGTTTAGGAGCATATATATCAGGAAATATAGAGCTGAGCCTTGGCTGTTTTTTTATCCAGGTGAATGGCCCGGAAAGTCAAGGAAATAAGTTATTGTTCTATCTACATATTCTCCTTTGATTCCTCAAAACACAAACTATAAATTATATCCATATAGAAATAAATATGCTAATTTTAAAGTAACAAAGACCTCTGACTTCCACTAAAAATGTTTAGGAATATACTCAGGAATGTTCAATATGCACAGTAGATCCCTTCTGTATTTTGCAAGCACTGCATAGGCTCTAAAAATACTCCAGAAAACTAAAAGATAATTCCTTATATCTTATAACAGTAATTTAATCAAGTAGACACAAAACATTTACTGGAGCTTTTTCCTCTGATGTGATTTTTTTTCCTCACTCTTTTATCTTGCATCTGGCTTATCATTTTCCAGCATCTTTTGCCCTCCTCTGTAGCCTTAGGATGCTCTTCTGCTTTTCCGTTGCAGTTCAGTTGGTGCAGAGCAGCTGTTCAGCAAGCTGATTCCTGCTGCCTCCTTGCTTCTCTTTGGATCTATATGAGCTGATTTGAGCAGTAACTAGAAATATTTCAAATTTGTTGTTTTGCTTTTGAAAACCTGTTTTGGATGCATGCAAAACAGTGGAATTCAGATTTCTGCATTTCTTCATGCATTATGGCTAAGCATCCTTATATTCAAAACTAATAAACAGATGAAAATTCTTTTATTTCTTTTCTCAGACCCAAATAATTATTACCACAGAAGAAATGAAATGACAACCACAGATAATCTTGACTTTAAGCATCACAACTACAAGGAAATGAGGCAGGTAGGCAAAGAAGCTGGTGTGTCACCTCCTGGATATGATGGATGGGTGCAGGCTTTTGACCTCTTATGGAATCTGAATTATACCTGTTAAAAATTTTATTAAACAGTGTCTGCAATCTATTTATTTTTTTCTGTTTTAACCATTAAAATCCAAAAGACTTAATATGTACATCATCTAATAACCTTAAACAGGTGACACTCCATGGCAGAAGGAGTGTTTACACACAACGTGCCATCATTTTTCTTCCATATATATTTGAGTTATGAATGTTCAGCGATTTCTTCTATCAGATTTGACGCTGACTTAGCCATCAGAATTCTCCTATATTTCGCTGGTTTTGGATAATCAGAATAAACGGAGTCCAATTCTGTACTTGCAATTGTGAAAATCCTCAAAACGTCACCAAAAAACACTAGAAAAAAAATTCTGTTAGTATAATTTTAAATCTACAGGTCAGCCTTGTTAATCTTGTTCCTTTGACTTCAAGTGGGTTACCTTGTTGTTGTTTTTATTGTTGTTTTTAATCTTGCTTCATATCACCCTAGGCAAAGGTGTGGATTGTGCTAAAGAAATATTTCTGCCCACTTGCCCTTCAAATATAAAGATAATATGTTTGGACTTGAAGTGTGTGAATCATTTGCCGCATGCTGAATTTTCAGTGTATTTATAGTGCATGAATCACCATTCATTTTTATTGAGCAATTGTCTACGGAGTCACATTTATTTCAGCAGAGATTTTGTGGCCTATATTTCTTAGTACAAAGATTAGACAAGTATAAACTCAATTGTCATAATTGCTGTCAAGAACAATAAAATAAAGTGTATTTCAGATCCTCATTGCAGAAAGACAGGCTGGTCAGGTATCTTTGGAGAAAAAAACATAGCTTTAAAACAG
Source organism: Caloenas nicobarica (assembly GCF_036013445.1). Classification (NCBI taxonomy): domain Eukaryota; kingdom Metazoa; phylum Chordata; class Aves; order Columbiformes; family Columbidae; genus Caloenas; species Caloenas nicobarica. The sequence continues at coordinate 4,396,679 of NC_088251.1, forward strand.
AATTTTTTTTCCATTTTTCTTGCAAGTAGAAAAATTGCAGCTGTGGCTGAGAGCTGGTCAGTTGAGAACTGGTTTTGACTGTGCTTTTCCAGTTTCTGGTTTTCTGTGTGTCAAAATAGTTAATTTATTTAGAGCTCATTGGATTCTAATTGGGTTCTGCTGCTGGTAGGCAGAAGACTATGTTTTGGCATGTGATAAGTCTTAGATCCCCAAAACTATTCTTAGAACTTAATAATTTATTTTCTGAGTGTAAAATGGAAGAATAGCTGTCAATTTCCAGAGTCAATTAAAAAAAATATACTGTGCATTATTGTCAGTTTTGTTAGCTACTTCACTGCCAACCATCTTAGAAAAATGCTGTTCTTTGAAGTTATTTATCATTAAAATTGAAAAAGGAGGAGAAAAATATGTTCCCTGGGCCATTTTTGGGAGCATTACATTACATTGCAATATGTCAAGTATTTCTGAGAGGGACGGATCTTCTCTGTGTCAAATTATCTTAATAGAACTCTGTTTAGGAAGATGAAATTTATAGTACTAATTTTTTCTTTTAACGGCGCATTCGAGATTCTTCTTTCAGTCAGTGGAAGCACTCGCTGTATCTCGTATGCAGAAGTCAGGATTGTCTTACAGTCCAAAATATTTGCATGGTGTATTCATTCTGTATAGGAAGCTGTTAAAGTAATTTATAGATATCCCCAGGAACAGTTTGAGATGGACATTTGAGTACAACTCTGTCTTTGAAATAGCTAACCTGGTCATATTTTAGGAAACAGGAATTTTTAATTTTGAAATGCACTTAACTGGCTGTCACTCATATCTTCGGACAAGCCAGATTCTGAGCAGCCCTGAAGTTTTGTGTCACTCTTCACGGCCGGCTGTGTTTATGAAGTGATGTAATGATAATGCAGATAATTCTTCTGAATTAAAGAGCACTGTATATGTTACCAGTTAGGCAGGTTTATTTGAGGGCGAAACAACCAAATGTAGAAGACTAGAGAGATACCCAGCGAACATCCCAGGTTGCATGCAATGCCAGATGAACAGTCTCTGATAGTCTCCAGGTTCAAGGAGGAGGTAGTTTCTGGTTTTGCCCACAGCAGAACAAGAAATACAGAGATTTCCACAGACGGTAAAGAATAGTCATAACCTGAAAGGCATTGGCTGAGAGCCCTTTTGCCTCTTCTAAGTGTAGATGCCACTTAGACCTGGGTTTAATGCACCTTTTCTGCAAAATGGAGGAATTGGACCTTCAAGAGACCCGTTTTGAGAGGCTTCTTCAAAGACTGCATGCGGTCTTTTTCCAGGACACTAATAGGGTAAATAATTGGTAGTGACAAACAAATAGGAACTGTCAACTCAGAACTGTTAGAGAGCATAATTGTGGAAGTGTTTTACAGCCCTGCTGCTTGCTAATAAAGCCCTGACTGACTGTTACCATCAATTGTCTTTGACAGTTTGTGCAAAGCACAAAGAAAACACTGTGACATTTCAGGTGACCTGTTGTGCCATTTGTAGGAAATGGATATGAGAAAAGCAAATATGAAATATGTTTATTTTCAGTATTGCACTTATATATAAGCATTTAACTATGTTACTATATGCATAGTGTTATAAAAGAGCCCCGGCGAGGTCTACTACAAATGCCCTAACTCGGGGAAGGGCCTTTGACTTGGAAAGTAATCCCGTGCTTGCAATTAAACAGATGATGGGGAGTTTTCTGAAGCCAATACGAATATTTTCACTCATTGTAATACACTTTGAACTTGGTTCTAGGCATTTTTCTCACTAGTGATGACCTTTTAACCTACTTTTAACTGCTTTCCTAAATCAGTGCCCATTGCAGTGCCAGGAATGTTAGGAAAAGCTTCAGCCTGATTTCAGAGACACCTCTGCAAGGACAGGTTCATCTTCGCTATTTCACGTCTTGGGGAGCTGCCTGGATGCAGCGACACATCAGCCAGGAGGGACTTTCCTGCAATTTGAGGAGAGTGTAAGGAAAGGAATTGGTAAACACAGAGCTGAGACTAACATTATTTATGCATTATAGAAAGAGGGTTTCAGCCAGCTAAAATAGACCTCCTTTTAATGCAATATCTGTACTCATTGGCAGAGTGAAAAAAGTAATATTTATCTCTATTGGAGAAAAACACTGTCTCTGATCTGATAATAATCCATTTAGTCCTCTTGTCAGTAGGACATAAACTAATAATCCCCACACAGTAGACCTTGGATAATTTTTGGTCTGTGAGGCTCTAGCAAGAGTTCCATAGCTCCATATCCGTTGATAGTATATTTGGTTCATTATGAGAGGGTTGACCGTGAGAAGTTTGTCTCACAAAGTTAGTAATTGACACATTTAAATCAAACACTGTAAAATGTAAAATACTGTCCTCTGGTTTCACCTTATGTTTCATCTGGGACACCAAGTGGTGACATACACGTTTACGTATGCCCAAAACTTTAAAAAGACTTCCATGGAAATAGTTGGGTGCTCATAATACCAGCACACTGATAATGATGACAGTGGTGAAAAAAAATAGATATGAAATTAGACAATACACTGAAAGAGTACTGACTGTATTTTGCAGATGAATGCGGAGTTTAGATTTGCGAAATAAATTTTCTCGTACGTATAAAACCAACGTGTGAGATGAACAAACGTACAAAAATAGCATCTTTTCAGTCTCTTTGCAACATGATTATAAATAGAAGTGAAGCCTTTTATGAGAGGAATTTTAATGATGTTCTTCCCAATGTGAATCTTGTTTCCGCTTAGATTTGGTAAGTGGTGGCATGGGAATCAGACACATCTAATTATTGCGTTTTTTAAATCATCAGCCTTGTTATCATCCAATATTGTTTCTAAATTAACACTGTGTGAGCAAAGAGTGTTATTATGCTACAATATTTCTTCAATAATGTATGCACCCTTGTTTATGAAAAGATTGCCTAATTAATAGTCCCTAGGGTTCCAATTTACAGTAAATTCCTTATTTCTTTCTTTAATGTCTTCCAATGGGGAAGGAAAAAAAATACAAATAAATTCTTGTCATTTAAAGCTACTTGCAATAACTTCTTATTAACAACACAATTTTCAGTCTTGTTTGTAAATTTTAATATTCACCTGAAATGTCACAGTGAAGTGTTTGTGGGACAATTTAGACTCCAGATATCCTTATCTGGATGACACCTGTGTAACTCAGTTGAGATAAAATTCTATTGGACTTCCCCCTCAGGTCCTTAATTTAGTGAAAAAATGACAAATACATCTCATGTAAGAAAGATCTTGAACCTCACCTACGCTGTAGTGTTTCAGCAGATAGGATTCAGCTTTTTCCAGCTGAACAAACATTTTGTTCTGTGACAGCAAAGCTTTAACTCATGAACTAAACATAAAACTCTTACATCTAAGAAGTTACCAGAAGAGTTTTTGCCGCAACCAGTTTGAAACCAAATAATAGTGGATCTGTTTTGATGCTGTATTGTCTAACTATATGCCTTTTTTTTGTTTGCAGTTGATGAAAACTGTGAATAAAATGTGCCCGAATATCACCAGAATTTACAATATTGGAAAAAGCAACCAAGGACTAAAGCTGTATGCTGTCGAGATTTCTGACAACCCAGGAGAACACGAAGTTGGTTAGGATTTAGTCTAACTAAATCTGTTGAAGGGTGTTGGGTTTTGGCTTTTTTTTTTTTTTATCCTCATTCTCTGTATCTGCAGTAATTATCACTGATGGAATTATATTCACGGCAGCAAAGATTTCAAATGTATGTGGGAGGAACTTCAGCGCTATATTTCTAAATTGGGAAGAGGAGGCTGAGCACAAATAGAAGGCAGTTTGAATGTGGGATCAAATTCTTTAATTATAAAGAGTTTTATTCTTTACAATAACAAAATAGAAGTGAATTTTAGTACTGGGAAATGGATTTTAGTTGTGAGGATTTATGTGGCTTTGGATAGAAATTTGCCTTTTTTATATGGGGTGAACGCATTGCGAGCAAGGATAGGTGAAATCTTCCAAATCATCTTTCACTGATGAGTGTTGGGGTACAATTTCCTACAGTGGTATAATTCTTCAGAATAGAAACTTACTCAGGCTTTGATATGTCTGTGGAGAAAAATAAAAACCTCACTATGATTGGGCCTGGGGCAGCTGTTGGAATAAAGGCGTCTTTTGCTTTGCCATGTACATAAATACTCTGATATGTGTTCATCCCACCCAAGGAAGAATTCTGGGACGTGCTCCTAAAACACCTCTATACTTTGCCAGAAGGAATGAAGCACAGTAGACGTAATCTCTCAATAGACTTGGGGCTGATCTTAACCTGCACTCTTTGAATCTCAGATATTAACCCCAGAATAATTAATCTAATCTGCCTTGTCTTTGAGAGGCATTCAGAAAACAGTGTATCACGGGCCAGACAGCTAAATTATGGAGCGTTTGTAAATAGCTGGCACTATTGCTAATCACCTCTGAAGCAGTTGACTGCAAGTATTGTGGCATTCAATATAACCTAGGAAAATATATGTGAACCTATTATTTGATGGGTGAAGGTAAAGGAGTGTATGAAGTCAGAGATCAATTACATACAGTAGCTGATTTAACTTTTAAGAGCTTTAACATCTGTCCCAATGAACTACCAGCAATGCATTTTTCATGCTATTTTTAGACAATGAGAACTTTAAAAATCTACCTGTGACATGCTGAAATTGTGAGTATAATTAAAAATCTCTTTAATGGAAAATAGGTTATGGAGGTTTTACACAGTGGCTTTAGATATCACTGATACATAAGCTTGTTCCTCTAAAAGAGCAGCAGAAAGTAATTATTCGTTTCTGTAAAGTTACATTTTCACCTATCATTTGTCCAGTTAAGGCATTTCTTTAGTGAAGTGTTGCTATTGACACGAATGAAATTTAGTTAAATATTTGATTTACTGCTCTGACTGCACTTCTGCCCCATGTGTCTTCAACAGGGGAACCAGAATTTCGGTACATTGCAGGAGCTCACGGGAACGAAGTGCTTGGCCGTGAGCTAATCCTGCTGTTAATGCAGTTCATGTGTCAGGAATACCTGGCTGGGAACCCACGCATTGTCCATCTCATTGAGGACACCAGAATCCACCTCCTGCCCTCAGTCAACCCGGACGGATATGACAAGGCTTATAAAGCGGTAATATCATTATGAACATCCGAAGGAATTATTTTAGTTGTATTAAATGAATGAAACATGCTCCTGTCATCATTATTTTTTTTTGAAGATCATATTTTGCAAGCAATCAAAACAAACGAATTAACAAAATAAGCACATCAAAGCAAACATAAACTACTGAAACATCTTACTCAGAAAAAAAGCTGAAAGAAACAGTATTCAATGTGACATTGGCTATCAGGAAGATGTGTATGGAAAGGAAGGTGTCTAAGACTGCCAGAACAAACCATATTGAGGTGTATAGATCAATGGGAACACCATTATGGAAAATGGAAAATTCGTGCAGTATGTTTCTTATGAGAAACCAAGCTAAGCACATGAAAATTTGCATTCTTCCACAGCTGAAATTTAATAGTGTGTCTTTAAGGAGAGCACAATGTGTTGGGCATTATAATAATTCAGTCTGGAAGAAGACAGACACCAGGAGGAAAATTGCAGGGTCTGGTCAAATGCACTGGAAAATCTTCCAGGTCAGTCTGTAGAAGACCGGAATACGAGAGTTGGACTTACAGCCATGGAAGGGAATATATGTCATCCCTATTGCAACCCAGAGAAAACCCAGTCTTAAATAGAAATCTTGAAAACAAACCAGAATATTTTGGCGGCCCAAGTAATGTTTCATGGGTTTTGCTTCATCTCATTCAAGGTTTCATACAAAATGAAAAAGAAAGCGCCAATTATTCATTTCAGTTAATGAAATAATTCAACCTTTCACTTTTCTGTGTAGAGTTATCTCTGACACAATTCTACTTTGCTGAGGGGTCACAGGTTGTCATGTTCTGCATTTATTTTTTTCAATTTTTTTTTTTTTTTTTTTAATCTAAGGGTTCGGAATTAGGGGGCTGGTCTTTAGGACGATGGACTCAGGACGGCATTGACATCAACAATAATTTCCCTGATTTAAACTCTTTGCTCTGGGAGTCTGAAGATCAGAAGAAAAGAAAAGTTCCAAACCATCACATCCCAATCCCTGACTGGTACCTGTCCGAAAATGCCACCGTGAGTAAGACCACAGAGGGGGGAACGTGAAGGCTGGGGCAGGTTGAAAGAGTGAGCTTTACAGCTTTCCCTAAGAAATGAGTAACTTGTAGGTGAAGTTACATACCTGCTCTAAGCTTGTTATTCAGTGGAAATAAAAATACACCACAAAATTACTGTTCACCTCCATATTTTAGAGGCAGCCTTTGGGAAGGGAACTGCTTCCTGGAGGATCCTCTTTTCCCTGAGCTATTGCAATAACCTGGGAGAACCTGATTTCCAGCTTTTAGATACCAACAGACAGACAAATTTAAACCTGCCACAGAGCTCAGTCCTGTAAATCAAGCTTCTCCCTAGTTTTGAGGCGTAGATGGGCTCTCTGCAAACTCATTCAATATACAGATTTCTCCTGGGGTTTTCTAATTTGCTCTTATTTGAAAGATGTTGTTGCAATAGGGCAGGGAGTGATGTTTTTAAACTGAAGGAGGGGAGATTCAGACTGGAAACGAGGAAGAAATTTTTTACCCTGAGGGTGGTGAGAGCCTGGCCCAGGTTGGCCAGAGAGGTGGTGGCTGAACCATCCCTGGAGACATCCCAGGCCAGGCTGGACGGGGCTCTGAGCAACCTGAGCTGGTGCAGATGTCCCTGCCCATGGCAGTGGGGGCACTGGGGGAGCTGGGAAGGTCCCTTCAACCCAAACTGTTCTATGATTCTATTATATTTTTGTTTGAAATAACACAACAAATGCTGAGGCATATGCAAAACCAATGCAGTGGCTTATGCTAAAGTCATTTATTGGATCGTAGTGCCAAAAATTTAGCTTATTTTTACATGGTCTTTTAAATATAATGGCAGCTATTTATAGTGGCTGAGATTCCCTCAGTTTGAGGGGAAGGCAGTTAATTGGCGCAGTTCTGCGGGCTTTAGAAATATTTCTGTATTAGAAATCCCGTCTTTCAGAAACCCATTTCAGCCGATGGCAGTGGCAGCAGTGTCAGGCTCTCACATCTTTGTCGGTTGCTGCTCTCGGCCTCGCTGTTCAAAGATGTTCCTGCTGCATAAATTACAAACATTAAGGTTATGTTAGTTTTTATGGGTTGTCAGTGACCTCCAAAGAATGGCTGGCAGGCACTGTAATTTAAAGAAGCCCTTCTCCTTGGCCACATCTTTTGTGCTGGCTACTCCATGCTAAGAAACTCAGGAGGACTGAGTAAACAGCAGGACTTCTGCATCTGGTCTACCTTTGAAACAAAATTGTCAGGTTTCACAGGTCAAAACAAAGCTGCTGTTTCATTTTCTCCCAGGTGGCAGTTGAGACACGGGCAATAATAGCATGGATGGAAAAAATCCCTTTCGTGCTGGGCGGCAATTTGCAGGGAGGAGAGCTGGTGGTGGCGTACCCCTACGATATGGTGCGGTCGATGTGGAAAACCCAGGATTACACACCTACCCCAGATGACCACGTCTTTCGCTGGCTCGCATATTCCTACGCGTCCACGCACCGCCTGATGACAGATGCGAGGAGGAGAGCGTGTCACACAGAGGATTTCCAGAAGGAGGATGGCACCGTTAACGGAGCCTCCTGGCATACCGTGGCTGGAAGTAAGCGCCTGTAGAAACTGTAATTAGCATTACTCTGATAATCGGCCAAGAGGGCCAACTGTGTTTTGGGGTGCATCAAGCACAGCGTTGCCAGCCAGGCAGGGAGGGGATTGTCCCGCTCTGCTCTGATCTGGTGTGGCCTCACTTGGAGCACTGTGTGCAGGTCTGAGTGACACAGGATTAAAAGGATATAAAGCTACTGGAGAGTGTCCAGAGGAGGCTACGAAGTTGGTGAAGGGTTTGGAGGGGAAGCCCTATGAGGAGCGGCTGAAGTCACTGGGTTTGTTCGGCCTGGAGGAGACTGAGGGCAGAGCTCGTGGGGCTGCAGCTCCTCACAAGGGGAGCAGGAGGGGCCGGGCTGAGCTCTTCTCTCTGTGACAGTGACAGAACCCAGGGAACGGCAGAAGATGTGCCAGGGGAGGGTCAGGTTGGACATCAGGAAAAGGTTCTTCACCCAGAGGGTGCTGGACACTGGAACAGGCTCCCCAGGGAGGTGGTCATGGCCCCAAGCCTGACAATATTCAAAAAACAACTAGACAACCGCCTCAGACACATGGTGTGAATTTTGGGGTTGTCCTGTGCAGGGACAGGAGTTGAACTCGATGATCCTGGTGGTTCCCTCTGCACTCAGGACATTCTATGATTCTATGAAATATGCTGATGCCATCACTGCCTGGTGTGCGTTGCAGAGGGCAATGGTGGTAAAATGTGGACTGAGAGGAATATTTCCACTTCTGAAGGTCTGCTTGTTGCATTTCATCAGCGGATTGAAGGACACTGTGTAACTGGCCATTTCCTTTACCGCTGAGGTTTCCAAAAGTGCCCGTACAATACATTAGTTTTATAGATTCTGTACATTCAAGATGGTTTGTCAGGAGAAAGCCAACCCAGTCCAAACCCACTATCAGGAGGTGAGCTTGTCATCCTTTGCCATCTCAGTGGGTGCCAACAGAAAATTGCTGCCAAACATCAAAGGTAACAGGTGTCAGAAGCAGCGACTCCCACACTGGTCGGGAAGCCCGGGGAGACACTCCAGTGGCCCTTGGATAAGAAAATGATGATTTCAGCCTCCTACTCTCTGAACTCAGTCACAGATCAGCCCCTGCTCACATTCACTTTGAGTTGTAAAAACATGCCACAAAAAGCTGCTGCTTGCCTGCTACCGTCCTGTTTTTAAAAAACTTCAACGCAGTTACACTTAAACTTTGCATGGGCTCCATAAGCATTTCTGCTGCCAGAATAAATTACAGATTACATCGTTCACCACATGCCCAAACCTGTTGCCCAGTCAAGGAACACGAAAGGGAGACCAGGTCCTGTAGTGTAGAGAAAACATCAGTTTCCAGGAAAGTCCAATTAAAAGCATATTTTTAACTGCAGTAGGCGCAGTTATCTCCATGGGTGTACACTTCGAGCAGACTTGGAACAGGAACTCTGCTGATTCATCACAATTCTGCTCAAAATCTTTGGTTTTTTATAAGTACATCGGTTAGACAGTGCACTCCCTGAAATTTAGAAATGAGCTGTGCATCTGCCTTCACTCGAATGGCAATAGGAACAACTGCAGCAGTAATGGCAAACAGATGCGGACCACGTTTTTATTGGAATTGGCTCTTGTTTGTAACTTGCAGGTAGCTTCACTGCATAAACATTTCTAAATTTTGGACACAACTTTTATCCTTTCACATTGGCATGTGTGAAGTTAATGCTGGCCAGTCTTTAAAGGCTAGAGCCAAGAATTAACTTTTCAAATATTTCTTCAGGAGGTTCGAAAGTGCTGGGTGAATTCAGAGGGGAAGATTGAACTGCTTAGGTTACAAGGCCAATGCCTAACGATACATTTCTAAGCATTTCTGCAAATTCTAAAAAAAACCCCAAACCACTGAATGCTAATTTGATTGCTTAATTATCTAATTTATCAGTTTAGTTTTCCTAAATGCTGTGAGAAACATGATTATGAATCGATCCAGAAAATATGACATTGGCCATGTCACTAACAGCTGTCACACCAATTTACATTAAGTAACGATGTACAATATATATGCCGAATAGTATCTTGATTTCTTAGTAAAAATTGCATATTGGAATTGGTTCATCAGATTTGTTTTATTGCTTTATGATGTTTCTCGTTATACTTTACATCCTGCTCTCCTCCATTATAATCAGACTTCCAAAATCGTCTTTGAGAAAAATGCTAGAATATTGAGTTTCCTTTCAATTCTTTATACCTTGGACTCCAGACTAAACTTCAAAAGATGTGTTTCCATTTGGAAACCTTGTGGCTGTCCAAATATGATTCTAGATTTGGAGACAGATTTCCCCTGTGTTTTTTCACTCTATAACTCCGCGTCTATACAGATGTAGCTGTGTACCTCACTCCACTTTTTCTCTTTATTTACCTTTTAGATCATCATGTAACACTCACTTCCCCTAAACCCCCGCTTGCCTAATATCTGACCTGAAGGTGACGCACCAATATTTTGCTTGCAGAAAGCTGCCCCACCTGTCCTTTGGTGTGGGTGACATCTCCTTGCTGTACCACAACTTGAAGCTGCCCATCCTCTTGCTCCTCAGCCACCTGCTTGTGATCATGCACATAAACTTTTCACTGCTCATGCCATGGGAAAATTTATAAGGGATTTTTCTGATTCCTTTTCAGTGCCAGAGAGTCTCTAGAGAAGTGCGTGCACCACAGATATCTTGCACAGATATCAAACATCTCTGCATGCCTTTGAAACCCAGCCAAACTATTGCCTGCACATATTCGGGACTGCAACGCATGCGATTTCTTCAGCAATGTCACATATAATATTTCTACGCTGGGTGAACTGCACAAAGACAAAGAACAAATTAATTTCATTTTATTTCTGTTTTTTTCAAGGGTGGATTTGCATGTTTCAGATGCTAGACGGAGAGTTGCTTTTGGCAACATTAAACCATTTTCTTAAATATATGTATTAAATCTGAGCAATTACTATGTGTTGCAAAACATTTCACAACAGATTAATCAGAATGCAGTACAGTATATGAGGAGAAAATAATTGTGGCTGTTTCTCAAATGAAAGGGAAGCACGTTCATGCAGCGTAGCATATGCCACTGTCCGATATTTGGGCTTTCCCCATCAGGAAAGTGGAAAGCTTAACATCTGTATTATATAATCCTCCTGTTCTGCATCCAGAAGGCACTGAGGGCTCGTTAAATACTTGACTACTGCTCTGTGGTAATTGGATGGGACTAGAGGGATTTTTTAACTCTTTTCAATCAGAAGTGCTTGGTGAATGCATTTCCTGCTAATCTTTGCCATTTAAAATATAACAATTAATGATCATTAACAAACGCTCTCTGTAACGTGGACTTAAACTGCAGCTCCTCAGCGGTCGGAGGCACTGAGGTTCCTGGGTTTGGATCAGGACATATTTCTAATGGAAATCTCTATTTCAGAGCAACGGTGCAAATTCCAGTGCTCTGCAAAGCCATAATAGGGAAAAAACAGAATAGATCCTTTCATTCCTTACAAGATAACAGACACCATATATAACTTAAAGGAATTTTTACTACCTTGATTTTTCTGGCTTTTCTGTCATTTAGATTACTTACATGGGAAAACATTTAGACTGAGAAACTATTTCAGCAGCTATTCTGATAAATCATACGTAACAGTCACTGAGTACGCATTACTCTACATCCTGACATTTAGGGTTCAGTTAATGGTCCCACATCCATGGAAGGCAACTTAGACCATCCCATTTCTACCCAGGGCAAACAGAAGTGAGAGCTGCTCCATGGGAATGTACCCAGGACTAGTGAAGCTCAGTACTTTCTTAAAATCCTTTCATAACATCTTCCTGGGGTGCCCCTATCTTCTCCATCAATATCGTAGAACCTTTATCTGGAATGAGCTTAAATTTTTGTTTGTTTGTTTAGTTGGTTGGTTAGGTTGTGTTTTGTTGTGTGTGTTTGGCTTTTTTTTTCTTTCTTTTTCTGCTGAATCTCTATTTCCTTGAAGTTTTGTGGTGGCAGAAGGATGCTGCTCTTTGCAGCAAAGAATTGGGGATGCGCTGGGTCCATCTGTCATGTTGCAATCTTGTGTTTTCTGTTTTGAATGTGTTGATGGGATTCTGTCTTTAGGAAGTTGGGTTTTTTTGTTAAATGTACAGCTCTGATGTTACTCTGATACAGGATACATGGCATTTGTAAAAAACTTTTGCCCTGCCAGATCTGCACACTAAGCCAGCTAGAAAAATATCCAGTTTGTGTTTAAATAAGTTATATTGCTTCGCATAAGATAAACAGATCTGATCAATACATTAAAATAGAATATAGAAGTGTTTCTTTTTTACCTCCTATTGACAGGTATAAATGACTTCAGTTATCTGCACACAAACTGCTTTGAGCTATCCATCTATGTTGGCTGTGACAAGTATCCCCATGAGAGTGAGCTGCCCGAGGAATGGGAAAACAACCGCGAGTCCCTGATCGTTTTTATGGAACAGGTATTCGACAGAAGAACAACTGCTGAATAACTTGATGGCTCCTTTCAGATTAAAAGGGAGCTTCAAGTTTCTGATATTTTTCTTGCCTGCCTGATTACGTGGTTATTGGTATTTGCAATAGAAACCTTACTGTAAGAAATACTGGCATATCACTTCAGCCAGACTGTTTTAACTTAGGAGGAAGACAAAATAAAGAAGCTTGCTAAAACTTGACGTGAGTGCAGAGCTTGTTAGAAATGACTGACTGCCAGAAAAAAAAAATCAAAATAAACAAAAACGAACACACACAAAACCAAGCAAACAAACCAAACCAAAACTGACAAAAAGCAAAGCAAACCAAAACGAACAACCTCACAAAAAAAACAAACAAAAGAACCCCAAACAAACTAACAAAACCCATTATGTCTGCTGCTTTATCTGCTTGCTTTATCTGTCTTTTGAATTTGATGCCTCAGAATCCTAACAGTAAGGTGGTTAAGAAGTAGCTTATGCCTGGAAGGCTGATATTGTGCTAATAATGATAATTCTAAATCATGTAAACCATCAAGTAGGAATAGAATACATTTAATTCACGTATGGGATTAATGATTTGTTGTATCTTCCTAATGATAGTACTGTTCATTGCTGTGCAATATTTGGTTTTTTGTTTATTCTCTCAACAGGTACATCGAGGCATCAAAGGCATAGTAAGAGATGTGCATGGAAAAGGAATCCCAAATGCTGTTATTTCAGTAGAAGGTGTTAACCATGACATTCGCACAGGTAAAAAAAAAAAAAATATCGGTGCAAATGAACAGATTAATGGTTTAATTACAAAATACAGAACCTCATTGCAACTTTCAACTCTTTTCTGAGAAAAGGCAGCAGATGGTGCACAGTCCAAGGAGCACATTGCAGGAGGAGAGGGTCACTTCTTTCCATGGAGCAGCTGTGTAGACAAGAACAGAACTATGACTTTCTTCTCTGCTCCCCTTCCTCTTCTTCCCACCTCTTTTAAAGTAGTTAGCAAATAGCCTTTTGTCTGCCCAAAATCAATAGCCTGAGCCTTATTGCTCCTTTTCTCATGTAAGGGTAATGCAAATCTAACCCAGAAGAATTACAGCACTGAAAGACAAGGGTGTAGGTGATACCTGGTGGGTGCAAAGAGAGTTTCTCTGGCTGTTAACAGTTGTAGGACTGTGAATATGTTGGAGATGTGATTTGGAGCTGTGTCCAAAGGAGGAACAGCTGTTGTGGGGAAAGGGGGAGTTTCACAACCTGAGGAGCCTCCTGCAAAACATCACGGCTTTATAAAAGATCATTTCATAGGGCTCAGTAGAGACGCTGCTTTGCATGGGTGAATTTCAGCCCAGAGAATTACTCTTCAATATGTGTAATATTTGCAAAAAATATTTGTGCAAAATGCACAAATGGCTATTTGCCTTGTTAGCACAGTCTTGGTCTATACTCAGACACAGATATTTATACTTGGAGCAAACTCTAGGCCTGTTTAATGGCCTAGAAAGCAGTTACGGCACTAAATAAAGAACTGCTTTAAATAGACACTAGCAACTACAAGATTAATAGTAATACCTGGAAATTGTTGTTGGCAGTTAGCAGGCAGGATAGTGTCCAGTGGCCATTGTGTTTGTGTGATTTAAGACACACAGTTGTCCCAAGTGGAGAAACAAGAGGATATAGCAAGGAGAGGAGAATGTGGAAAGAAATAGTAAAACAAGATGTCAGCAGGAGTCTTCAGTGATTGCATTCAGTGCTGTTTGCAATAGGTTAACAAGGTGTCTGTTGGATGTTTACAGAAAAGTAGCATCATGATGAATAACCAGACAAACCATATGGTTGTGTACTCTAGGTTTGATCTAATATTAGCAACAGAAATTGTCTGTATTTTTTACATCCTGCCTGACATTCTGGGTCATTCATTAGCTGCCACTTTCACTTGCTTTGCCACTAAGGTATGATATGGCACGGTTTGACATGTAAACTGATTTCAGGCTATGGAATGTCACAGAGCTTTAGATAAGAGACTTAGGAATCTTTAATATTTGCTAAAGTAGATTATCTGAGCCAATAATGAATCTTGGAATATCTAACTTAGTTTACATTAACTTTATTTCAGTGCTACTGTGTGTCTGTTGTAAAAGAAAATATTGAATGACAGGTATTTAATTAGACAATAAAGATTCTGCCTTAAATATTTCAAAACAGGACCACTGGGAAATGATAGGAGGAATTAAAGTAATCAGTTGGTTTTCCTTGTCTTGGAAGCCTTGTCAGTCTTGAAAGACTGCCATAAACTGTGAGTTGTATTACTCTGTCAACAGAATTAATATGTCGCTCTGGTTGAGGTCGAGGAAATGCAATAGGTGATTAATCTCTAGCTCTCAATACACTGGATTGCCACCTGAAAGAAAACTCAATGGTTTAAAGACAGCAAACATGCACATGGGAGTCCTGGTGACATGGTAATAACGGTGTAGGAACCCAGAATCTACCCTGTAAGGCTCAGGGAAACTTCAGCTATTTCCATCCAGACTTAGAGCTGAGATTCTGTGGCTCAAGGCCATCTGCAATTGTCAGTAAAAATAAAAGTTCTTATTTCATTCTTTAAAATTCTTTTCGCAATGAGACGTTTAAGCTGACACCCTGGGAATCACTTTGTAGGTGGGAACATAAAAGTTCTATCTTGTTTTATATTATACAGATAACAATGTATGTCTCATTAGTCTTTGAAACTAGAGAATTGATGTTGGAGCCAAAAAGCTAAAATGACATGTATAGCTCCAGAGAAAGAAGGCAAATTGTCAGCAGTCTTCTTTCATTTATACCTTTTAAAATGTATCCACTTAAATCTCTGAGTTGCCTTGATATAAAAATAGGCCAAGCAAGAGGAGAATTATGGTCTCTATCTCTGTGCATATAAGTTTGTTTTAAAGTGAGCTAACTTGTAAGGTATCTACTGTTTCTTTGATACATTAATGTGGTTGACTACCCTGTAGAGCCAGACAAATGTTGTCTCTAAAGGCCCTCTAATAATATTTACTTGTTTGAGAAAATTTCTCTGCTTATTCCCGTGGACAAAAACGTGCATGGAAAACAATTTGTTTTTTACTTTCTCTTGGATGTACAAAATACGTTATGGGAAGAGAGGGTTGCTGACATAATATTAATGAGCTAATTGAACTCATTGATTCTGAGAGAGCTTTATGGAAAATTATTCCATTTTCTCTTGATGCAGATGTAACTATTGATTGGGTCAAAGTGATTACATGTTGTTCTGGTTAGATGTGGCCTGTGCTCTATGAGATAACCTTTAGAAAAGAGTTCATCATTTTGATGTACAAAAGCACCTGGACACCTTTTTTCCCCATGGTGCAAAGGCAATTTTGTGGGTTGCTTCCTGTAATTGCACATTTTGGAAATCTCAACCCAAATCTTGATGAAGAAATGTAAAGTGAAACTCTTCTGTATCACAGCCAGAGTTCAAAGACAGATGCACATTTCTCTGTGATTTTTGCAATAAAGCATCAATAATTTAATTTCACACAATGTTCAGAGAAAGCTTTATGAATATTTTGGTAAGTTTCATATGATTTCAGTATACATTACATAACCAAGCCAAAATATTTTGAAGTAGCATTTAGTAATATTTAATAATATTAGTCTAAGCTAAGAATAATTCTGATATTATAACTTTCCGGACTAATTTCTGGCTGCCTGTTCAGTAGAGAAAAGTTAAGTTTTAGTTGCACTATCACTAGCTTTCCTGGAGAGTTTTTCGTAGGTAACAGTGTATTGGGGTAGATTTTTATAATGTATTTCAGTTAGTAAAATCTGGTCCATTTAAGTGTAAATGTGTAAAAAAGGTCTGTCGTATCAAGCTAAAAAGTGTGTCTCTTAATTGAACTGTTTATGGTGCCATCTGACACATTTAATTTATAATAATGCTGTCTTTGTCTTTTTATGCATTGTTATTTTATCTAAGCATACATGGCAATTCTCTTCCGGACCCAACAGGAGAAGATAGATGTAGCCTGTCTCCAGCCTTCTCCCACTGGAGCCTATTCTTTTAGCAAACCTATTATTTATTAAATTTATTTGTATTTTCAATTGTGTTTCTCTTGCCATCTGCTCTGAAGGTTTTACCTACTGCGTTTAATCTGATTTTCAAAAAAAAAACCCAAAACAAAACAACCCACAACCTTTTAGTCTAGTATTAAATTCTGGATAATGACAGCTGACAGAAATACTAATGCCTACTTGTAAATGGAGAGGAGGTAAAGTGCATCCTGCTAACAGCTTAATATCCAGCTTTGCAATAATTTCCCTGTGGTGTGTGAATGTGTAGGTTTTTTTC
The DNA here is from genome assembly GCF_036013445.1 of Caloenas nicobarica. Taxonomy (NCBI): domain Eukaryota; kingdom Metazoa; phylum Chordata; class Aves; order Columbiformes; family Columbidae; genus Caloenas; species Caloenas nicobarica. The sequence goes on from NC_088251.1 coordinate 4,413,326, forward strand.
TAGTCTTGTGCAGGGTTGTATGAGCCGCCTGTTAAATGTATCAGAAAAATGTGGGTCAGTTTTGAAATCCAGGGGCTAAATAAAGCCGGGCTCTGAGCAGGGATGCGTTCACAGCCACCCAGGGGGTGATCTGTAGCCTTTTGCCAGCCCTCTAGTACCGCCAGAGCATTTACAGCTGAAAACGAGCCCTTAGGGATATAATTCAAGAAACTTGGACAGCTTTTTGTTTCAGCTTTTGGTTAAGGTGCCAATGGATCAAATAGTAAGGGAGAACTGAATAGAGAGCTTCTCAGAGACCCCTTCCGGGATATGTCTGAGTCCTGAGAAACAGAAAATCTGGACCTTTATCATCACCCCAAGTGGGGTTAAAGTGGCTGAAAGAAAAACCTGAGCAAGCTGGTATACAAAAACTAACCTGGTCGAGTGTGCTTCTTGTACACAAGTTCACACTCACCTGCAGAGATTGCAATATGAGAGTGTAGTTGGTATCACTATTTTTCTAATGCCTACTGTTTGCAAATATACTCACTATTTCACCAAGCCCTAAATTAAAATAATATTTCTCTAGTTAGTCTGATCTTTTCCTGAACGTACTATTTTCATCCAAATCATCTTTAGTTTTTGCAACACACTGCACTTCAAGCAACTCAAGGCTAGTGATAGTAAGGTTGTCGGTTCTTATCAGTGTTGAAAAAAACCAACCCCTCTTCGTACAAGAGATGCTACATTTCTACTTTTATACAGAATTGCATATTTGAATATGCACTTTCATCCCACTGGGTTTTCCCAGGATAGAGTGCAAAACTGATTTTAGATATTAGTGTTTCACCTTTTCAGTTCACAGCTAACCATACTCACTAGTTACAATAATATTTAGAAAGAAGTCTAAAACTATCCTTATGTTTGTATGGGTAACATGAGGTCATATATGGGGAAAAAAAGGAAGAAAACAGAAAGTCCTGCTTCAATGAGGTGTTAAATACATCTTGCTTTACACATGAGTAGTTTAGTTGAATATGGGAGCGGGAGCTCTGTTCATGCGTTTCAAGGTAAGCAAGTGGTTAAATACCCAGATGAATTACAGTTCGTAGGAAAATTAGCATAATAAAACTCAATGTAAGATTTTATGGAAGGGGATATTTACTTACATCTCTAAGTGAATTGACATTATGCATTCACATTCTTGTATACTAAATAGCACCAAGACACACATGTCCAGGTGGTGTGGCCAGGATCATGAGTGTGGTGTGGGTACCGCTGTGGGGCTTCTCCTTATTGGCAATGACAAATTAGTTTGGGGAAGGTCTTTTATACCCTTCAGGAATCACCAACTATTACAAGGTGGCCCTTTGCCTCAGGATCTTTGTGACTTAAACTGACAGAAATCTTAGGTCAAATGTAAGCCTGTTGTCCTTTCCTTCATCATTTGGATAATATATTTTAGGTCTGTTTTCCTGTAGGGTTGGCAGGAAGAGGGATATGTGTACTCTGGTACTCGGTGCTGGTAAGACCCCACCTCGAATCCTGCGTTCAGTTTTGGGCCCCTCACTATAGGAAAGCCCTTGAGGTGCTGGAGCAAGTTCAGAGAAGGGAATAGAGCTGGTGAAGGGGCTGGAGCACAAGTGTGATGGGAGCGGCTGAGGGAGCTGGGGGTTCAGCTGGAGAACAGGAGCTGAGGGGAGACCTTCTGGTCTCTGAACTGCCTGAAAGGAGCTTGGAGCGTGGAGGGGGTTGGTCTCTGCTCCCATGTAGCAAGTGGTAGGATGAGAGGAAACGGCCTCAAGTTGCACCAGGGGAGGTTTAGATTGGATATTAGGAAGCATTTCTTCATGGAAGGGGTTGTGAAGCACTGGAACAGGCTGCCCAGGGCAGTGGTGGAGTCACCATCCCTGGAGGGGTTTAAAAGGCATGTAGATGAGGCTCATAGGGACATGGTTTAGTGCTGGATTTAGGTTGTGGTTGGACTCGATGATCTTAAGGGTCTCTTCCAGCCAAAATGATTCTATGAGTGTTGGGTGACAGCCTCATTGGCACACTCCTGGTGTGAGGATGCAGGGTTGCTGCCTGTGGTGCCATCTAATCCACATACAGGCATTTCTGTAATCTTATAAACACCTTCCTCAAGGGGAAAGGGCCACTGTCCTGAAAACCATCTCTTTTCCTACCAGGAGCCGATGGGGATTACTGGCGCCTTCTCAACCCGGGGGAATACGTGGTGGGCGTGAAGGCGGAGGGCTACACCACCGCCACCAAGACCTGCGAAGTCGGCTACGACATGGGAGCGACCCAGTGCGACTTCACCATCTCCAAAACCAACCTGGCAAGGATCAAGGAGATCATGAGGAAGTTTGGGAAGCAGCCGATCAGCCTGTCCGTGCGACGGCTCAGGCAGAGGGCCCGGCAGTGGCGGCAGCGGCGATAGGCCCCGGCATCCATGAGCTTCTATCAGCCTGGCCGTAGTCGTAGTGAGAGTTACATAGCCCGTCTCTTCATACGTATTTCTCTGCACAAGGCCTTTCTGTTAGCGGAGCTGGACGATTAGTGGGGTTTTTCAGTTTGGCAAAAAGTCAGAAACAAGTGTAACCAAAATCAGCCCTGGGTTGAGGGCAGAGGCAGGAAGAATGCAGTAGGATGTCTTGGGTGAACCTGGAAGGAAGTTTTTTGCTTGTTGTGTTATTTAATCCTTTGTAAATCTGTTTTCTTTAATAATAGAAGAAAAAAAAAAAGATACTTATAAAGGAAAAGTGTCATATCGCATGAAAAACTGAAAAATGCTGGTTCTAAAGTATAAAATTGGTATATTTTTACAATTCAAAACCAGTTACGACTCTCTCTACATTTTATTCTCATATGGGAGGAAAGCTGAGAGGGGACAACTTCTGCTGAATATCATTAAAATTTGTGTCAAAATTTCAGTCCCCCTTTCCCTGAAAATCCACCTTTCGCCAAGCACCATGATATTTGGGGGAAAAACCTGAAGAGAATAACCCACCTGCGCTTTCCTGCTTGGGTTGTTTATACTTCAGGGTTTCTTGTGATTCTTGAGTTTAATGCCAGGAGTGTTTTCTCCTCTGGCTTTTTAAGGCTGTGTTTTTACTCCGTGAACTAAAACCAAAAGTGCGTGGGACAAAGACCACTGTGGTGTGGCAGCCCCTCTCCAACCCGGGAGAAAGACTTGAAGCGAAGCTTTTCTTGCGGATACAGCTGGTTGTATCACGTTTATATTAATAAGAGGAGAGGCTTAGTCACTTGGTTCAAAAAATCCACCAATATATATATATTTTTTTAAATTTTTGACCTGCCTTAAAGTGCCTTTTGTGCTCATGCACACCTTGCACCACTGTCTTCCATGATGTGCTGTGGATTTTGTATTCTCTGCACGGTCCGCTCATCGTGCCACTACAGCTGCTACTGCTTTTCTGGCCTTACGACTCTATGGGAGAAGGATTTGTGATGTATTATTGGCTTTTCAGCAACAAAAATGTACAGCAGGATAGGACCGAGGTTCAGGAAAGATGCAGATCAGATCCGGGAAAGAATGACCTAAATAAACACTGGACAAAGTATCAGCTGGTGAAAAACAACTTTGCTCCATTAGCTTCAATGTTATGACTTTAGTTATACCAAATGAAGGGCCAGCTGTATGATTTTAGACAGTCAAAAGTCTGTGGCTAAATAAACGTCTCTTAATATGCTTGGTAGAAAGACTGCGGCATACACTTCCAAATACAGTTCTGTTTAAAACATTTTAATTGCTATTACAGTTTTTGTCTATTTGATATGATTCTTGGAAAAGACATTCACCGAAGTATCATTCAAAACTGAGAAAAAATAAACTGCAAGTAGAAAACTTACTGTAAAAATACCATGTCCCATCTGTATGAAAAGTTTTTTCTTGTCAACAAATCTTGAAAACACATAAAGGCAAAAGACTGCAGAATGAATAATATAATAATGAACCTTGCATAATAAGTAGTCGTATTCTTAAATTTCTTAGACAATTCCAGCCCATGCTTGTTCTGCAGATACCATTAAATAATAGCAGTGTATTTGGCAGCAAGGGCTCAAAGAACATAGAAGAATGTATACCTAATTTTCTATAACTGAAATTATGGAACTCCAGCTCCCAGACAGCATTTGTTAAATTAAGTAATAGAGGTAAACAAATAATCCAGTCATTACATTAGCATTTGTAATTATATTTTACTTATTTCGCTCTGTTTACCACCTTTACAACATTCTATATGCCACATATTTTTATATAGCAAATATAACAGCAACTTGTCAAGAAGGGGTTTTTTGGCAGCTGAGAAGGGATTAGCGATGTCTTTGTGCAAGTAGTGATGTGAACTAATTTTGGAATGTGGAATAACGACAGCAGACAATTTGTTAGCAGTTTAATTTGGCTTGTTCATTGGCATATGTAGATTTTGTTACCAACACAACAGATCAGGGCCATACGCGATTTTTTGTGTTATGAACTCATAGAGTTTCTTAGGTGGTTTCTTGGTGGAGTCCCACAAAAGCTCCCCAGTCCTCTTGCTGGGGTGGTTGGTGTACACAGGCAAACGAGGAACTAACCAGCCAAATTGAAATCACTCTGATAACCAGACTGAAGATGGAAACCACTATCTCAGTCCTGGCAGGTCAGTTCTTTCCACCTTGAAATAATGTTTCAGGCTGGTTTGAGATGAGATGTACTTTACAAACCTAGAGGTCCCTGTGCTTTGTTTTCAGGTATGAGGTTATCTCAACCGGAGTTATTTTTGATTTGATAGCAAGAAGTGGGTTTGATGGGAAATTCCTTGATATCTATTAGATAAAATTAGATGGACTGTGATTGCTGAAGACCTCAGTAACATCAGCTGCTGAAGACAGTGGTCTTCGTGCCTTTACTGGCCATGACTAGAGCTTACACATCCTTGGGCACAGCAGGACCAGGACTAATGCAGGTGACCTTACTCCATTTTAGTCCAGGCATTAATAAACGGCCTAATAGCTGTCAAGTGTACTTGTCTGTGCAATTATTTTGTGGCTGTCCGGCACCTTTACACTGGAGAACACTGGAGTTCAAAGGAATTTTACTAGGAACTTCAGATATGTGAACATCTCATGCTGAGAAAAGATGCTTATGCCTGACCTGAATATAATAATATTGAACTGATGTGTGCCCTATTTACTGCTATAGTTATGCACTCGGGAGTTAAAATGCTCACCTTTAGATAGATCCAAACCACAAACCAATATATCTGGATACTGGTGTTTTCTATTTATCTACCTTTTCCAAGTAGAACAGACAGAGCAGGCAATTTTTTTGGTAAAGTCTGTGCTTTTAATCTCTTCGTTTTGGTGTTGTAGGAAATTAGGCAACCCTGCAGAAACAATGGAAATAAAACTTGAGGATGGATAACGATCCTTTTATAATTACAGATCCATTTTAACAGCTACTTCTACGAGAAGTCTGCTAAACTGTGATCGTCCCTGATATAAAAGAAAAAAATACGATCTCTTCCAAGTGATAAGAAATTCGGCTACACAATCTCACCCATACTGTAAAGGTTAAACAAATAAAAGGTTAAGCCAGGACATATTCCACTCTCCAACCATCAGTCATCTGCTCCCATGCAGAGCCCTGACAATCATAAAATATAGTGGGAGCTGCCTGGCTTCTCCTTGGCTATCCGCATCGTGCTCTCCAGCTATTCATTTTTTATCTGTTTAATTATCATAATTTTTGTCACCCTGTATCTCAGGTTTTCTCATCCATCTTCATAACTACCAGTATGTTAATCTTGCAAAGACCGATCTCGGTATCTGCAAACCAGCTTGAGAATGCTGAAGCCAATGAAACTGTATCTACTAAAATTATATCTACTTGTTTGTATAACTGTAGTGAATCTTGGTAATCTCTAACCCGAATTTAATCTGCTGACTGTTAGGAGTATCTGAGGATCACTTTTACTGAGAGGGTGAGCTCTGTGTGGGTAAAATACACTGATAGAAATGAATGTAAATGAAGTTGTTGACTATGCTGGTGAAGAAATGCAATTTTTCATTGGATATTTTAAGCCTGTCACATATTTGCAGCTTCTCTCACCGACTACTTTACATTATTTTATTCATGTGTAGTTGTGTTTTTTTCCTCTAACTTCAGCTCATTATTTTCAGTGAATTTGGGACATCATTTCCAAAGTGTGGATTTCGGCAGTCAGCGATGGAGTTATACAGCCAGATTTACTTGCCCCTTTTATCACGGTGTGGTAGATAGTCGACCTTTTAGAGAAACACAAGGACAGATATGAGTTAGTTTGAACTAGAGTACAAGTGGTTTCACACCAAAAACTTTGAGTAGTTAACTTTTAAAAATTTACGTTAAATACATTTGCCATGGGTCTGAAAATGCCCAGCTTTGGAGGCAAAAGTGCCTCTTTACCATTTATGTTTGCGATCAGTGTGAATTTAGTTTGCAGCCGTAAGCCTGAGGGAGAAAGTGTAAACGGACATAAAATTGTATAAATAGTGGTGGCATCACCTTCTGCTTCTGTTCATGGCTACACCAGCATGGACACATCGCAGGATGAACAGCCCAAAGAAAATCTATTTCACACTCACTAGGAGGATACAACTTTCCAAACGTCTCTTTCCTTTCTTACTGGAGCAGTTGGATAGATGGAGAGAGGGTCAGTGATTTTTACAGCTGATGTCATGGATAATTTAATACCACTTTTGCCTGTGCCTCTTTGTCCTATCATAGTGGCAAGCAGTTTTCTCAGTCCTTTCCAGTCCTCAATAAACGGCTATGAATGCTTTTTGGCTTCAGGTGATTAACTTACAGAAGTTTTAGGTCCTTATTTTGGTATTTCCTTAATTTTACAAGTTTAAATCATATCTGTACACTTAGTCTAATGTGCTTACTTGTCTTTCATTTCTTTTTGAAGGTCATTTAGCTTGAGATCACATTTTTGTATTTCACTGTAATACTATAGTAGTATTTTTTTAACAGCAATATTTATGTTCAAAGAAGCCATCATGGTGAATGCAGTCTTGTGCCTGGAACCATGCTCTGCTGTTTTCCACTGATATAATCACTGTTTTACAGCACGCATAGCCAGCTTATACCTGAGACTTACAACTCCACCAAGTTCACATTCGGATTTGCAGGACAATTTGGTGATCATTTGTGGTGGTTTCTCTGTCCTCTTAACCTGACAAGTTATTAAATTTTATTTTGATTGAGATTTGGATTACTGCTTCAGATGAAAATTTTGAACAGTGTTCTTACACTTAATCTGTTCTTTGCTCATTAAGCTGAAAAAGGACATTTTTATGCCTTTCATAAATTTTAGATGGGTGATATTGACTGGACAATTTTTGGTATAACACTTCAGCTCATAACTATCTGAAATGAATACATTTATCAGTAAAAAATGCCAAGAATGGGAAGAAGCCTGTAAAAAAAGTTAAGGCAGTGAACATAAAGGTACTTTATAGCCACATGTTTACGTATTTAATCTGCCTTTTCAGTTATATGAGCGCCTTTAATGATCTGCTATAGTGTCAGGTTAAATCCGTCTTCCCCTCCCCTGTGTCTGGTGGTTTGTACAGGCTGGATTAAACACTATCCCATGGTTTTCTGCTCAGGCTGCTTTGCTTGGCTCTACTAAACTGATCTTCAGAGACCTTTGCAGAATTTACCTCGCCCCATTTGCCGGGCTCCCAGATGAAGGTCCAGCCTTCATCTGCAAAGGTTGTTGGAGCACAGCTGGAGTCCCAGCATCACATCTGGAGGTGACACTTGGGCTCTCAAGGGGCATCAGCACTTCTGAATGTAGGTTTTTTTCAGCAAAATATTACAAAGGAGCATAGCACTGCTCTGCAAATGCCTACCAAGGACTGATGAACAGCAAATGTTGAAAAAATAAGGTTCGATGATAGCTCCGTAACAAATACTTTGCATTCAGATTTTATAACTTTTGCAAGATTTTATGAGGAAGTTATAGATATATTTAAAGCTGTTTTGCAACTCCTATGAAGTCCATATGAAAATAAGTACTTTTCCCCAGTGACTTAAATAATAAATCATCCTGCCCTTCACTCCGTACTGAGGAATGGCAATGTCCAGGGGCTGAAAGCAGCTGAAAGATGCTTTTTCAGAGGGTAAAGCATGAGTGTGCACAGCGGGTTTCAAGGCCAGAAAAAGCTATATGGAATGGGACATACAGATCTAAAGAAATATATAATTGTAGAGACCCAAGATGTAGCTTCAAGCATGGCAACTTGGTAAGTATCCATGGGGAGAGAGCCCAACTAAGCTTGTGACAAAAAAATATACAGAATGGGCTGTTCCATGAGAATGAGATGCAAAAAAACCCAAACCAAACAAAACCCGCCACAACAAAAAAACCACTTTGTTGCTTCGATTTTGCAAGCAAAATAAGCAAAAAAACCCCTCCTCTACTTGTTTGAAATAATATTTATGAACAGTAATACCAAATCACAATTTTGCACAGAAAGCTTTCTCTTTTCTGTTGAATTATTTTGCATTCTGAATCTGTACTGTATATTCTGAAATACTGATGTTGTTTAGAGAAAGCAGTTAGCAACAATTCCCACCTATTGTTACATGGAGTAATATCAAACACTTGATATTTTAATTATTCTAGTCATTAACTCTCACTTAATTTGCAGCAGCTGCTTTCTAGAATTCAATACTCCACTTATGTCAACAGCACAATCATTCTTATTAACTCTGTATTAACCCAAGAGCAACAAAAAGGACATTCAGAGTAAACTATCATTTAAACATCTAACAAAATCCAGGCAGCCTTATTGTCAGCAAGTAAAAATATGAAAAATGGAATTACTTTTTGTGGTTTAGATGTGACAGAAATTCAATACCTGGGTTAATAAGGATCAATGGCAACATAATCTCCCTTGAATAGACCAGAGGGATTTAAATTTGAGATCTATTTCTTACCGCAAGGATCTGGATCTGATTACATGGCTTCAATGTAAAAGGCATTAAAATCAAATTCCAATTTATTACAGTTTTGTGAGCCCTCTAACTCACAGGTGAATGGAATCATCAATCTGGTTGTCTCCTGTGGCCACAGCTCTAACCCAGCTCACTAGCAGAACTGGTAGTTTTATAGTACAATCTGGAAAGGAATGGAATTTGAACAGAAAAACAGATTCTGCTTCTATGATCTACCCTGTATTTACCTAAATGCAAAAGTTTATTTTTCTGTATTTGGCTCTGTAATGAACATAACGGTTTCTGGTAACATTTCAACCCCCTATGGTTGCACTGAAGGACCAAGAGCATCAACTCAACAGCTCCACCAGCAACAGTGGGTAAGCTGTTAAATCTACCTATTCCATTTAACCTAAAAGGTTTTACTATTTTTTATTGCTATATTTTCATTTTAAACACCAAGTTCCTTGTATGTTAGAACTTTGAGAGTTATTCTTCAGAGACATAAGATATCTGGTTTTACTGAAATATCACAGCAGTGGTTCCTTACAAACTTTTTAGCACTTTTGCCCTAAGAAGGTCATCAAGGCTCAGTTTAATGACTCCGAGTCACTGTAAATGTGAGTACTGATGGTACTGGATTGGCAATAACCGTGACACCTTCAGCATTAAGTGGTGCGCAAACCATAAATGATTTGGACAAAATCCAGCATTATAAAATCAGTTTCTCACTAATGAAAGTGTTCATACAAATTAATTGCTGAATTTCCATCTTGGCTTCAGCAGCAATCTGTCATTCTTAAAGCAGTATGAGTCTCCAGAGAGTACTTTTCAGATTATCAGATCCTTTAGATGTATTATTAATTCCTTGATTTGCTGTTAGCAGACTGAAAATCAAATGTAATAGGTGCTCGAGAATGACAGGGTTTCACCTGGCTGCTTGGTTGGCAAATTTTCCCCATGTTTGAAAATGCACCATTAATCCTGATGGAGAAGTAGTACTATAGGCCAGGTCTGCACAAAATATAAATCAATAAAGCTTCCCTGGAACTCATCCTTGTATTCTGCAGGGAGCACGGAAAAGAGGATTCAAGTTGAAATCTTCTGTTCTCCTACTTGTCCTGCATAATCTTCTCTGAACTTGCCGTTTCCTGAATTTTCAAACTTCCTTGCTTTTGAAGAATTCAGCGAGATGATAAACAAAGACCAGCCTAAGTGGTGGCATTTCAACATTTCCAGTCCAAGCCAGAGAGTTCAGAAGCAGATGCTGGCATATTATTTTTTCCTCAAATGTTGATAACTTTAGTTGTTCAAATAACAGAAAATTACTCTGAATTTTTGGATCTGGCAAGAAGCAGACAGTATTTTTCATACTGAGGGAACTGGAAGAATGCTGGTAAAAGCTCAGGGCATCGTCAAAGCAGCATACCTTTGATGAGTTTGTGATTTGATACAAATTCCATGTTTGGTGTGAATGAGGAAATGGTGTTACGTCCTTTTCATGGCAGGAGGATGGATGTGAGAAATAAGCCAAGCCAGGGCTCCATTCACCTCCTGTTGTCCAGAATATTTGTCCCATGCCAGGCACAGGCACAGCTCCAAATCATCACTGTCCCATAATAGACAAGCTGGAGAGCGGTGTTGAGATTCTAAAAAGATACCATAGAAGTATCACGAACTGCTGAGGATGTTGAAATTATCCATTCCCAATTTAAAATGAAATAAATGTCTGTTGTTAGAAGGAAAAAAAAAAAACCAACTCTGGAGAGGGAGGAAGCAGCAAATAAGGATGTGAAAGATGGTAGAGAAGAAATGAGCCTCTGTGACCCACAACAATACTGGTGCATGTGTTTATGTGCCTTGTGTGGGCATGTTGTATAGCTTCATATGTTTACTTTCAGCAGACAGAAGCAATTAGGAGGAGAGGCAGCCCGCGGGGGGCATCAACACTGCCAAGCTGCCAATTGTTTGACATTAGGAAAACCAAACTGTACGAACGTGGCCTTATTATAGTAACAATCAGAGCAGAGTGTGGGAGTCTGGAGTATTTATCAGCTTTCCTGATTATATCTTGTTGGATTTGTTTCTGTGATGAAGCTGCAGCCTGAGAATTGAAGATGTAAAATAGTGGGTTTAACATTCCTCCCACCCTCCAAAAAAAGAAAAAAAGGAGAAGAAAAAGAAAAGAAAGAAAACATAAATAAACCCCCCCACACACACCCTGCTGTGACTTCTGTATATGAAAATGCTACCTTGAAATATTTAGGAACTTGCCCATGGTTTTATATGTCAGGTTGTAAAGAGGCTTTAGAGAGGAAACGAGAACAAATTCTCATCTGTTGAAGCGACACAAAGCCTACTGACATCAAGATAAAATTGCCCAGCTGCTTTGTCACTGCATTTGATAGACTTCCTCAGCAGTAATTCAAAGACTGGGATCATGGCTTGCCAAAGTTAATTTTTTTCTGATTCCTACTGTGAAAGTATGGTGATTTTTCTTTTCGTCAAAATTGGTGACCCATCTACACGTGAATGTTTTTAAAAGGTCCAGCACATTGTGTGTGCTGCTGTAAACAAAATACTAATAAAAATATGTCATTCTAGCTTTGCCAACACTGCATTTATACCGATCTCCCTGGAAGAAATTCAGATTTTGTTTTTATAAAAACCTTCAGAATTGCAGAAGAAAGCTAAAGATCAGAAGTTTGCAAGCATCTGAAGAAACCATGGCCAAGTACCAATGCCCTCAATTGTATTTTTCTGGTAATTTAATTATTTTTAAGCTGAACTCATGACTTCGCATGAGCCAAGCTACAAATTTTTAAGATATTGATCTGGTACTATGATAAGGATATTTTTGTTTTCACTTGTTGCTTTCTAAGACGGTTTTTCTTATGGGAACTTTGTGTTTAACATTAACATTGAGCTTACAAGAGCAATTCATCTGCTTAGGAGATCACTTTAATCATGGCACACACGGTACGTACCCTGTCGCCTTTGCCCCTTCTTCCCTCTCTTCAGTTTTATGCACAGTATCTTAATCAATAAGCATTAGCCTCCAGAGCCAGACTCATAGTCCAAATTACTGCTGAAAATCTCCCTGTTTTGGTAAAAAAAAGTTTTGTAATTTTGTTCAGCTGGCAAAAGGGAGAAATGGAGAACAGCACCAGTCCCAGTGAGACAGATGTCACAGTGAGGAGACATGGGGATGGATGTGGGTAACTGGCACATCTAACAATGTACGTTTGTTATGGATTGTACAGAAAACTCCCTGACATTCAGCTGTAACTGCCTCCCTTCACCAATTAGCCATCTCTCAGTAGCTGATCACTAATTTGTGGTGGCGTAAAAGACTGAGGGAAACTGTGTAACGGGCAAGAAGATAACGAGAGAAAGCCTGAAAGAAACACCCTGGCAGTACGTTCATACAAAACATCCCAGAGGGAGAAGAGGTGAGAGAAAAGAGACTTGGGAGCAAGGAAAAAATGTCCTTGTTTTTCATTCCTCCTGTGTTCAGGCAAACAGTACTCCATGTACACATAAACTGAGCAGCATCACCAGTGCTTGTTTCTATAATATTTTTTTCTTGTGAACGCTAAGTGGGCATGGAGGGCATGGTGGCAGCAATGTTCACAGCAGTGTGTGGTAGTTTTCAGTTCACTGATACGTTGTTCCAAAAGCCAAGGCACAATTTTCAAATTTCTGCAAGCTAAACTGCCTTTAACAATGCACATATCTGCATGTTGTAAACAAATGCATGTTGGAAAAGCTAAGAGACTAATTCCAGACAAGTACTGTATTTCTTGAGTAGAAGTTCATGGGAAGCATTCCTGAATAGGAGCTGTCGTCTTAAATTTATAGAGCCTTTCAAATTACCCCTTATGCACATTTCTTTCTGCAAGGTAAACAAACAAAAAGATTTCTTGAAACCTCAATATCAAAACATGTTAAACAGTTTAAAAAACAAACAACAGAGCAGGAGAGGTCTTCGTGGTCAGTGTGGTAGCTAATACCTTTTTCTTATCACTGATTCTTAAGGAGCACCAGAATATATCTGAGGTTTTTGTCTTCATCCCTTTGCTCTAAGGCAGGAGCAATGCACATGTATACCTTCTCGGTCCAGGAAAGAAAGATACTTAAAGCAAACTATTCTACTACCTTAAGTGGCTAAACAGCTGCCTGGCTGCTCCCTTGCTTCATGCACAGCCAGTTGGACCAGAAGACTGACGGACGTAGTATGGCGAGATAAAAACGTACAGTCTCTACATATACAGAAGTCAGGATGCATATCTATTTTGATGGCTTAATGCTTCAGTGCTCTGTCCACAGAGGCTGCTGCTGCCGAGTTAGCACTGAGGCTATTTCTGTTATGCTGCTGCTGTAGGAAGACTACGCAAACATATTTTAATGATGAGAAAAAACCTCTGATAGCCTATTGCAAACCAGGCATGCCAGCAGCTTAGGTGCTATTCTGCAAGGTGCTCCGTGGCATTTGAAACTCTGTGCTCAGGTCAGCTCACTGTAAGCAATAGTGCTCATGCCCCCCCTCCACCCCAAATATCTGAAATATCTTGAACTTCAGTGACTCAGCAGCTCCTTAAAACTGTGGACACGCAGGGGACGATTTGTAAACAACAAACAGGGCTAACTTCAATCAGCTGTTCGCAACAAGTAATTTGAACAGCTCTGTGTGTGCAGTTAAAGCAGATAATGTGAAAATTATGGCAAATACACAATCACTTTAATAGGATGATTAAGAACTGTAGGCTCCTGGGGAAAACATCTCAGCAGCATGTGCACCTGCATCTATTAAAAGAAGCAAAATATATGGATTAACAAGCAGTAACTCATCAGCCCATCTGAAGGTCATGGCACAGGCCGGTAGGAACTAAGAGGGAAAGAGAAAATATGTTGTAAGGCAGCCTGGGATGATGTAATGAAGGTCATGAGCATAAAGCAAATTGTAAAAGGATGTTGCTGGTGCAGGACATGGTATGGAAGCTTTAAAATTGATGGAGATTTTGGAATGCACATCAAATTTGGGATTATGGAGTACAAAAAAAGTAAATTAGAAAGTCATGGGTACTATCTTCACCACCTAATCAACTCATTATCTAAGCTGCTTGTTTTTACTATAGACAAAAATGTGTTCTTCTGAGATGATGATCTCACTGCCTATGTATATTCATTGTTTGCTGGTAGGCAGCAATGTTCTTTGGGTCCTCTTGACACAGGAGAAGTGAAAATAATTATAATTTCAAAATACTATTTTTTTGGTGAAGTTATTTGACTAATTGTTAACAGATAATAGATTTTATTGCCTCCTGTGGAGGAATAGATTTGTATTTGTGAAACACATACATATATATCTATGCATTTTTCTGATTTATATACTTATATATTTATATAGCATATAAATATTCCCATCCTCTTCTTTCTTTTGCATTGCAAAGGAGGAACATAGTTTGAGTAAAAATATCTTTAGACAAATACTGCCTGGCTCTACGGAATGATCGAACATTACTGGTTCCAGAATTCTAACAACACGAGCAAAACAAGGTGCAAGAAACTTATTAACTGTTTATACACACCCAATAATTCATAGCTGGAAAGCGGCTTTTAGGCAACTGGCTGGTGCTTCAGCCAGCAGTTTATCAGACCTGACACACAAGCTTTTGCTGATGAAACATTTGGACTGCACACATGCCCTGCTTTCTACCCTTCTTTAAAAAAAACCTTTTGTAAGTCAGCAGTTTGCTGGCCAGACCTCCTGCCCGGCTCCTCTTCACGTTCTATCACAGGCACAGAGACGGGAAACTGGGGAGATCTGATTTTTCCATCACACTTATTCACATGACACTTTTATTGCCATGCTGAGCAGCCTTCCCGGGAACATGTCCTAAAATGCTGATGATAATTTTTGTTGGCTTTTATGTTTATTTTCCCCACTGAACTAGAGGGCAGCTACTGCTGACTCAAGCTACCTTGCAAATGGCCATGTTAAGGCTACCAAGGTCACAGAAGAAGGCGGTGTTTCATGTGAGTACCAGTGAGAAACATCAAATCTGATGTAAGTTTCTTGATAAGCAAAATTGTGAAGATGGCCAGGAAAGTGAGGCAAAGGCCTTGCAGTACATAGAAATTGATAAAGTGATTTCTCATTCAAATAAATAAAGCAGGTACAACCCTTCTATATAGATGTACGTCCTTGAATTATCAGGCAACACTTCCTTAGATGGAACATCTACCTGCTGCTAAATACACCATTATTTAGAGAACTGTCTGAGTTCAGCATCATTTACATTTTCCTTTAGATTTAGGTACCATCTGCTGCTCTGTTTTCTTTTGCCTACCGTCACAGTCGTAAGCATGTAATTACCATACTCCTACTCATTTTTTTCTTGTTCTTTTTCATTACAAGCTTAATTTCAGTCAGTTTTTGTCTTTAGCTTGCTTAAAACCTGCAATTATTAGAAGACACTTAATGAGATCAACGACAATGTTTCGTGCTGCACAGATATTTTTGAAATGGTTTAAATGAGGACAGACAACACAGCGGTGAAAGCAATCTTTCAGAAAAATAGAAGAAAAAAGCCTTGAAAAGTTAGCATATCATGACTTTGGATGTATTAAAATCTTTAAATGAACTATTTTTTCTTTTCTCATAGTGGTAAAACAACAATTTGCAGTCCTGAGAAAGTGTACAGCTTTGTAAATAATCAGTGCAGCAAAGTGCTGCCCTGGCTCTTGCTCTTCTGTCCAAGTTCAGAAAAGACTCAACTAGGATCAATCACTAGAGTGCTGCCAGGTTTGCTGTTAGCTTCTGGTTTATTCTGCTGTCGGCATTTTTATAAGGTTGAATGTTGACTTTTGCGGCATCCTCTTTCTCTGAATCCACAGTGTGCAGGTGGATCTTTTTCTAGCAAAACACCTTGTGAGAATGATTGCGGTAATTGTCGGCATTTTACAATTTTTAAAAAAGCACCTGCTTTTCGTAATTACTATTTTGATCTCCAGAATATCCTGGAATGTTTAGCGCCTGAAACTGCTGGGAGGTTGATCTGACAAGCAAAGGCAGCACGAGAGCTGCGCTTTGCTAAGAGCAGGAATTGACTGAATTTGGATTGAACGTAGAAAAATGGCTGCTTAGAGGGTGATTCTGCAGCAACTTCGTCCTGGGGACTGTGGCACACAGGGCTGGTCTGGGGGAGCAGGATCCTTGTCCCCATTCCCCTGGAAGGGATGTTTCGACCCTGGCAGGCACGTGGGTCCTGGAGTACTTTGGGTTGGAAGTCTTGGAGGTGGTTTCTGCTTCAAGGCTTGGAGATGCTACTACTCACACTTCTTATAAAACAGAGTGGGGTGTAGATTTTCTAAAAATATACGGGGGTGGGGGAAAATATATCCTTTTAGGATATATTCATTCCATTCAGACAAGAATATCCACCTAAGAACAACAAGGGAGCTCTTGAATGACAATTGGAGAAATGAAAAGGACATTTGTTAAAAAAGCACCAACCTGCCAGCCCTGGTAAATAAATCTTGTAGGTGATGTAAACTTATATATAGCTTATATAGAAAATACCATCAAAAATTTTCATCTATAGGGCACTGAGTGGGCAAAAGCTAAGATTTTTATAACCAAAATTTTGAAAATGTGGGGATTTGGGTTTGTTTGTTTTCATATTTCTTAGCGTCCTGAAGTCTTCTTAAAAATATCATCTGACACTGATGACTCATTAGCAGCTGGGAAGTAATGCAACACAACTATGCCAGCAGCCTATCCATCTGCATGGAGAGTGCAAGTGTTTATCTATTTCAAAGGGGTTTTGCGGGAGAAAAAGGCTGAGAAACTTTATGCATTTTCTTCTGAAAGTTTCCTTTTTTTTTTTTTTTTTTGTAAATGGAGTTTTAGCTCTTCAAATTCTCACTTATGAAAGTGTTTTCTCCTGTAACTGCACCTGCATAAGGAAGATTAAGAGCTTACAGTTTACATCAAGGTTTAGAGCAATGTTAGATGTTATAGAGGATAAACAAATTGTAGGAACAGTAAAACTTTGAAATAATCTGGAGAAGATAGAGGATTTGTGGAACAACCATCACTGGGAGTTTTAAAAACCAGATGAGACTACCCTGTGCTGGAGTTGGATTAGTTATACCTGAGCCTACCTGAAGACAGGGAGCCCCAAACACCTGATTCACTGTAATATTTTCCTTAACAATTATTTTCTCATTTTCCAGTCCAAAGCATTGCAGCTGGAAGTGATTCCATTGGTGTACATATGACAGATTAGCTGTGATTGTAAACCTATTGTTTACACTTTCTTGATTGCAAATAGGGAATTTCATAGTCAAACTCTTTCAGATCTGGGACTTCATTCCAAGGTCCCCTGGACTCGGTGGAAAGTCTCTACAATATCCTATCGGTCAGGTCCCTTCAGGCTATCTCAAGAACATTCTGCTATCATTTGCTGTAACATTTTATTCTGAATACTTTCTTATGGACCTAGAAGAATTTTAGCTGTTTGGTATTAGTAACAGTTATAACAGAACTAAAAAATCCCCCAAACAAACAAACAAAACCCTCAACATGCAGGGCTCGTATAGTGGGATTGTAGTGATTATAAACAAATTTCAGACAAAAAATTTTCAGCAAATTCGTGGGAAGAAAGAGTATACATTTTAACATCAGGCCATGTCAGAATCTTACTTCAGAATCTTACTGTGTCCAGTATGGGGTTTTTGACTTACTCTCTGGAAATGCATTGATTGCAAAGCTGTCCTAGGCACTAGCCAAGGCATATCATCATATCGGCTGGCATGAAAATCTCCCTGGCAGAGAGGCAAAGCCAGAGAAACAAAACTCACTGCTGAAAATGAGCCTACAATGTGCTAATAGGCTCTTCTAAATAGTGGTGAAGGCTCTCATGCAAGTGTATGCTTAGTAAACCAGATTACATTAACCTATTGAAAAGTATTAAATTCCCTAAAGGTAGAAGGAAAATTGACTTCCTAAATTATCAAGGCACTGGACTTCCTGAAGGTATCAGAAATGTTTATGGTTGTTGGCAACTCTTAAAATGAATAAGAAAACGAAAATGCATTTGACATGCTTTGTCCTTTTTCACATCCATTTGAACAATGACACCTTCAGAGTGGTGGCTCGAAGACTCAGTGATGCAGGTGATCATGGAATCATAGAATCACAGGATGGTTTGGGTTGGAGGGACCTCCAAGCCCATCCAGTGCCCCCCCTGCCATGAGCAGGGACATCTGCACCAGCTCAGGTTGCTCAGAGCCCCGTCCGGCCTGGCCTGGGATGTCTCCAGGGATGGTTCAGCCACCACCTCTCTGGCCAACCTGGGCCAGGCTCTCACCACCCTCACTGTGAAATATTTCTTCCTCATGAATAAACTGAATCGCCCCTCCTTTAAGTTTAAAACCATCACCCCTTGTCCTACCGCAACAGTCCTAGCTAAAAAGCCTGTCCCCATCTTTCTTATCAGCCCCTTTTAAGTACAGAAAGGCCGCAATAAGGTCTCCCCGGAGCCTTCTCCAGGCTGAACACCCCAACTCTCTCAGCCTGTCCTAATGATGATGTGGAGGAATGTTCCCTGCAAAACAGAGGCGCCAAGGGAAGCCTGACCTGGAGCCCAGGTGTGCATGGGCATCCCCATTGCCCGGTCCTTGCTTGGGTGCTGCACCCTGCACAGGTCCTGGGACCCCGTGTGAGTGGTCCTGGGGCACGTGTAGGAACATTGAGGGTGACTGACATCCCTGGAGGGAGAAAATGCAGGTTCCCTTTCTGAAATCCAATACTTGAAGTATACTTTGTCTAAAAGATGATAACTAATCAGACTAGAGCAAGTTCAGATGCTATCGTTTTGTTGGGCTGGCTGTTCATATCAATGATTATTTTTAATGGATGGTATGAAGTTGTGTGGATTCCAGAGAAACTTGCTTTCAAATGAAACAGTTTGATTTTGACAGTTTACAATATAAAGGAGGAATGATAAGATAATAGTACAAACATTTTTTTAGCTGGATCCTGCTCCCGTGGGTCTTTTCCTCAAACACTAGCAGAATGAGAGGTTTATCCCAAGATGTTAGTGAAATCCTGTCATGGTCAGTTTGATCAAAAGCTAAATTTAAGATTTTGGGAGTATCAAGTTCAAGCACGCAACTTCAGAACCAGGGGTAGAACAGAATAAATCAAGCCAACATTATTTCTTCCCATATGCCATGAAAGTTAGGCTATTTATACATCGCAACAGGAATTACTGCTGTGTAGAAATAGTACATAATTATTTATTTTACAGTTTAAGAAGCTTACAGAACAAATGAAAGTGAAAGTGACATATAGGCAGATATAGTAAAATGCTATGTAGCTGCTGTTAGTATAATGGTAATTAAATGTGACACTTGGACAGCAAAGGTGCAGAATTAATTTTTAAATATTAAGTCGGATGTAATGGCAAAACTATTAGGAAAGATGTCAGAACATAACTTGTCATCTTGGAAATAGGTTCTCTAAAGCACTTTCAGGAGGTGACGAAAAGAAAAAGAAATCTGAAAAGAAATATTTGCAATTTAAAGTGATGAAACTCCTTACCAAAACCCAAAGGCAAATAGCGTTAGCTACGTCCAACGTCAGCTGGAAAGCTGTATTATTTAGGCTGCTTAAACTTGGAATGATATGCAGTGTTTTCTCTCAGTTTTTCCTTCAGCTGAACCCTCTGTGCATGTTCAGCATGACCATCAAAGTTGATTGATCCTAGTTATCAAATACAATGGTTTGATATACACACATTCAATTATGAGGCTTAAAGATTTAATAAAGTAATTACCTGGAAAATGCTGTGCTGAAATATCTGAATTTGTAGAGTTTAATTTGAAAAACAAAGAACCAAACCAAACAACCAACCAAACAAAAACCCAAACATTCCTCTTGAGTGCTTTTTCTTTCTGTTGACACAATGCTAAATGTGAATAGCTATTAGTTTACTGCCAGATAACTGGTTTGCTTTATTTAATTTTATCTTTCATTAGAGTCTTTCTGTCCAATACATTGGGAATACTCTGGGAGGGACACTAACACAAATAATTTGAGTTAATGGCACTGATATGGGTATTTCTGCATTGTTTGCATGGCACATCTGCACATGTCCATTGGAAAAGAGACTGTACAGTCACACACAGGAATATAACATCAGTTTAGGTCAGGTAGTTGTTAGCTAATGAACCATAAATCACTGAATATCTCACAATCTTTCCCCTTCAGAAGCTTCTTGGCCACCTGGTGGTGTGCTGAGATTTACGTTCTCATGTACTGCTCCAGCATGTGGGGACCAGACTGACTCAAGGGACAGGCTACACCTCTAGGAACCAACATACATCTCTTTATTTTGTGTTGGGACTCCTGCAGCTGTGGCCAGGCTCCTTTTCTACGTTGTACACACCACTAAATACAAAAGAATAAATGGGTGGTTTTATTGTTTGATGCGTCTTGCCCTGCTGGACTCACGCCCACTGCATTGCTGCCATTACAGCTTGTTTCCTTCAAAAGCCTGGGTAGCAGAAGTTGGCATGAAGCTTTATACTGGGTCCTAGCATGATGCTGGCAAAAGAACAAAGTCTTAAAACCATGTGGATGGTGAGTCCTTTGAAACAAGGTTCATTTTCCAGGATAATTATTCTATCTCTGCTAAATCTCCAGGCAAAACTTTCCAGGAATTAATATTCCTTTGCATCAGCCTTTGTCACATGAAAGGCAATATTTAGGTCCTTCGTAAGGGATAAAAAGAAGCAGTGGTAGTGGAGATCAGAGCAAAATAAAACCTCCCACAAATTCAGAGGGAACAGCCTCCCAGAATTTCTCCCATTGTGGCAGCAGGTTTCTTTGGGGTGTTTGTTTGAGCCTGGAGCCCAGGAGGGATCCGTGATCCTGGGAAATGTCTTCCCCATGTGAGAGGACATCATTGTGGCATTGACAGTTTGCAGAGCCAGCGCATCTCCAGCTTCTTCTCCCAAAGACAACAGTGGAAGCTTCGCATTTGGAGCCTGATTTATGCATTTCTCAGCGAACATTTGAAGTGGTTGTGAGCTGAACATGAATAAATTATTTACCCTGCCCAGCCCTGCCAGCCTTTCTGAGAGCGTGGTGTTAATCTGTGGAGACCATCTATGTGTGCGTGTACCAAGAAGGGAGGGCACAGAGAGAGAAAGATGCGAAACAGAAGCTTATTTGCGGAGCTGTTTAAAATAGAGGGGGGAAAGAACCAAAGACATAGCACTAAGTAATCACGTTGGTTTCATCAGAATTTTTTCCATGTCTGAGAAATTTGAGCTCTTCTGGTGTCTCTTCTGCTTTTCTACAGCAGAGATTTAACACCTGTAGGGGAAGCAAAAGAGCCCTTAAGAGGCCTAATCTGTGCACTGGAGTGGAATTTGATCTTCAACTCAAATCTGTGTCTAGAGATCACAAGGAGGAGATCGGCGGTATTGCTGCTGATTTCGATGAGTGCCTAACCACATCTGAGAATTGAAGTTATGAGGTTGTTATTAAAGCACAGTTAATGACGAAACCCTGTGAGTCAGCAGAAGAGCGCAAGAATTTGGACCTTGACTTTTGCAACAATGAAGTGAAACAGACTTCTTAAAACATTAACTTTTATATGAAAAAATATCTCACACCAAGTCATTTATCATAATCACATTTCATTAACAGTAAATTTAACAAAATCACAATATACATATATAGTATATATTTATTTGTATATGTCACTTTGTATTAACCATTAATTCTATGTAATAAAAATATATTACAACGTTTGATATGTATTCACAAAGCGCAAGCCATTGTAAACAGAATAGACAGCACAGGCCCTGTTATTCAAAAATTTGAAGCCAGGATTAAAATTTATTCTATTGTATTCCTTTAAACTGTAGGTACTAATATAGGAAAATTTTATGTGTCTGCCTTTACATGAATGAATCTGTATCTCTGAAATACCTTTTGGGAGACTATTGCAGCTTAGCTGACCAGGGCCCCGAAAGTCCATGTTAACACATGGGCACTCTAGAGTAAGTTGTAATTATAAATTAGTCTGTGCATCTCTCTATCCATGCAGTTTAGAGAGGTTCTATTTATATTGCCATTTTTTCCTAAATAAATAGCCCCTGCAATTATAATATATCCCATTGTTATACAAAAAAAGTAAAATGCAATAAATTATAATGGTATATTTATAATAATATAATTAAAACACACCATATCTGTAGCAGCTATTATTGTTACAATATTTTGAAACTCTCTTTCTTCAGACTGGCTAGGTGCTCTTTGAAATAAGAAACCATCTCTTTTCATTGTTTGCAAGATAAAACAAAAAGGTTTAAATACACAGGCTGGACCTTTTATACCTCTCATTATATGCATGGTCCCTACTCATTCAAGCAAGGATCTGTAAAACCAGCCCCTAACTTTTTTTTTTTAAAGGAAATAATAATCTAATAATCTAATCTAGGGGAAGATGTTTATATCTAACTGCATCTGTAAAGACTGGTAACACATTACATTCCCGAAAGAATTCAGAAGGGTATGAATAATGATTGCGAAAAAGGTAGGATTTTTCACCCTAAAATGATCTTAAGAAAATAAAAACACTGCGAAAAAAATCTAAGGTTTAGAAAAATGCCCTGTGTATAAATAAAGGTAAATCAAGGCACCTTTTAGTTATCTGTTGCTTTTTTCCAAGGCAATCTGTGATGATTTTTCAAATGTCTTACCTGGGAAGCCCTATGGTTTCTGTTATAAAAAGATTCATTCTTTACTCTGGCTGATGCAGGTAGCTTTATTTTAGTTGAAAAAGGCTGGGCTGGATGGCAGAGCGTGGAGAACTTGTCCCCAGGCTTGTCACATGTTTGTTGTGTGACCCTAAGGACACAGAGTATTTTACTGACATTTTTTTCCTTAACAAAAGTAATTTGATTTTTTTTTTTACCCCCTCTGTCGCTAATTGATTGCATTAGCAAAGCAGGAGGAGTAGAAATTACCTGTCTTTGCATAAGGATTTTGTGGTCAGAAAGTAACGTAAAACACTTGGATATCCAAAACGGCTTTTTTTTTTTTTCCTTAGGACCTCTTGCTGGATCCAAGTCCCAGGAGGATGGAGACTTTCATTTTTTTACTATTTGTATGCTTTTTAAAAGAGGTTTACTTCAAAGTACTAATGTACTACAGTGATTAGAAACCAGTTTCCTAGTATTCAGTAATAACTGCAAATGGAGATGCTTTTCCTAATATCTCTTTGTAGATTATTAATCAACCATGTGGACTTATGCCTTTGGGAACATTGAAACCATGTGCAATAGTATTTCTTCAACAAAAAAATATAATATTTTACTACAGAATTACCACACACGCATGCTGTCATACACCTGATGCATTTGCTTCTCGATACACGTATTTCTGAAGTGCACTTACAGTCTATAGGGCTAACCATCTTTCTTATAAATATAGACATGTATGACAAACTATAGCAACCTCTCTTGTTCATTAGATCAGCAGTATTTGCTTAAAAACCAACAATCCTAAATACATATTTACATGGTACACACCAGGACTACAGGTAAGTAGTAGACATTTTACAGAGACTGCAGCAGCTCTTGTCTCCATGTAAACTTTTATACCCCAACAGGGACAGCTGCCTTTTTGAGCAGGACGCTTTTCATAAAGAAACCTCACCCATCAAAAACTTTTGACACACTGAATGCTGAAAGCACAAAAAAATCCAATTTAAAAAAAAAAAAAATTGATTTAAGGCTAAAATGTCATCTTCGCTTATTCAGGCTTCGGTAGGTTACAAAGATATCATCTCTGATTCTGTGAACACATAAACCTGTGCTGAGCCCTAATTATTCAGGGCTACCTGCTGAAGCAAACACATAGTGACCATAGGATCAGGATCTAACTGAGCTTTCTGTGCTGAATGTGATGTGCTGAAATATTTAGCGACTTTTAGATTCAAGTAAAAATGAGCTGACATAGGTGTGATATATCTGGCTTTGCTTTTAGGCTTCAGTTGATTACAAGGACATTTAATGTGGGGAGAAGACAGCTCTAACAGTAATGAAAAGCCATTTCCAAGGGGTTGTTTCAAAGGTATTCACTGCACAGACAAAAATATATAGGACAAGATATTCAGAGCCTTCTTCATTTAGCATTAAGAGGGGTAAGGACCTATGAAACCCTAAACATATAAGTCCAGAAAAAAATTACTTTCCACAAGCTGTCTAAACCACCTGGGCTTTAAAAGTCAAACTCTCTCCTAAAGTAAGGCTCAACCAGGTGTAGGTGATTTCTGCTCATTCAAATCATGAGTAGTTTCCATATAACCCAGCTGAAAACCATTAGTGTCTTCCCAACCCAACAAGGATCCTCCTGTGGAGTCTCTGCTGCTCTTGCAGCCTCAGCTCTATGGCAGCTGCCGGGCTTTGATGGAAATATTATCGTTCTTTTTGGGGTAAGTGGAAATCTGAGAGGTCTCTGTGTGGAAATAGGTCACTAGGGAAAGGCCAGTTCAGCCAGGGTAACATATATTACAATAGCAGCAAAGCCAGTTTATAGTTCCCAACCTTTCTGAACCCGGCCTCCCATTTGCAATTATTTCTGCCCTAGTTTTTTTAACCTCTAAAATTGTTCTGATGCAGCTGCTTTTGAAGTGAAGTCTAAGATGTCTTCCCAAAAGTGTTTTGTTTTTTTAATAATTATTTCCAGGAAGAATTTATTGATGACCTAGGATCACTTCCCAGCACTATCACAGAACAAATGATGTACTGGCAAAACTGAGATGTTAAATAATGAGAGGCTGTGATGTGCCTCTTGGGAGCTGGATAAGTGGATCTCCAGAGGTTCCTTCCAACCTCAGCTGGTCTGTCATGCTGTGATACACATGGCTACTGCTGTAGCACTCATCAGGCTTCATAAGGGTTTGTCAGGAACTTTCTTAATATCTAGAATTGTTGGGTTTTTTGGTTTTGTTTTTTTTTTTCAGAAATAATAGTCATAAAAAGTCTGATGAAGAGCCACCGAAAGCAGGTCGGTGGGTCTTTTACTCAAAGAGTGAAAACAGGGATAGGACTTATTTAGAGAAGAGTCATGCGGTTGCCTGACATTGCAAGTGGGCACGTAGGAACTGAGTAAATCTTGTTTACACCTTTCCGTTTTTAAATACCATGAAAATAGGGCCCTACCCATTTAGAAGACAGATCGATAAAGCCTGGATATAGCCATCTAATGGGACCTGATCATCAGCTGAGACAAACAACTGTTATGTTGATTTCTGTCAGGAGAGGACCTGGTACTTGTTATTTACGCAATAAACTCTTATTAGTCTCTCATAGTTTTGGTCAAATGCAATTATTCAAATCTTCACATTCAGACTGGCTCAAAAACATAAAATAGGATCCTAGTTCACAGTTAGGGCTCTGAGATTATATGAATAACTGTAAAATGAGCAGAGGAAGAAGCTCAGAATCGGCAAAATGACGGTGGACTAAATCCTCTTAATTGTCTGCCAATGTTCTGCCTGCCAAATTTATGAGATATGAAGAAAATGTTAATTGAACATGCATGTGAGAAATAGATATTGCATATGGATTGCAGACACCAACAAACTGAATACTGTGTATTGCCAAAGCAGCTGCACAATTTTTGCACATGCAGTTCCATATTTTGGGCACACATTGTAGCCATACTTTACAAATTTTTTTGAAAATATTTAAAGAACAAATGGAAAAATCCACTCCCCCCGCCCCAGGCATACATGCGCATTTGTGTTAGACAAGAGAAGAGTTCTGCTTCATGATCAGAGATAATAAATATTGTGCATTACGTTTACCATCATTATTCTAACTCACTCAAGTGAAAGTGTTGTATAGTACATATAATACTCAGCAGACACAGTTACTCATATCTACATTCATCACTGAGACACACATTTTAGAAAATTTTGCCAGTTGCCTATAAGAATTCAGCTGAATATCTAGCACTTAACGAGCCACAGTATCATATTTCTAATATCTTATAAAATGTTGTCAGGAAATGTTAGGTTATTACTTTTATTTTGTACACTGAGTCAGTTTGTCAAGCACCAGCATTTACAACTCTCGCTTGCTTCAGATGGTAGAAATATGACAATGTGTCAGAGA
Source organism: Caloenas nicobarica (assembly GCF_036013445.1). Classification (NCBI taxonomy): domain Eukaryota; kingdom Metazoa; phylum Chordata; class Aves; order Columbiformes; family Columbidae; genus Caloenas; species Caloenas nicobarica. The sequence goes on from NC_088251.1 coordinate 4,439,508, forward strand.
GCTGATGTAAGTAGGGGGAAATTATATTTATTCTCTGTTATAAGATTAATTCTAGAAGAAAGGCACCATGAAGGAAAGACAAATTTTTAAACGCATACGAGGGGAGAGATTTATTGCTCATGGTAACACATAAATCAACCAGGGACTGACTGTGATACACAAGCATAATGAGACAAGTCCAATGCTGTATTCTTCTCCATCATTTACTAGCTGTCCTAAATGTACTTTTTTTTTTTTCCCCCCCGTAGGAAAATATCTTCCTCTACTTGAATAATTGATTTAAAATTTGAGTTTTTTCTGGGGCTAGGTTTATCAACATACAAACCTCCCATTGACTTTGGCAGCAGCCCCACATGTAAGTTAACAGCTGTGGATTTCAACAATTGTTCTGTTGCAATTTACTTAAGTAAAAGTGGTCTTACTAAAACATATAAGTCTGATATAGAGCATTTTATCTTCTTAAACTCACTAATAATCAACTTCCTAATATCCTTTCAGAATACAATCAAGCCATCAAAATAACTTGAATATCTTAAGAAACAAGTATTAACTGGGTGTTTTCACCTGTTGAACTTGAGAAAATTATGTTAAGCCTAAGAAGTAAAATGATTAAGAGGAGGTAGAGCACTTAATCTGGCTAAGGGCTAATTTTGGACGTAGTGTTGTAAAAATTTATTTAAATTCTGCTACTATATTTGTGTATATATCTTATTGTGGTTACGCTGCTGTTTCATAACTTTCATTTCTGATGTTAACATGCTGTTGTCTTACGGACTTAAAGTCACTTTCTGGAGAAAAATGTGTGCAGAATTAAAGTCAGAATTGGTCATAAGTTTAAATGTGAAACATTTGAAACCAATAGTTTTAACCTGAAAATAATTTTGAGAGTTTATGTGATGATACACTTTGTGGTTTATGAATTGATTATTCCTAAAAAATCATAGTGACAGAAATGACAACGGATTAATTATTGCTCTTGATAGTCTACATCTTAACAAGAAAATACTTGAAACTGTATTATTTCATAGTATTTTCACTGAGTTAAGAGAGAACTCACTGAAAATTGCACCAAGGAAAGTAATTCTTCATGAGTCATGGGGGCATCACCTGTCCGTGTGACAGTTATGAAGCCATCCACCAAATGTATTTAGAATGAACTAAATAATGTTTACAAAAATAAAGATACAGTGGTAGCGTCCGAGGAAGCATGACATGCAGGATTGTCCTGGTTTCGAAAATTTTACTGGTATTTAGGTCTTTTTTTAGCTGCAGGCTGAACTGAATGCATGGTAAATGTTAATAACATTACTATGCAGAGCTACAATCTAGTGCTATAAAGATTTGTATTGAAACCTCCTGAAATTTGTACGTTTGGATGTGGATTTGGATTATTGGCTGCACTTTCATGGTGGGAAGGAGGTCTATTATTTTTACCTCATTTGCTTTGGAAATAATACTTTTGAACTTAGCTTTAGGCTCCTCTTTAAGTAACACATCTGTAGGAAAAAGAAAACTATTAATAACACTTCAGAAAAAGAGGGTTTTTAAACTTTTTTTCCCCTGGGCACAGGGCCCGGTTCTGCAGCTTTGGGCAAAATCTGTCACTTTATAGCTCAGCTATACTGGAAGGTAGGTAGGAGGTGTCCTGACCTTTCCAGCCTGTCTAGCATTTTTATTTTTCTGCAATTTAATGAGGAGAAAACTAATGGCATTCTGTGGAAGTTACTTAAAAAAAACCTTCAGAGTATGGCTGAATCCAGCCTGTAGCATACTTCAAAAATGATTTTGCTCTTCATTCAGATCTACAGGATTGTTCAAAAACCTGTCTCAGAAGAGGTTGAACGCTATGTTGGGCACTGTATGAGTATCTAGGTAAGGATTTTTCTATTAAGCTTCTCTATTAAGAGTTTTTCTATACAGGATCTACTCAAGCAACTAGTTTGGGGTTGTTTTTGTAAAGTCAGGTTGGCAGCTCCATCAGAGGGAGCGTTACCTACAGCCAGTGAAAAATACAGCACAGATATCCCTGTGCAGCTTTTTAGAACAATCTTACGATGGCACCCTTTTGCTCCCATTAATTTCACGAGTCCTCCTGCTGAGGTCCAGCTTCTCACCCTGTGGGTATATGTAACTGCTGACAGAAATCAGTGGGAGATTTGTATTTGTGAAGCCTGCAGGACCACCTATCAACAGCACTTTTATCCGGAGGCAGGAGGTACAAAGCAGCCTGTCTCCCTCAGGTGTTACATGGGCTACTGGAGAGACACAGGATGGGCTTCAACCTGTCTGTGACTGCCTCCCAAAACCTTGACAGCTGAGAATAGCTACTAGGGATACGCCAGTTACTTTAGTTTCCCATATATCATTTCATTGGGTCTTTTAGGTCCCATACCGGGCTCCTCATTCGTTCCGCTGCAATATATTCCGATTGTGCGATTCGCCTGTGAGGGCAGAGGAATTGATGGAGCTTCTCTTGAGGATCTTGTTTATGATGTCTTTCCACGTCTTCTTGTACTGATGCCGTAGCAAAGAGTACACAAAAGGGTCTGAAACAACTTTGCTGTAAGCTAAGCACTTGGAAATGACTCCCCAGTGGGAACTGATGTGAACTACAGAGGATAGTTCAACGAGTCTGTGGAAAGAGGAAGGTTGAAAGAGTGAATATTTATATTAAATACATGGAGCAACAGCATAAGTGTAAGCCAATGACACCTCTCAAAAAACCCAAACAAACAAACACACCAAAAAAACCCCAAAACAAACACAACACTCCCATTTATTCCTGGGCAACTGCAAGAAAACAAAAGAAAAGAAAATCAATCTCATTAAAACATTAGTGAAGTGTTCCTCTCATCCATTTCTAAGACTGCAAATGTAAACTTGAGGTCTGTTTCCCAAGAATGGGACTACACAGCTCCTATTAAAGTGTCTTGACCTCCCAACTTCAAGGCATCCTTGACTCTGTACCTTTACTGGGGCTGGAAGCGGACATGGGATGTGTTGCCTCAATAAATGTTGAAGAGTTCAGTACAAAATGGAATAGCTCCAGCAGGATATAAGGCAGTCTTCAAACCAGCCTATTTATTTGTTATTGGAATACACCTTTTGGAGACAAAAAACTGACTCCAAATCTCTGATGTGGAGCTGGGTTTTGAACTCATCTGGCTTACTCAGGCCATCGAGATACCTAATAAAGGGACATGTCTCTCTCTAGAGCTCTGTAACCCAGCCCTATCTTTTCTGTCTACTGAGAACCCTGTTTGGGATCATAAATACTCTGAGGCAGGCAGGTCGACAATTCATAGAAAGTTTGCTGCTGCTGAAAAGTAGCATACAGCATCTATTCATAAAATAATTTCCTACATAACCTACCCTCAACCATAACAATTTTAGTCTCTGTGCCAACACTAATCTATATGGACTTTGACTCTAGGTTTTTCAGTCCTAGTAAGATCTCTTTTTAGAAAGCAAAGTTTCTCATTTTATATTTTGCTTAATTTTTTTTTTTCATCTAGTGCTTTTGTTCTGGGTATTTTTCTAGTCATAACATCATGTTTCTGGCATCACAGACTGAATATAACTACAAAGAGAATGAAAGGAGTATAAGGTCTCCAGGCATGTTTCCTTTTGACTTTCACACTTATTGTCATAATCGAATCCATCATAACAGCAAATTTAACCACAAGTATTATAAAAAAATGATTTCTGCATAGCTTAATATAATTTTCTAAGTATTAAGCAAAACCATACTTTGAACACTGAAGTTTGAAATCAGGACACGAAGTGTCAGTGCTTGGTCTCATGGAAGTTGTATTCCCCTACCATTAGCTATCAAAAATTCCAAGATCTAGTCTGAACTCATGGTTCTAAGTCCCCTCTGGAGTATCTGATAAAGCATCTTGCTGATGCTATCAAGTGTTTTTAGCCAGTCCAGCTCCGAGAGAGAGAGTTCAATGCCTTTAGACAGTTTGTCTGGGTCATAGGAAAAGCACACAAGGTAGGAAAATCCATCATAACGTATCTTGAATTTAAAAAACTGGTCAGTTTAAAGGCCAAACGTATCTATTTGAAACAAATTTAACAAGGCAAAACTTTTAACTGGTTAGGGGAGGGAGGGGGAGAGGACAGAGCTTTACCTACTCCTCATACCTACACTAACACAGAGAGTTCATTTGTACTGAGACTTAGAGTATTTTTGACAGTGAAATACTGATAACTCCATAAAGATTTCTTTCCCTGTGCCTTTGAGCAACACTGAAGGTCAGTTCTGTTCAATATGTCTGCACGGCTGTTGAGAAACTATTGATTTTTCTAGAGAAGGAATAGCCACATGTGCTGCTAGAGAGCCCCATTGTGCGATGGCAAATACGATCTTTGCTGAAACTGCCTTCAACAGCAGGTGCTCTTAAACCTGCCTGGAAAATACTTCATTTGCTATTGTTTCTTCAGAAAGGAACGTTCTGAAACGTGATTCCTGCAGCAGCAATTACAATAGCGTTGGTACTTCAAGCAATTTAGAGATTAGGATTTTTTTTCCTCAGTCATTTTATGCTCATTCCAGAAACTTTCGCTCCGTCATGTTGTTTAAAATAGCGCTGGCAGATGGCATGGCCCAGTCATTTGAGCATGAAAGTGGGACTAAAGAGCCTTAATTTGTTACACCACTGACTACGAGCTGCTGTCTTCTCTCTCTGTTCTGGCTTGCCCAGACTGCAAACTCCATGGCAAAAGCTCTGTCTCTTCCCAGATGCGTGTGTTTGACTTAGCACCATGGCTCTGCAGCCAGTGCGAGGGCTTAAGCCACTCTCACAGTATTTGTAATTCTAATATTAAGCATAATTTTGCATGCTTTGTACTAGCAATTTGATCACTTTGTGTATCACTTCCATTGGAAGTGAGGTGCAACTGTTCAATGATGCTTTTAAGGATGGTGCCGTCAGCCGAACTACTCTTTGGGCTCACAGATGTGTGAGATATTTGAGATGACCAGGCTAAGTTACATGAAAATACTTGGGAATTGCCCTTGTCTCTCCACTGGTGCCACTTCATAGAAATAATAGAATGTCCTGAGTTGGAAGGGACCCACAAGGATCATTGCGTCCAGCTCTGGTCCCTGCACAGGACAACCCCAAAACTTGTCTCAGCTGATCACCATAAGCAGCTTTGAGATACCAAAGAACCACCATCTGTCCCATTTCTCTCTCCTTTCATCTCGACTAAACAAATGTTGTTCCTTCAGCCTCTCCCTGTAACTCATGGTTGATATCTTTCTTACAAAGCAGGATCCAAAGTCAGACATAATTATCACCTACTCAAGCCGCCGGACGGGTCTCATCTTGTATATTCTCTCTTGTTTAATAAAATGTAGCTTATGATACCCACGTTAGTATACTCTAAAATGAGAACTGACTATTTGGAAACTATTCATCTACTGAGTCATATTTACTTTGTAATCTACCATGAGCCGTTCTTCTTGTTATTCTCCACATATTTAATGCCTTTGCATTTTGAACTTCATCAGGTTGAATTTCATCTGGTTGATTTACTTTTATCAAATGCTTTACAGATGTGAATTTGATTAAGTTTAATTAAATTCAGTGGATGCTTTCAATGACCAAAATATGACAAATTTCTGTCTGAGTCTCTGTCAATCAATTCTATGAGATGTTAACAATCTCCATTTAAGGCATATCAAATAGGCACTTCAGAGTTGCAAGGCTAGACTTGCTAGTTTTACCTTAATTGACTGATCAACTGAAAAGCCCACACTTTTATCAACAGAATTTTAAATCTTTTCTTTTACTGTGCTCCTTAAGTGTCCTTGATATTTGCACATTTTGTTATTCTTTTGTATTATTTTTTTATAGTAAATTACACTTGCAGATGTCAAACAGCAAACACAGAAATGCAGACCAACCCTAAGCTATGCAATTCTATTTAATGTAAAAACAATTAAATGTCAGTCTTTTGATGCATGTCACGTACTTTATTGCCTTTGACGGAGGGTTTTGTTTCTCATTTATGAGGAAAATCATATGCATAGCTTCGATTTTCATGAATAGTTTCAGCCAAAAAGAAGACATTTTCAGTGAAGGAGCATTAATATTTCAGTTCTACCTGTAAATGAAGTTCTGCAGTACCAGCTACATAATTCCCTATCTTGCTTTCATAAGCCACTCTTCTGCTGTCTCATCTTCAACATGTTTTTATTTCAAAGCTGTGATTTGCTGTGATGTTTTGTTAATATTTTAGAAACTTATAATTTTGTAGCATGTGTCATGTCAAATGGTTATCCAATTATGTTATTTCATTTTCAGTAAACAAATGAGAATTCCATGTTGAAGATTAAGACCTTGATCTTTTATGCAGGTAATGCACACTGAGAACCCTGTATATACATGTGGAATTTACCACTTTAGTAAAATATTTTACTGAATGTGTATATGTTCAGCTAGAGACTACTACAGTGAAAACATGTGTGTTATGCTTTGCTTAAACTTGAGAACTGAGCTGAGTTAAGGAGAAAATTCTGAATAGACCAGAGTCTCAAACAAACTAAAACATCTTGTTCACGAGTGAAACAAAGCTGGCACTGCGTTTTAGAGCTGGTAGATGATTAAGTTCTCAGAAGGAGAAATTGAGTCTTTTCCCCAAGAATTTGGATCAGCTCTTTAAGCTTGCATTACTAACATTTCTGTTTGTGTCTAACTCTGATTTTTTTTTTCTCCCCACATAAGTCCCAAGGTATCAGAATTAGACCATAGTTATTTATTTTGTCTCAATGATATGAATAAGCTGACCATGAATTTTGTCTTGATGTTGATTTTACTTTATTTCTCGATCGACTGAGTCTTTTGTATGCTGTCTGGTTAGTGAAAATGCTGTATTTCAATGACTGCTTTTTGAAATAAAAGTAACATCACAACGATTGTTAGCTGATTTTCCCTTAGCTAGTTTTGCCTCTTAAGTGGTGCATATATTACAACTGGCCCAATTCTGTAAGAAAGCAGACTTTTGCAGCTAATCTCACAAATCTCTTGTAGCAAATCTTGCAAACTGTTGCTTTGAGCTGTTGCTGTTCCCCAGAGCTGCAGGAACCACCTGTCAGCACAGAGATATGAGGACAGCAAGGAACACTGTCCGGCTCATAGTAAAAAGTTTTTCTACCCAGGAGAAAAATATCTTCACCTCACTTCAGCTGAAGCTTTTGACAAAGACTAGAAGGCCACTTTCTTCGAATATGTCAACCTAAGATTGCATACGAAAATCTTGAATTTATATGTGCAGATGGGCAAGAACGTAACTTGCAGAGGAATTCTGAACTTGCTTATCTACCTGAGCAGGATCTGCATGCAGAGCAACCAGTTTAAAAACACAGTTTGTTTACACCTTATCCCCCAGAGATGTTACAAGAGAATTATAATCTTCTCTCTTCCACCATCCTCCTCTGTAACCTGAGGGCTTGGGGCTATCAACTTCTTTCTGATATTACTTCAGGATTTCTGATTTAAGGTCAATTTCCTTACACATTGCCAGTACTTACTAGCTTACGTGAGGAAAGTTCTGTATTTCAGTATGCAATGCCTGGAGTTGGGAATTAATATAAGAAACCAGTACAACTTGTTTTAATTTTTCTTATGAAAAAGCTCCTTGCAGAAAACAGCTTTTAAACAATGTTATTTAATCGCATAACAGTAACAAAAGAAGAGATGTGTACTAATAGAATTTTTACAAACCAAGAAACAAGCTATGCCTAGAAATAAATAATACAGGGTAATACATCTGTCATACTGGTCCAGTGAAGACATTGAATCAGGAATAATCAGATTCTACTGATATACTACTTAAGGTCAGCCACTGAAATAATTAGAAGGGTGTTTTCTTGATAAAAGAGGTGCCTAATCTGATTTTTACCTTAATGTACCCTGAAAAACTCTGGTTTACCCAGAGAAGAATTTAGCTGGCTGGGTTTACAAGCACAACTCCTTCACTGGCTCATGGAATTGCTGGACACAACTGTTTGTTTTTAGTGTGGAAGCAGAGAGACGTCATTATAGTAAAACCTTGTGATTTGCTGATTTCAGGCCTTGATTCATGAAATACTTAAGAGCATGTTTAATTTAAGCGTGTTGCTTACTATTAGAGCTGGCTGTCCAAACGAGAGGCTGAGCAGCACACTTCATCGGCTGTCTTCTGTTCTCTGCCCTGAAGTGTGACTGATTGCCTCTGTCTTGTGAATGCAAAGCACTGGACATAGTCCAGAAAATAATAATTCCTTACATAATTAAGCTCAAAAGCCTCCTAATCCCTTTGGTTTCAGCACTCTCGGCTATATGTGTGAGGCAAAGGGAAGCACAGTAAAGCACGTCCATGTGGTGCTGTGTCCAGCAAGGTCCCTTAAGTAGCTAAAGGGGGAATTCCCTCTGGTGTGCAGTGATTTCCCAAGACATATCGGAACTGAAAACACCAGAAAAGCGACTGTCTTCAACACACCTGTCATGCAGGTAAGCATCTTCATGCATTCAGGACCCTATGTTTTGACTCTTCTCATCATCACTCTCTGTGGCAAAACTATTAGTCCTCAACAGACTGAAGAAGCAGGAGAACGTTCAAGTGATCCTTGTATGGACTAAAAGGAGGAGGCTTGGGATTTTTCTAACCCCTCTTCCGTATCTCGATGCGACTGGGACACAAATTAGGGTGCAACAGAATTAAGAGGAGGTGGGGAGGTGGTGCCTGCATGCTGTGGAGAAGCACGAAAATATTTCTGACAGTTCTGCTTAGAGCACTCGATGTCACTCAGGACGCAGCCGTGAGCTATTCTGTGAGTCTGACAATTTTCACCGAGTTCAGAGACCCAACATAAAATAAAAATTAACCATTTGCAATGATAAAAACACTTTAATATCTTATAGCCTGAGAACTCAGGTTAAATGTCCGTAATTATAAATCCTTTCATACCCTTTTAGAGTGTGTGACATGGAGTGCCTTCTCGTGACTACTAAGTGAAAGGTAAATCTAGTAACATTGCTGCAAATGTATTGTCAACATCATTACAAATAAACAGCACGAATCAATTAGCTATTATTATCATGAACATAAAGTCAATGTGACATGCAGGTTTCTATTTTTACCAAAAGACTATAAGACCTTCCTGTGAAATGTTTTGTTAGAAATAGAAGTTCAGGATATTACACGGAATTGGGAAAACTTGGTGTTGGCTACCTATCCACTTCTACCAAGTTCTAATTCAGCTTTTTCTATGATTTTTTTATGATGGATCTGTAGGACTGAAGTCAGCCCAAATAACTTCTACTTGATAGCAGTGGAATAGGAGATACCCAAAAATAGTTTTTTCTTTCTCTGTTCTTCATAGCAGCATTTCATTTTTTTCAGGGTCTTTTACTAAGGAAAGCAAGTTGTAAATTTACTTCAACAACTAGATAATGCTTTTCAGGATATACTCACTTTCTAATATTTTATGTTTCATAGGAGTAATTTTGTGTTTCCCACAGGAGCCATTTCCAAAGATAAGCTAGTAGATAGACAGACATCTGACCATAAACCACAAGAATTTTTTTTAGCTATGAGCCAGAACAGATTTGATATTTGATGTTTATGAGTAATAAACTCTATCCACTCAGACAAAATTATTGTTTAATTCTGTAGACCATGTTCTCACCTCAGCTGGCTCTTGTTGACCAGATTTTCACAGCCTGACCTATTCAGATAAATGTCTTGCCCTACAGATCACCCTCTGAAACTTGGAGGCAATCTGAGGAGTAAGCACCTACTTTACCTGAAAAAATATCTGCAAAATCCTGTGAACTGACTTCTGAAATTGCTCACATGAGACCAACATATCAGCTGGGCTGACTGAACAGACTTTGGCCCACGGATTGTGTCAGGATTGTATTGGAAAAGCGTGATGACATTTGTTAGCTCAGTAAATGCAATCTGTCCTAGGAGTGGAAACGTTGCACAAAATTTTCACAGCAGACCGGAATAATTTTCTGGTTCAGAGTGCCCTACTTCTCTGAGTTAAAAGTGCATCTTGATAGTCTTTTCCAGTATGTAGGATCACACTTACCTTGTAATTACGTAAGGTGCAAAACAAAGTATAAAAGTACCAATAAAGGTACTTATTTTCTTTGTTGCTCGCTGCCTCCGTCTCTTTTGTTCTTCTAGACAACGCTCTCTTACGCTGTGTGACATTCAACACAAACAAGAACATGAATCATAATATCAGGTAGCAGATTTTAACCGCTTTACTTATGGAATGATGGAAATCAATCATTCTAGTAAAAGTGCTGTATTCACATAAGCCAGGTGCACGGTGTTTATATGGGACAATACCAAATATTAATCCTTTGTGTGATCATCTTACCCTCCAAAAATGATTACTGAGGAACACGTTTATATATTTATATACACACACCCCTATTATATCTATTTATATATAGTCAAATTTGTGGAATTCAGCCTTGAATTCAGTTGCAGCTCGTTTTTTGAGCACTCTAAGCTGTACCTGCTGGCCAGAGTTCACCTCATGATATTCAGAGATTTAGAAAATATCCAGAGTGGGGTAAGGCACCATGCTACTTCCCTAGAAACAGCAATTCAAACACCGCTACCTTAGATAGGAAAACCTTCCCAGCAAGATAAGCAATAAAATCATAATGGGAAAAAACATTCTCTGAATGTTCAGCTCAACATTGGAGCAGTCACCATGTCCCAAAGCTGTGAAATGTGTGGCCATAAATCTTCCAGCAGCCCGTGCAGCTCTGCACAGCCGCTGTGCTGAATGTTCTGCAAAATCAGGAATTGTATAACAGACCCACAGCACTGTGATGCTCTGGGCAAGATCAGCTGTACCTCCCAGAACCCCAGAGTTATCTGTACCTGAACCGGTCCTTTTGGGAAAGAGCAAACCCACAGCCAGTCCTGAAATCCCTCTCTACCCACCTCACAGTGCTGCTACATGTTGACTTATTGCACAGCTACCACGTCTCGGGCAAACTGAATGGTCTGGCCCACGTGCTGCATTTTGTAACTGCTTGGCTTTGTTCTCTCTGTTTTTATTGCAAATCTACTCACTCTCAGGTTCCATACTCATATATGTCAATAACTCTGAAGTTTATGGCCATAACCTTACATTGTTTGCTGTACCTGCAAATGTCTGATCATCATTTAAACATGTTACGTCCTGAGGATCTCGGTGTGCTTTGGTGGTCCCTGTGGCAGTGAGTTCTTATGTTACATTTTGATTGGGTTAAAGAAAATGTGTTTCTTTTGATCAATTTTATACGTGGTCTTACATTGCCAGTCCCCAGAGCAGCTACCATGATGGCAAAATGAAGAAAAATACTGGAGAAAAAGGTTTTTCTGCTTGAAATAACAAATATTTTCACTCTTAAAGAATATGCCTAAGCAGAATTAAAACACATCTAAAAGTGTCACATGCTCTATGTCTGAGTTATTTGCAGCGAGAAATGACAGCTGAGAAGAGAAAAAAAAAATCCACCTTTTAAAGGGAACCTATGTGTTTTCAGTTCTGCAAGAGCTGGAGAACTTGGAGTATTTTTAAGTGCAGATGGATGATATTAGAGGTTCAGCAGCTTTGCTTAAGACCTCTGTTATTAAATCCATAGTATCCCAGGCACATGGCAATATAGGAAAAGAAATCTCCAAAGTAGGTTCAATTAGGGTGTTTTTAGGATGTAGAGGGTGGTGTATTTTTTCACTTGAACAGTATCCCCAGTTATGTATTTTTCCTACTGTCTTTGACTCCTGGAACTCACACATGACTTGGGAAGCCCTGATAGACTTCAAACAATTTCTTTTGTTCAGCCTTTCCAGATGCAGCTAATAAATACCACATTACAGAGGAAGGTACTTTATCTCATGCCTTCACGTGTACAATGTATACAGATGGGTATTTTGCTTTTACATATGCTTTCATGTGCTAAGATAAGAATATATATGCAAGTTCCAGTAGTGGCACTAGTAATAGAACTGGATTATTGACTAAGCTTTCATTTAAAGATTTTAATATCCTGGAAAATATCCTTTGAAGGTTTGGTATTTTAAACAAAGTTTATGAGATACTGGACCTTAAGATCTGTAAAGCTGGGTACACCAAAAAAGACAGTATAGATTATTTGGGTGAAGAAATACATGGGTTAAGCACTCAACTGAAGTCTTGTCCAAACCTCTCACAATACCTAAGATATCTTGGTCTTAAGAACAAAGTCAAGAAAAAGCAGTATCCAGTAAAAATGCCTAAGCTAACTTGAAAGGACATGTGCCCCAAACATTCACACGATTTTGTGTGATATTTAGAGGTTTCCTCTGTACTCGTCTTAAATGATCTTCAGAAGATCACTCGTGTCTTTCCAAGTCACAGGTAATAAAGCTATCTGTCATAACGCCTGTCGCTAGACCCCCTTGCGGGTGGATTCTGAGTCATAGGAAGCAGAAAATTGTCTGTACACATTTCTCAGCGTCGAAACTAGACTGTGCAAAAACCCGGAGAAGTCAGGCTAATCTAAGGTGGGATTACAAACTTTGTTCTCTCAGGTGCCTTCACCCAGCATCCATGTCTATGCTGTTAGGTACTACAGTAAACACTGAAATTCCCTGTATAGTTCCTTATGTAATTCAAATGATGCCTTTTTTATGTCAGAGCTCCATGAGCATCGCTGGCTGCTCCAGGAGACCTGCAGCCTTCGTGTAGCTCTCACAGCAGGGAAGGCAACCCGAGGTCTGACCCTCTCGGCAGTGGTAGCTGCCACCAGTTAATGCAGCACCACCAGGGGCCAAATCAGCCACCGCTTCTGTAGTCTGGGAAAGAAGATAAAACTCTCCTTTCTTAGACAGATGCATTAGAATAACCTGATGCAAGGGATAAATAATGGTTAGTAACACAGGTTACTGGCAGCAAAGTGCAACTCTGTCTCTGAAGAAAGGAGGTGTCATTCCCACAGCCCCATTGAATCCGCCTCTCAGTGAGATGATTGCAAAATGCAGGAATGCCCTCAAATTAACCCAGACCATAAAAAAATGCAGAGGAGGAGAAATACCACTGAGATTTTTACCCTGTTTCTAAACTTTGCTGTCCAGTCCAGGCATACTTTAAGCATTAGGCAGAACAGTTGCTATTTCAAATAGCCCTGTGTCGATGCTCTGTAACCACCACATCTCGGAGTGCGTGCAGGAACTCAGACCAGTCAAGGTACACTTTAGCAACCAGACAGCATGTAGGGCAGGAGGGTGTTCTCTCCTCTATGTGACTTGGGGGATAAGAACAGATTTATAAATGTTTTTTTCAAGAGCACTAACAGGACTTGCCCCAAGTTCTTGGCCCGCACTCTTGGTCAAGAAACAGATCAAGCAGCTTAACTGGAGAATTTTGAGCAAATGTTTCTGTTCCTCTAACAGTTTGCTGTCCTGCCCTGATCCTTTCAGACTTATTTGCCCTAGGCTTAGGAATCCCCAAAATATGACCTTTTTTTGAGGACAGCCACATGTGCTTTAGTCCTGCAGCTCTGCTCCTGGCTGGCTGCAAACGGAGGGAGCTGATGTTCAGCTTGCAGAGCCAAGGACAGCAAGGGGGGGTCGGGTGGGATGTCTGGTATGGGACCACCTTTTCAACTGCTCCTGGCTTTCCTCTCTTCCAGGCAGACTTCTTCCCCCGTATCAGACGCCTCCTTGCACTGCCAGCTGCCAGCATTTTTTTTGAAAGACATTTCCCTTCCTTTCAGTCTCCGACAGAGACTGTCTGAACCTTAAGATCCTGTCTCTGACTGCCTCCCAAGCAGCACACGCATCTCTCACAGCCTCACAGATAGTCACACTATCTAGCCAAACTGTTCTCTCCCTTTTTTCTAGGCAAATACATCAGACCCTTTCTTTCTAATCACCTGCCTTTGCCACATTAAACACTGAGACAAACTAATTCCTCTGAGCAAATTGCGCTGATTTCTTTACACACTGCAACCGGTGCCTCTGGTTTCCCCTTTCCAGAACTAAATTGTTGACTCTGCCTTCCCATCCCAGTCATAGCTGGTCTTAGAGCATCAGCCCCGGCTCATCAGAGCCTCTCAGCCCTCAGCCAGGACCTGCTGATCCATCAGCCACCCTGTCCTGCTCTGTACTGCCTCAGCTGTGCAGGTTCATGTGCTCTGGTCCCGCTACCGACCCAAGGAAAAGTACGTCTTCCACCCTCCCTCCATCAGCCAAACCTCCATCCCTTCCAGATCCAGACATAGCCTATCCAGGCAAGGTTTATACTTTGTGCACAATCCCTGGTCTGAGTCTTTTGCACAGCATCCCAGCACACATTCATACCCGTTCAGTGCTTGCCTTTGAGCCCGTTATCCTCCCAGCCCCACGGAGACTTTTCTCCTCCTGTGCTTAAAGATTCTCATTTGAAATGAACTTTATACATCCCTTGCTTGTCATATTAACATTGCGACTGAAGTCTCTCTCACTCTGATTTAAATATAGGCATTCTAGCGTATGCATTTTGCAGATGTTATTTCCTTACAAAGCTGCCTTCAGGAAAGATAAAGTTACAGAGTGGCCAGCGATAGGGAAACTGCTGGGGAAGGGGCAGCACGCAGCGCCCAGCTTCCCCTCAACTCCACTGAAGGGACATGTGCAGCCTCAGCCTGCTCCCTCCTGGGGATCCGGCAACGTTTTGGGTTGACAGTCCCCAAAAAATGCGAGTCTATCAACCGCTAAATCCACCTTCTGAGACAAAGGGTAGTGATCTGATCACTATCTCAAAGGGAAGTGCATGCTCAGCTAAAACTACCTGTTTCTTTTCTCTCCCTCCCAAAGCAGGTCCTTAAGCATAAGAAAAAAAGAGTTGCTTTTACAGCCCCGAATATAAACACAAGTAACAAGAAACATGCAGAATAGAAACTGGTAGGAAGGATGCTTGTTTTCTCCCCCTCCCCATCCTCTGCTGTGATACAGATCAGACTGTATTTAACATAACACTGAACCCCATCCTGGCTTTCTCTGCAGTGAATACTCTCACTCGCTGAACACACAGACACCTTACCTGGGATGGATGTCCACGAGCAGCACCAGGGTCTGCATAGTGATCACGTCAATCCGCTTACAGTGGAACCGTGCCACCTTCAGCACTTTGAGATATGTGAAACACAGGACTACAAGGGAGAGGAGGAAGCTGAGGGTGTGAAAGACCCCAGTGAAAATCACAAACTGTGTCCTATCCTCTGGTCTCTTGTTGTACAGGGTGCAGGAGGCATAGAGGTGATGGAAACCCACCCAGGAGAGAGAAGCTGCCACTATCGGGAACGACACCGAGTGTAACCACGTGTAGCTCAGTATGAGAGCAGCGTCTCTGTACCTCATTTTGGAATGATAACTTAGAGGGAAGACCACAGCAATCCACCTGTCAATGCTCAAAGCTGCCATGCTCAACATGGAGTTCGTGGTGAGAAAAGTCTCCAGGAAGCCCACAATGTGGCAGATCTGATCTCCTCCTGGTTGACTCTTGTAAATGATCCCAGCCAAGGTCAGGGGCATGTTCGAAACAGTCATCAACAGGTTGCAGAAGGTGAGGTTGAGGATGAACAATCCCGGGACCTGCTTGCGGATGTCAGCGCTGTACAGGAAGCACATCAGCACCAGCACGTTGGCCAGCAGGGCCACGAGCATCAGCACTACCACCACGAAAGCCAGGATCACCTCCCAGATGCTCATGGTGCGTCCAAGTCACAGGAGGGACATCTCCAAAACTGCGCCACGCCGGCACCCGGGGAACATGGTGCGAGGCGCGTTCACCTCGCCCTCCTCCCCAGCCTGCTCGCACTCTTGCATGCCCTCCGTATTTTTAGAAGAGCTGCAGGTTTTGGTTTTTTTCTCCAACCTCCCCCTCCTCGCTGCTCCTTTCCACGTCAACGCTTTCTGAGACGTGCACAAAAGCACTGGGAATGCCCATCAAATTGCGAGGAGGGCTTAAAAAATATCAGCAGGACTGAACCACTGTCTCCATTCGGTCCATTTGAAGGAGGGAAGGTTATGCTGAGAAATGCTCTCCTGAGATCCCTAATTATCAGCCCAAAGCTGGCAAGCAATTCACCGAGTGAATTGTGCTCTCTTTCTCTCTTGCTTTCTGTCTCTCTCTCTCTCTCTTGCTCTTTCTCTCCCCTCCCCTCTCCTCCAACCCTCACTCCCTTCCAGGCTGAATGTAACCTGCTTTTTATGATCACAGATAAAAACCCCATTAATGGATTAAAGCATGCACACTGCTGGTGATTCGCAAACGTGATTATGTCATGCCCACTCCACAACCCCTCCCCTTCTCCTTGCGATTGTGACTAGACTTTCCTCAAGAGAAACCCCATGCTTTCATTTAATTGATTTAGCCCTTAATTTGCAAACAGCTATGTAACTGAATTCCTGCAGTTCACTGTGTTTCCTATATTTTGGTTTATCACTTCCACAGTTGCTGCTTGCTCTCAGCCAGGGCAGGGGCTTTCTCTTATCTTCATTAGTTGTGCTCAAAAAGATGGGCAAAAATGGATGTATCCTGCTACTTGTCTGGAGCTCTCTGTCAATAGGCTACTAGAATGGTTTTGCTGCTCTAGTTCAGCAATTTGCAGTCCTGTATCTCCAAGCATGATGCACGAAGAGGAAAATTATTGCCTCTCCTCCTCCTTTAAAAGCAGGGAAAACAAAGCCCCAAATGCCACTGTCACATGCCCAAGGTCATGGAGCCGGCAAGTGGCAGAGACAGCAACGTCCTGCCAGCCTCGCTATTCAGTCACATTTTCCCCCCTTCGACAGCCCTTCTTTCTTCCTAATCAAAGATCCCTCCCTGTGAGGGTGAGCAGCCTGTGAGATCAAACCCAAGAAGCAGCTTGACAAAAGCAAATAAGACTGAGTCTGTATTTCACATAATTAGGTGTTAAAATTAAGTCTCTTTCAAAGGACAGAGGGGGGAACTGTTTTATGGTTGCCTTTCTGCCTCTTTAAAACAGTTTTCACCGGGAATTCTGAAAGGTTGCGAGCAATCAGGGCAGCTTTCTCATCAAGGCAGCCGAGCCTTAATCCCTGCACAATAAGAAGGCAAAAGATACCCTGCAGCACAGTTGTTATGGCTCAGTAAGTTCCTCTGCATGTGTGTGAGAGCTAGATGCACAGGCAGATTTTTCCCGTGTTCTGGCAGCGCTTGCCGGAGCCGTTCATGCTCGGTTTACAGCAGCTATTCCTTGCAGAAACTCAGGCTCATCCGCCCAGCAGCAGAGCAGTCGCCCTGCACAGCGTCAGAGCTTTGCGTGTTGTCAGAAGACCCCTTCTCTTCCACTTTTGTTTCATTTCCTTAAACCAGGCTTTAAAGGGCTAATAGAGACAGAAGACTGTCACCAGAGACAGCTCGGACTCTCCAGGAGGTTTTAGCTGGTGTGCAGGTTGTCCGGGCATGCACTCAGCAGGGGACGAGCGGCTCAGGGTGAAGAGCCCAGGTCTGTCTTTCCGTGAACCCTGTGAGCTCCTTGTGTCCGGAACACAAGTACACGTCCTCGTGCTGGGCGGATGAGAAGCAGGACTTCAGCGTCTAGCCTTTTCCTGAGGCAGTGATCCAAAACCACCTGAGAAAACCCTAAAAGTGACCTCTTCTTTAAAGAAGAGGGGTCTTTACCCTATTAGGAGAGGGAGGCAAAGGAGATGAGAGAGAAGATGCAGATCTTGCTGCTGCGTGGCACCAGGATGTCAGTGAGTCTCCTTGGGTAGGAAGCAACAGCCCTGGCTGAGAAAGGTCCTTGCATCGATAGCCTGAGCGGGGTCTCCATGTTACGGTACCTTAAAGCTCAGTAAGCAAAGACAGCTGCAGACCCCCAGGAAGAAACCATATGAGTTGGGAGACACCGAGAAGAAAAATGTGGGAAAACTTGCTGGGAGACTAGGAAGGACAGGGAAAAATGAGAGGAAAACGTGGTAAGGCAAGTACTCTGTGACAGAAGTAAAGGGGAATCCCATGCCCACCTGGTGTCAAGGTGATACCTGACTCCTCCTTCCCACACTTAGCCTCCTCCTTGGCTCAAATCAATCCTGCAAGTCCTCCAGCTGCACAAACCATTCAAGACCCAGCAGCACAGGCACTGGGTAATTTAGCCATTTATCTTGCCATGCAACACCTGAGGCTATGGGTTTATTGGGATGGTTTCCTGAAGAAGCATGTTGTTTTCCCTTTGGTGAGACATGATGCCTTCTGGATTCAGAAATTCTGCTTGTGAGTAATTCATGGATGTGACAGGGGGTCTGGCATCAGTGTCAAGCCTGGGTGGGCAGGGAGGGAGGAAATTTATGTCTGAAGAAAAAGGATTAGGAATGACAGTTAGGAAAAGAGGATTCTCCCAAAGTGATGGATAGCTGTGAAATAATGGGAGGCAGAATGAGATAGTTAGTGAAGCAGTGATGGAATATGGAAGGTCACACTTGGGGCTGGCATGGGTAGACACTGCAGTGACCTTGTTGTGAGGAGACCAATGTGGAGCTGATGTTGTGGATGTAATGTTGGATAAAGGGTAATGGTGGACATATCCTGGAGGACAGAAGAGTTTGGCAAGACCATGGACTGGCCCTGCTGGATCTCTTTACTGGGAAGTGGAGAAGCACACAGCAGTGGATAGCTGCAGGACTGTCAAGAGGAGACCTACTGTCTCCCCTGCATGATGTCTGAGCTGCTTCTTCCAAAACCTGAAATCTGTCTCCCTCCACCTAGCCCCTCTTACCCCAGCATCTGGTTGGGTGTTATTACTGTTAATAGTGGTGTGGGAAAGCTAAATTAAAGCAGCAGGTTTGGTGTGTGCTTCAGTAATTGTCAGCCTAAATGAATGAAGCATTCCTAGTACTATGCTAGGCAGTTTGCTCATTTATTTGCCTTTCTTATCAAGCTCTTCTGTGTTGTACAAATTTCTCGGGTAAAGAAAACATTGTTATCAACTCCCAGTGTTTACAGGAAAAATGTAGCAGCTAAAAAGGGCTTAAATCTACAACCAAGAGGAAAAAGAGAAAGCCGAAGTTTTCTCTTGATGAGTGATTTGAGTCTCAGTGTGTATGTTTAACTCTAAAGGCCCAAGTACTTTACATAATTGATTCCCCTGTTGGTAATCCCTGCAGCTGAGGATATTTGCTGAATGCTTCTGGATTTATTTATCATGCATAGCTAAGAGAGCATGATGGATCCATCAAATAGCTTCATTTTATACAAAACAGGAGGAAAGAATATGCTGTGCATATTTTATCACTGTAGAGGAAATGAAGGTGTTGCCTGTGAGGCCCTAATGGTAGGGACTGCAAGTTTGGTTTGTAATATTTGAATGACAGATTACATTATGAATTAGCAATAAACCTTATTAATAAATATCGATTATCACCAGTGAACTCTGACAGCACTAAGTCTGGGCTTAAAGGATCAGTGCTTCTTTGGTGTGTGCTCCATTATCAGGCACACAAAACCACAGGAGTTTCTGTTGTGTTTTATATATATTAAATCCAAAGGTGACTCTGTGAAGAGAGAGACCAGGTAGAGCAATGGGCTCCTAACCAAGAGACCTGGGTCCTGTGTGACCATGGGGACACCAGTTCACTAAACCTCTCCCGTCTTTGCTTTGTCCTGTAAACTCATGGGGACAAAGGCAAAACGCTTGTACACAACCAGGCCTTGACCCTGAGCGTAAAGGCCTTGTCTTAATCAAATAATGATTTTTATCCACAAATGACTAGTTCTAGAAGGATTACACAAATCTCCTGCCATTCTTTTACAACAGCCTATGGCTAATGGATTTGTGGCCCCCCTGCAGTTTACTCTGACAGAGATACAATTTGTATTAGTATTGTACCAAACGGGAAGCATATTGCAACAATATGAAACTCCTCTAGATAAGAAGTTAATCTGTTGCTCTCTATGTAGTAATTTTTATTACATTTTTGCCTATATTTGGCAATGGGCAAAGGCACGAAGCTGATTAAACCTTCAATATTTTGGGTAGACCTTTCAATTTCAAGTTTCTACAGCATGTGGACAGAGATGTTCATGAGGGGATAAAGCTTTCTCTGCATGTTGTCCCACCGAGACTTTGAAATAGCTACCTGAGACTTTGAAATAGCTACTTGGGATAAATGACATTTTCAATGTCCAATATGTTCTATATAGGAGGCTATTTTGATGACCTAACTAAAACATCTAAGGCACTCATTTCACTGGAAACTAATGTTTAAGGCTTTACACCACTGAGAAAACTACTTGAAAATCTAACCAGAAAATGCGTTTGAGGTCTGATGCGTTTCCTTTGTACTGAAGGCTGTAGCACTCCAATTTTTCTCTGTCAAATTTGGAGATATCAGTTTCATGCTTTCACTGCACTTTTCTTCTCTTGTCTCACCTTTCTCCTTTGATCAGCAGTGTACAAACTTTACAGGACTTTTAATAACAGGAGTATTGACACATGGGAGAGGTTGTTTCTCCTTTATCTGTGTCTTAGCCGGTTCAAAGACAACCAGTTTCCCCTGGAAAGCCAGTGTGCCTGCAGACAGCCCATGGGTATTTCCTCCTGCCTCTGTCAACCCTTACTTTTTGCTTCGCAGCTGTTTGGAGAGTTTGCAATATTTTCGTGAACTGTAGAACCAGGTTGTTTCACTTTATGGTCAATTAAACTAAACTTTAGTAACAGTGGTATCTTCAGTCTGATTATTTGAAGGTCAAGTGTCACATTGGAAAAAAACCAAAGTGTTATGCTCTTTTAAGTGAGTAAATGGCTTGTAAAATAATTGTTCTGCTGCATCAACAGTAATGTCTCACTGACTTCAGCTGTCAGAATTTCACCATATATGTATAGTAGGGGTAATGTGAGTAATGACTTGTGTAAAGTCTATATACTTTGTCAGGATGGCAGACAGACCTAGTGGGGCAGCTGGCACTGGTAGTTCATTGATCCATTAACACTGTCAGAAGCAGTGAAGAACACTTTTTACGATTTTGCAAATACAGAGGAACTTTTGAGTCACTGTAAGAAAAGCGATCCAAGCCTCTGGTCACCATGCCAGGACAGTGGCTCAAGAAGAAAAGACACAAGGAAGCCCTTTAAGTGCTCCTGTCAGTTGACTTTGATCTGCCTTCAACCCAATATCATGTAAAACCTCGGCGACTTGGCTTAGTGGAGACAGAAGCTGCAGCTCGGTCCCTCTCAGGCCCTGGCAGGGTGTCACGGTGCAGAAGTCACTACTACACCTTCTCTGTCACCTTCACTGTCCAAAATTTCTTTTACTCCAGCCCAAATTCTTCCCGTTCTCCAAAAACTAGCATCATGCAGAGTGGCTTCTTGGCCAATTCCTTCCTCCCTGGTAGGTGTGATGTGTTTCACATAGTGAGCGCTGTGTGGTGTGCTGGGACTAACTGGGGTTACTGGTCAGCAGGAGAGATCCTCATGGGCCACCTCTTTGCAGAAATGGGGGGAGAAATCCTCTGCTGCTTTGCTGCAAATTGCAAGTGCCTCGACAGCTCCAGCAGCTCACAGAGCCCTCCTGGTGAATTATTCATGCTCAGGTTGTCACTGTTAGTTTGCTTCATGGAATTATAGAAACATCGGGTCCCGAGGCACATGGCTGAAGCCAGATGGATTTTTAAGGGCTCTTAGGGCAGCTAAGGAAATCAAACTAAGCCAACAGCAGCAGCAAACCATGTGAACCTTCGAGTCGGGAGCTTTTGTGGGTGGTTGTGTGTGTAGGTGGAAGGCACAGCTCTCCCTTTCCCTGGGCTCTTCTGAACCCCGGCAGAGCTTGCTTCCTGGGGACCAATTAGTGGATGAGCAAGCTCCGTCACTTGGTGAGAGGAAGAGAGTAACTTGGTCTCTCTGTGTTATTCCTGCAAATGCAAGATGTGAAGTGATGTATTCCAGCATGGTTTGGGGTTCACAATGTATAATGTGGAATCACTCTGTGTTGTTATCACAAATGATGCAGATAGGAGGGCTCAAATAAAAGCTTGGTCAATAGTTTTTGTGGTTTTTTTTTTTTATAGTACACTACCATTTCTCACAAAAATTATCTTTATTAGCAAATAATAATTGGTTATATATCAGTTTTTAAAAATATGTAAGAGACTTTTAGTTTTGTTTTCTCTTCTTTTTTCTTTGTTCTCAAGCTGTTTTTACTCCTCATTCTTTTTTTTTCCCTAACAATGAATAAAAGAGTAACTAATCTGAAAACGAACATAATTTTCTTTGAGAGATGTTGAAAAAATCCAAATAAAATAATAAAAACCCCTATTTAAATTATTATTAAACTAATATATCCATAATATTGCAGCCTATAGAATAATATAAGTATTTTCAGAGAGGAGAAGTAAATTTTTTTGGTCAGCTCTTTGACCATTAATTTTCTTGCATACACATCTGCAGAGGTTAGAACTATTCAGCACACTCTTAACATACTTTCTGACCCAAACCCCGGAAGGTGTTTCTGGAAAGGCTGGTTTCCAGATTCCAGGAGCTATTGAAACATTATCTAGTATGGTACTTGCACCAGCTGAATGAGAATTGCCTTCAGAAAATTGGGAAAAACGAATTAATGCTTTTGAAAGCCTGCTTAGATGATGCCATCAGTATTTGCAAGCTGCATAGCTATTCTGATGTTATTTGCATGAAAACATGTCAATCAAATATCACCCGCATTTAGAAAACTGTTATTATTGCTCTGAGTGACTCTGATGTTTTCCTGTCACTGTTGTCATAAGGATGGGAGCAAACTGATGTGCATGTGGAAGGGGCTCTGTGAGCACCCAAGAGTGCTGCTCCCATGAGGAGATATAACAAGGACTCTGTCAGATATTGAGACTCTCTTGACAAGAGCTCAGCTGTCAAAACTGACGGTGACAACATTTCCTTTGCCAGACTTGCCATGAGGATGTGACGTGGTGCCTCAAAAAAGCGGAGCTCAGGTTGTTACGCTCCAGATTCATGGCTGGCAGGTGTCCAGCATGGGTTTACAGCTAACGAGGGTGGCTTTGTCACCATGATTAACTTTAGAGACTCATGTTCATCTTGTGGGGTGGTTGATTTGCAGCAGGAGTGCTAGAGGTCTCCAACAAATCCAAAGGCACTTTGTCTTAGATACACCTACATGTAGGCTGGAGGAAAGCTTTGCCCTGAGAAATTTGTGCTTGTAGAGGCCCTGATGAGATTTGGAGACCCCTGTTCAAATGGGAAGGCAATGCAACTGGAGAGGTACTCATTCAGGGAAAGAAATTAAGCTTAGGAGTGACCTCTAGTGCACTGCTCATCGTGCCACCTGAGATGTGACAGTCATCCTGGGATTTAAACTGTCATGGGAAAAGCATTGCATATTTGAAATGCAGGGGATATATTTTAGAAGAAGATGGACGATCACTAATTAAAAGACCAAAAATATTCTTGGGTGTCTAAAGACAGGTAAAACAAATATTTTCCCGATGTTTGTGGAGGAAAGGCAGGACTGAATTGACTAGATACTCCATTTTATATTGGTCTCGTGTTCCGGTAACCAAGTGATATCTGTCACATCTACACTCTTCTAGGCAGAATTTGTTCCCTTTACCTTGTAGTTCTTCAAAATGTCAGAGCAGAAATCTCACTTTTGTCACACTTGCTCTTTTTAGATGTGCAGTATTTCAGTTTCCTCTCATTTTAAACTGGCTTCTTCTCACTCAGCAAAGACAAAAATAGAGGCTTGCAACAGAATGTTTTTAGAACGATACGTAGATGGCAGTGCCTGTTTCTATATAAAAAAATCATACATGAGCATGCACTGTCATAAACTTCCACTTAGCAATTAGCTAGGTATTTTATTTTTTTATAATTTCTTCTAGTATAGCAATTTTATGTGGATTTTCATATCTATTCAGTTCTTTGCACAAAATTATTAAAAGTGTTATCTTGTGATTGAAATAAATGATTTTTGCATCTTGTTTTTCTGCTGAGTAGAGTACTATTTCTGCTCTTTCTAAAAAGTTCTGCAGGAGAAAATGTTGTTATACATATGGGGAAGCTATAACTAAATACGTCTGCTTTATTAACGAAGGATATTTGGATCTCTGCCTCAGGCTGGGCAGAAGAGTTTGGGTTCAGAAATGTTTTTAATATACATGATCATATGTATTTTTATACACAGCTTTCCTCGGTCCCCTTACTGTGCTGGAACTGTGGACTTCAGAGCTCAACTTAATCATGTATCATCTGCAAATTCTCCACATATTTTCGATACACCGGAGGGGTTATTAATGCCATTCCAGCTCAGGGAAAGTAACATTCAGTTCATAGGTCTTTAAGAGACTAAAAGACTCATTGCAAAGGAGCTTATTTAGGGCTTAAGTTATTTCCCTTTAACAGCTCTTCTGGGTTTGTGATTCCTTTGAATTTGTGATATATTGATAAGGTTTTTATAACGCTTCTTTTAACTGGGAGCTTTCTACAGGTCCACTAGCTTTAAGGACTTTGAAATTCTAATTTTAATTATTACAATAACTGGCTTACCATGGTAATGAAGGAATTATGCAATTCCTTCGATAAGCCAAGGCAGCCTTTTTAAAACAGATACGCTATTTCCAGGCCCATAGTTTGGGAAGCACTATTAATGAGGTACAGCATGCCCTTGCTATCAGTTCTGCCTTTTCATCTTAAGAAGTTATTAGCTTAAAAATTTTTAGTTGTAATAGAACCTGTGAAACTAAGTCAACGTTTTACAATCAAAATGGAGATGGGGGAAAGGAGGTAAATATTAAACATACTTGGTTTCTGTGTTAATTCAAAATAATCATTTGACCATCAACCACAACCAGCAGGTTCTTAGCATCATGTGAAACTGCCACATATGAACTGTATCAGCATTTTCTTTGTAGTCAAGAGGGATGGAGCACCAGTTTCTGTTAAAAAATATTCTTGCTACCTTGTATCAAATTTTTAAGATCATGATAAACCAGAAGAGCTGTTTCTATGATCTTTTATTGACACTGAACCGGACATTATCTGTGAGATATCCCATCTGTCGTTTCACTGGTTGCTTTCTACAGCTGGGAGCAAACACAACATTCATCCTATTGCAAATACTGTGCGGTGGCTCTCCTCGGGCTTAGAGCAGAACACATTCCAGAAAAATACAAGTGCAAAACTAATTGGTGAGTGAGTTCCTGTGGCTGATATATTCAGGTGTAGCAGGAGATGTATCTGACCCACAAGAGCTCACAGGGGTACAGGAGTCAAGAAGTCAGAATGCTCTGCAGCACTGTAAATGAATTTAAGCAAAATGAGAATGCAAGGAAATAACGTGATTATAGTGTACTGAGTTGGACAGGAATATTGCTGAAGAATCAAGCAAAATCCTCTGGATTTCTGTTGGGCAAACACATACAGCAATGTGTGTAGATGCATGGATCAGAAAGCTACAGATTAAGAATTAGTTTAACTTGCCTGGAGATTAGTGCCTGCTAAGAAACAGGGGAACACTCATTTCTTAAATTTCATCTTGCTTAATTTCATGTAGCTTGTAAGGTATCATTTATGTGCATAGTCAATAAAATATACTGCAACTGATCGAATAATAATATTACAAGTTTTATATTTAAAAGACTACCTTTTCAAAATTGCATGGTGGTGAAGGAAGCTTTTAATGTATTAGTGCTTTTTGGAAAGAGTACTCTGTTCATCGGGAAATAATGAATCACTTGATGAAGGGCTTCAAACCTCTTTTTTTTCTCCAGTTCTCTTGATGACCCAAAGACCAAGGATGACTGAGCCATCCAAACTGCCTTTCCAGGTTAGGTCTCAGCCACAAAAATGAAAGATGTTGAGTCCTCTCTTGGTGACATCAGTGGTCAAGCATTCATATATTTAATAAGATCTTGGTTTTTTGCTTGTCTTGAGGTGAAGTAGGCTTACAGAAAGGGTGAATAAGAACAAGGCAATAAATACAAAAACTAGTTAACTTTTCTTTAGGTTAACATTACTAAACAAGAAGAAACAGGAGTTAGATTTCCAAGAAAGAGCTCAGTAAGTGACTGATTTCAAAACAATAATGATTTTTGAAACTCCCACCAAAACACAGGGTATCGTATCCATCTACCTTTTGAGTGTAAGACTCTCACATTAAAAAAATAACCAGTTCTGTAACAGGGCAGGCACAGCCAAAACGACATACCACCACCCTTCTTCTATGAATATGTGTAGAGCATATGGATAAAACTCCTCTTAAAAACATCATAACCTTTCAGTCAACTATAAAATAGCAAGTATTGGCTGTTCCTCGTGTATTCTTATCAGTCAGTGTACTCCATGTGGGTTACTGATAATGAAAGAAAACTTATGTAAAACTCCTGCAGAGAGATGGAGCCAAACTGGCTTCCAAGATCAGCAAGCCCCTGATGGAACAATTTGGAAAATGACCCAGTTCACAGTAGTACTGTGCAATTATTAGCTGTAAACAAATGGCAACCGCTTCGGTTTATTTTTAACTAAGGACTTCTCAGGACTTGTCTCAAGTGAGTTCCTTCCTACAATGGAAAAAGTGAATTTAATCCACATTCATATAGATTATTTTCATGACTACTAGCTAATACATTTGTCTTTTTAAAACATTCTTCTGATAAATGTTGAGAGCAGCCATGAGAAAAGAAAAAAGCAACCACACAAGAAGATTTAAGGTTTGTGGAGGGAGCAAGTGAGGACAGAGACCCTGAAGTGATCTGTTATATCCTTTATATCATAATATTCTAGAACATCTTTGACTTTTCTTATATTAAATTTCACCTGGTAGTTGAGAGCCTAGCTACAAAATCTAATTATAAAGCAGAAAAGAAGAAAGTGATGAAGTTTTGTCTATGTCCTTAATCACTATTTGATTTTTATCAACCCTAGGCATAATAAACATTGCCTGCAATTATCTCCCACGCAGAAAGATTGCTTCCTTTTGTCATGAATACCTGTCATCCAGACCCAGGAGCCCTGGGTTGTTATTATTCAGGGCTCAAGGAACATCTGCATTTACTTGGCAAGCTCTGGAAATGATAATGCTTTAGCGGTATTAATGTAAGAATTTCCTCTACGTTCATGAGTATCTCATTGATCTGGTAGCTATAAAGAAAGAAGAATTAAGAGAGTTGCTGACATTTCACAGTGTTGGGGATCTTCCATTCTTCATCACAAGTTTTAGATGGATTCCATTATCACAGAAAGTGATATTTGTGGGAAAGCTGAAACCTCCTAAGGATTTGGACAGAAAGCTCCCAATGTGTTTTCTCTTTCCTGACCATGATGTTTTCTCTTACGTGAAAGAAAAAAAAATCTAATTATTTCTAAAATATGTGTGCTTGTATATATATATATGCTCTTTTCACTTTAAGTCGGTATAATTCAATTAGCTTCAGGGAGTTGTCCATTCTCAACGTGCAGACCCCAGCAGGTGTAGAAGCACTTGCAGCCAGGAATATGTCCACACCTGGAGACACAGGCAGTGTCCCTGCAGCCCTATAGCTAGACGATGCTGAAGCTTTTTCTCTCTTCTAGGCAATTTTCTTTAAACTGAAACCATGTCTTGAAAATTGTCTTTAAATGCAGAGAAATCGAGGTTGTCTTAATACATACCCTCTGAAATGTTTCCTCGTTTGCAGGGAGTGTTACTGCTTTGGATTTCCTGCTATCATAATTTCCCTCCTCTGTACATAGGCTTCTTCCCCTTGTTGATACCAGCTATGTAAGGTCACAGTGATTTTTTGAGTTTAGTTTCTTCTAACCTTTCTTGCAAGTTAGTGGAGGGAAGAAAACAAAACTTGAAACTCTGATACTTTCCTTATTCTTTTTCTTAGTAGACCTTTTTAGCATCTGACAAACTGTCTTTGGTGTTACCTTAAGGGAAGGAAAGAACATTGCAATGAGTTATATTGGAGAGCACGTGCAGAGAATAAAAAATTCAATCCAATTAGTATAAACTGCGTGTCTGCCCCTCAGGAAAACCTCTAACATATATTGGCAGGGCAGAGATCCAAGTGTCAGTGACCCCTTTCAGATAAAAGACCTTTCAAAACAGCTTTTCAGATCTAACTACCAAACTGCACCCTAAGTCTCTTAAACAAGAGGATGTCTGCACTGAGTCTTGCCTGCATTTACTTAGCAAGGATTTTTGTCTGAAAGGTCTGGAGTAAGAGCCAGCTTGTTGGCCACGCTCATGCTCTGGAGGAACTTGGTAGAGGTGGTCAACGCATGCGAATATTTGGAAACGCCTCTGAAGAAGTCAGCCAAGAGAGCTCAAGTGTTCCATGAAAGAGGCGCATGTGGACACACGCTGTCTGGATTTTGAGGCAGATTTGGCCAGAAATGGTGCTGATGCCGGACATTTGAGGTGAAAGAGGAACGTGTGCTTCAGGGTGTATGAGCAAGCCTGTCCTCTGCTTCCTGGCACTGAAGGACCTGCTATCAAGACCAGGTAAAGGCCTCATTTATAGTTTCAAGGAAACCATGACAACATTCAAAAATCACTGAAAAATTATTGTTCCAGCTGTGCCCTTTTCTTCTGGTCATGACCCTAACGTGTCCTCCTTGCTCAGTGGAGGCGAACATCTGCCTGCCAAAGAAGACTTTTGGGCTGCCAAAAGGGAAAAGGACCTATCCTGGGAGCAGGGTAAGGGAACGCAGCACTGTGAGAAGGCCTGTTTTATATATACAATGTGCATTTTAGTCCTCTTAGTGCCCATGTCAGGCCAGAAGATCATATTTAGTTATACCTGTCTGTGTGGCACTCAGCCTGCCTCCCTGGTTGCATCTAAGATAAATCATTTCGAAAGTACGGTACCAATCTCTATTCACGTGTGTGTTAATTATTTCCTTATACGTTACTCAGAGATGGCAAGGTGATTGAAAGGGTAGAAAATCTGAATATTTAATTCCAAAAAGCTGGAAAATTTCTGTTCATGAATTCCATGTGGTCCCTGGTATGATTTCCAGAAAGAAATCTCATAAGAATTTGCCCATCTTAGGGGCAAGTATAATAAAAACTCCCTTAAAAAGATGTGATGGGCTATTGCAAGTGGAGGGGATGATAAAGCGATGTTGAAGCAAACTCGGGTGCATTATCAACAAAGAGCTTGCTTGCTCTAATAAAATGAAAGTGTAATTCTAGAGGCAGTGCACCTCCCTTAGCAGGAGGGACTCCAAGCCATGTATTCACAGGGTTTCCAAAG
Source organism: Caloenas nicobarica (assembly GCF_036013445.1). Classification (NCBI taxonomy): domain Eukaryota; kingdom Metazoa; phylum Chordata; class Aves; order Columbiformes; family Columbidae; genus Caloenas; species Caloenas nicobarica. The sequence goes on from NC_088251.1 coordinate 4,468,747, forward strand.
CAGGATAAAACTCATATTTATCCACTGACTCATGGATCAGCTAAAATCAATATTTTTCTTTTAAAATATGGTTTGGGATTTTTTTCTTTATAAACTTCACAGGATGAGGATTGCACTGCTAAATCTCAGCTTCAAAATATTTGTTTTCTGACAAGACTTGCATCACTGAAAATATGGGTCTGCAATGAAAGTGATGACACAAGTTTATAGCACTGCAAACACAAACATGCAATGACAGTATCTCAGAATTGTACTCTGATTTTTACATGTATGTTCTTTAAAAGTTGTACTGGAGACCCATTACAGACTCAGCTTGCTCTCAGGTATCCAAAGAGCTCCCACAATGGAGAAGGCAGGAAGATCACCTCTTGTCCGTTCCTGAGCTAACAGGAAAACTGGGTTTGTAATCTTGTTCGTTCTTCTTATAGTATTCTTTTTCCTAATATAAATATAGCTATTTCTTTCCAGAGCATGATAGTAACCCTTGTTTATATAACCTTTCTTGGTAAATTACTATAGATAAACAGAGATACAGATAGAGATACACGTAATATCCATGAATATTCCAGGATATTACCTTTATTCACCAAAGGATAGGATTACTCACTGTGCAACTTTATTAAGCACAATATTACAGGACTTTCACCAAGGAAAGCTGTATTATAACGTGGGTGAAAAAAGTGCAGGACCTACAATAGAAATTCTAAGAGACAATACATTATCTAAACTGAACTTTAAATTTTCTAAGAGATTCTGGTAACAAAATACTCTCTCTCTTTTCTTCCATTTTTTTATTGCCCCGTTACAGGATCCTATACTTTGCATGTAGAAACCCAAGGAGGCATTTTCTGATTATTGGATTTTCACAATAACGTAGAATATATCACCTCTGTAACTTCTGGATCAGATGTATCATATTAACTCCAAGAGAAATTAAGAGATGAATTTTACCTATGTGAATATTAAAGGAGCATGAATTCTGAGAAGGTTGGTGTTTATATGAGCATCTGTATGTATAGGTGGGTACGAGTTTTGAAAAGCAGGAATTGGGAATTGTGAAATACCTTACAAAAACAATAATCTGCTCAGAATTTCAATCATGTGAGCAAAATACGTTCTAGCTATGTGCTTGGATCACTTGGGATCTCTCCTGACTGCAACCAGGCTGCAGAAATGGCACTATTTTATCTGTTGCTGTCTCTACCAGAGGAAGATGCTTTTAATGTATAGCCCTCATTACTTAATATATAGCCCTCACTATTAAGTTCTCCTTCAGTGATCTACTGAAAGTATGTTTAAAGGGTTTGAGTGGGTTTTTTTTTAACAAGGACAACATCCTTGTTCTGCCAAGTTTGCCGAGTCTGTTAGCCCTGAGCATTTAATTTTCAGGTGAGTGTGGTAACATTATTTGTTTTCTCAATACAGCAAGATAAAAGGGACAAGCAAAATGTATAATTTCCTAATAAGGTTGAAAAATAAGGTTGAAAAAAGGTTAGGGTTCTTTTTCTTCTAAAGAAAAATCTCGTAGGTGAGAAAGACATGACAAGAAAAAAGGCTTTCTCAACTAATACGCTGAAGAAACTGTTCAGGAACAGTTAATCCCCCCACAAAGATATTTCCTGAGCAATTCTGGCAAGATTAGATAGAAAAGTCTTTTACTTATGTGTCTTGCTGTTATTTGCAGCATGGGTACGAGGTGTCAAGACACAAGTCTGCTGAGGTTTTGATATTTTAGGTCATTCGTTCTTCTGTAATCAGCATTATTTCTCATTCATTTCGCTTCTGTCTTTTTCCCAATATTCACTTTAGACTTCAATCCCTATGGCATACAGTATTTGAGACCTGATCCTAACCTTGCTGAAGTTAGTAGGAAGAATGATAGAAAGACTAGTGGAAAGACACTGAGGACTTTTAATTAAACCCTTTTAAGCTTTTCAGTAAACAGGGAAAAGCTTCTCAAATAGGTAAAAATAACTGGGTTTAGTTGCCTTCCTCTGTTACTTGTGAAAGGCTATTTACAAGTACTTCTCAAACTGGCAGACAATGCACCAATCATGAAACTGTAGGCATGGCCTTTAGGTATATTTATCCCAAATAAAATGAAAAAGTAAACCCAACAGTTAGTACACAACCAGTCAGTCATTCATGAAAAAGAGGCTGAAAAGCTATGATTGATGCTAACCACAGCAGAGACGTTTGAATTGCAGATTTATATCATCGTGTGTGTGATGCTGTCTTCTATGCACTGGAATTATGTAGAACATGATCTGCTTATTCAGCACAATCACTGTATTTATGTTTCTTGCCAAAGTATAGCAGGTCTAGACAGAGATGAGAGTCCAGCAGATACCAGTGTTCTCAAGGATGAACATTCCATGACCTTTACTGGTATGAGGTATCACAGGGCACCAAGGTATATATGATCCCAGCCATCCTAAAGTAGATATACCAGCACATGGAGTAATCAATTCACCATGGAGCTGCAGAGATTTTTTTGTTACTGAGTAGTCTGTGATGTGATTGACCAGGAAGTAATTGACTATAACAGATAGAACTAATTTGCTGTAAAGGGAAACAAGGTAGAAGTCATGCAAAAGATCTGCTTGTGTGTGTAGAAGTGGGTCTCCACTGAGTTATAAAAGCCCAAAACACGAAGAGGTTATTACGCTTTCGAAAGCCATGGAGATATTTCTCTGCACTGGACTCCTGCACCACTATCGTCTCTTGATGGAACTGAAAGGAAAGATGAGTGACAGCCAATCCCTGTAAGTGTCTGATTTAAAGCCTTCACCAGCTTCCAACACATCTTTCTCAGCAAAGTGTCTGCCAGCCTAAAGTGTGTTCTTCAATCAATTTTTACTTTACTTGTTGATAATCGAAAATCTTCAGCATGTGTCTGTGAAGATCCTTCCGTTTTTTCATTTTCCAGGGGAAAATTATGAGAACGTGTCTCAGTTCACATCTCTTGGGTCCTCGCAATCCACAGTGTATTCTGTACAAGCTCAAAATGAGTTGTGTCCTATTATTATGCTCTAGCCTGTACAAAGTGTAGCTAAAACACCATGACCACTGGATCACCACAACCCTCTGAGATTTATCTTAATCTTTCCTGGCTATTTTAAGCCACATTAGGCCACAATAAGCCAAGAGTAGCCTGATTGCAGAAGTCCCAATGAGCTCACGTAGCAGGACATGATGATGCAGGACTTTCTGATACAATTTTGCTACCCAAATAACCAGTGTTCTCTACATGATTGTCCAGATGAGGTGATCTTTGTTTTGAGTCTGGAGCAGGGAAGAAATTGTTGCCTTTGGAGCTGGAGCAACCAACCCGTCATCAACCACGACCCTCAGAAAGAGAGCAAAAATGGAACTCACTAAGATGCTCTATGTCTGGGTTGAATTAATGCAATCAGGGATATGAAAGTAAAGACCAATCCAAACTTGAAGGTTAGGCTGAGATCCCTTTTAGGAGTTTGACTTCTTATTCCTACAAAATGACCACGTGGAAAGCAAATATGGCTTACCACGTTTCAGAAAGGAAGTAGTTGTGTTTTCATGCTTCTAGATTGCTTATTGCCCCAACAGCCTGAATTATATAGGGTGATGGATTTCTGTAGTACTCTAATTCTTAAAAAATTGGTTTCTGTTCATAAACATGAACAAACTTCCTAAACAGCAATTGTTCCTTTAACAAAAAGAGTTTTATATTTGCATGGCCGTCTTTGTTCTAGTCATGATTTTAAGTGCAATCAGACGAGTGTACTAGATAAGACACATTACAAGCTTTAGAGTTAATTTAGTTAGTTTAATTATAAATACATGTTTTATTCAGCTTCTTATCTGAAATTTATCAGCCTCAAGATACTCCGTAGCTGAGGTGATCATTCAATATTTTATAAACTGTGTAGGCATAGACTACCATTAGACTTCAATAAGAGTGGTATTTCAAAGAGCATTTTGGATAAGGGCTGATACACACCCAAGTGGTTTGTGTAACACAGACATGCAAGGAAACTTTTCCAGTTCTGGAGAATAAAACAGAATTAGAAAGGCATGGAAAATTGTTCAAAATGGAGAAGAAGTCCTCAACATCATGTCCAGTTTAACATAGGCTTAGCAGACAGACCGGTTTGAAGAACTACTGGTTCTTCTGTTATCAGCAGCGATTCACCTCCTTCCTGAGTCTCCACCCTTTCCTTGTGGCTGCCATAACTTGCTTGGGAGGGTCAGATTACAAAAATAAGTTTTACTATTATTTATTTCCTGGACCTGAAGAGGAGTAACCACAGCAAAATCAGCTTGATGTCTATGAACCATCATGATTCCAGGGAAACAACATTCAGATGTTGTGGGCATCTGGTGTGAAACAAGAATGCAATGCAGAGTTTTGATTTAGTTTAACGAGTCCAAATTAAACACTTTGACTTGGGCACATCCAACCCTTTTGCTTCTATTTAAAAGGTTAAAACCAAAAGTTTTGCCGTATGCATGCTTTTTTAAACTTTCCATTCTGCAGATCATTCAGTTAGCTGACTTTTCAGCCCAGCTGAGGAAGAAAAACATCAGGCTTTTCCAAAAAGAGCTGGGGAAAAAAAATGCTTAAATGCTAAACCTAATTGGCAGCAGCGAATAATATCAGATTTCTGAAAAAATTAAAAAGTTTATGTATGGCAACCCTTGCTGTTTAACTGGCAGGCGGCTGAAAAATGCAGCTGGATTGTGTTCCAAACTCCTGGATTTCCTGAAGAAAATGGCACCATGACACGAGTGCCAGAGTGACAGTGAGGAGAGGACCGCGGTGCCTCGAGAAGGAGCAGGAGATCCCGATCATTGCCAGTTCTGCGATGTTTCTGCTGAAAAACATTGAGCAAAAAGCTTTTAGTTCCCCCCAGCTGCAGCTTTTCCCCCCACCCAGCAGCTGACGAGCGTGTTTGTCCCTTACAGAAAGGATTCTACTATTTAAAGCGAGTTCAAAACTACAGATAGAAATTCCAACATGTGAGCCATGTACCATTGCATTTTCCTAACCCTAGAATTAAAGACAGGATTTCTAACAGCAGCATCCCTGTGGTCCGTCAAACCTCACACTGTTCCTATTCCATATGGAAAAAGCAGCCAAATGTATTGAATCCGATTAAGTTCACTTTTAAAATTAGAATGGGGAAAAAAATGACAGTGAAAGTCTGGGAAAATTTTCAGACAGGAAAGAAGTGACGGGTTTTGCTTTCCCATAAACTTGATAAAAGCTTAAATATCACTATGCTCTAGGAGAGTTTGGGTAAAATGTTGTGTTTGATTCTCAAAAACCAACATGAAAATGATATTTACAAATAGAAAGATTTTTGTTTTCACAGTGAAACCCTCAGCAAACATTATCCTCTCTCCCCCTCAGATTTGTGTGACAAGTTCCACTGGCTCAAATAAAATGTATTTATTTCCAGAGAACCCTTTCAAGAAAATTATTTCAAAATGAGTTGACTTTGGTTGTTATCCTACATTTTTCCACACTTTATTAACTTGACTCTTAACAGATGGCATTTAATGAATAATTACACAGTAATGAAAAAAATATTTTGCATTTAAAGAAAGCTTTATGCAGATTAACTAATCAATTTAGACACTGTATCTCATTTGTTTATAGTACATCTCCCAGTTGGAATGTAATTATCTAACTTTATATCTATATTTAACCATCTAAATTGAAGGAAATAAAACAGAGTTGAAGTAACTAATTGTCAGCATTACCCACTGATTTGTATTGAAAGATTAATCAGTACAGAAGAGTATGTGAGCTTAAAATATTCTAGGTTTTTATAGATGCTGAAGAATAACATTTGTGAGTGCTTCCCTCTGCTGTGGTTACTCCATTACACGGTACTATAATCTACACCAGCCACTGAATACCTGTTGAAACGTGCAATTATATTGGAAATACCACAGTCATTTTTCACAGCAATAAAATAGTAGATGGAAGCTAAAAAAGAGACTTTCGGGGTACTGCAAGGCATGATGCACCTCACTGTTTAGCACCGGGAACTTGTTAAGATGACCACCCTGGTCCAGCTGCCTATCGAACCTCTGGAAAACCTGATGCTGGGTATATAGATTTTCCCAAATTTGGGAATAATGTTTTTCAGCTCCTGGGGGATTTCTTTGCACTTATACAAGCACTGATGCCCCAGTTTCCCCATCTCTTGAGAGCCACTCAGTCCTTTCCCACCTCTCCCTCCCTTTCCCTTGCTTGTGTCTCACATAACACTTCTGCACATTCCTCGTCCCCATACACATATCTATTAATTTTTAAGCTTTCAACTTGTAAACCAGAACTAGCAAATCGCTTCAATATTGTATTTGTCACAGAGCTCACCACCCTGCAGTCACAAATTAGGTGTCCGCGCTCCCCTGTTACGTGCTGCAAAGGCCACAGCAGGAATCAGCGCCAGCATGAGGAGCTGCAAGCAGAGCTGATTTTCTGAGGCTCTGAGGTGTGCTCAGGTTTCACAGTCCTTGAGTGTTCTCATGTCTCTCAACTTCTGCCACTGAAGATTTTCCATTCTTCTCAGCTCTTTGCTTTTCCTTGAGATCAGCTCCTATAAAGAATATTGTCCTGTATGGATTTCGGAAAAAAAAAAATATTTTAAAAGCCCTTTAAAAAAAATTCAAAAGGAATGCAAAAGCACACAATGAGCAACCAGGGGCACTGCCTGGTGTAATTTATTTTTTTTCTTTATTTTACCTATCACCTCTATCTTGGCTTCCATACTCTGAAAGATTATTATGTTAAATCTTTTCCATCCAGCCTAATGCATCTTAAACAGCCATAGGGTTTGGTGTTCTGTGTATACTCTCCAGACATTTTTCAGCTCTAGAAGCAAATTGCAGAAGAATTTAGGACTAATACCTAGGTCACTTCAGCTCAGTACATGAAAATTTTAGGCAAATAAGTGAAATTACAGATCAGTTCTTAGCTGGTCCTTTATTTCTTCTAACACTGGAGATGGGTTGGAAGGACTGAGGGTTGTTATCTCTTCTGCTTTTTTTAAAAAAAAGCAAACAGCTGTTGTACCTGATCTGAACAACTGTTAGAATAAATATTTCAAGCCAGTTTGTTTTTTTCTGATTTATAGAAAACCAGCAAAGATAAAAAATTTGCATTGTTGCTGTTCCAAAACATGTTGCTGATATTCTATATGACATCAAAGAGCACTTTTAAAAGGTCATTTAACACATTAAATATGTTTAACTGCATGAATGTCTATACCAAGAAATCTGGACAACCCCAACACCATGTTCTGAGTAGCAGTAACCTCTCACTCCATGGTTATAAAATGTATTGAATGAATTTAAATAAAAATCGGTGAAACAATTTGCTTCCTGTGATCTGCTATGCTTGAAAACTACCTTATCTTCCTTTTTTTTTTTTTTTCTTTTTACAGTCCTCTAAAATGTGTTAACGAATGAACAGGAAGCTTAACGATAAGGAGGGTAAAGGTATTATGTGCCATTAAATATCATCACCCGAGAAAAGCAAAATATGCCCTTTGTATGTAGTATTAATATATGGGTAGAAATACCTTTTTTAGTTATTACTTGCTACCTGTGGCTGAAAACACTTGCAGTTCAGTAGGGATGGTTATCATGGGAAACCCAGGGGGAGGGCAAGTCAAAGAGATCTAGATTGACCAGATGGCTTCAGATGTAGAAACGAGAGGGAAAACGTGGTAATTGTAAGTGATAAGTCTCTTGACTGCCTGTTGCCATAGTTGCCCTTTGGGTGACAAGTCACTTTACGGAGGAAATCTAACTCTTCGTGGCATTCTGCCTACAGGGAACAACTTATGAAGAATGCAAAATGTCAACCTGTATGAAGGAATTAACCCTTCTCCAGGAGGGAGGAGTGTTAATCGCCAATGGAGAGCAGGGCAAGAATAACAGGGAGAAAACCTCTCAGCTAACAGTCCATTTTGCTGTCACCAACTTTCGAAGATTTGTTAAAGGTTCTTCTGCCAGCTCTGCAAACCCAGAGCTTCTTCAGACATTTATCCCCTTCCAAACTCATCCCGCTTGCTGTTTATCAGCTCCCTATTCTTGTGCGACAGCCTCAGTTAGAGACAGAGAGCACAAAACTGGAGGAAAACTGTTCTGCAAGGCTGCTCCAACTCACACCAGGGATGGAAAAGTCCTTTCTGGCCTCAGACCACAGAGGTGGCTCACAAAGCCCTCTCTTATTGTCCTTGATCCTTCAAGAATACATACAGAAACAATGGAGAAAGAGGCCGTGATCTGCTCCTCGTATTTGTGGCGCACCACAGACTTCGGTGAGCAAGATGTCAGGCTTGTGTGATTATGAAACCCAGATAATATCCCAGTGGAAGCCATGAGAACGACTCTCTCTGCGATGTGATTTCAGTGGGTAATTCTCTCCTACAACAGCTACGTGAGAACAGTTGTTTTTCACTCAATGCATCAACTGCCTGTAAGGAGGTTGGAGGATGGAGGGTGTTGGTCTCTTCTCCCAAGTAACAAGAGATAGGACGGGAGGAAATAGCCTCAAGTTGCGCCAGGGAAGGCTTAAATTGGATATTAGAAAAAATTCCTTCATGGAAAGGGTTGTCAGGCACTGGAACAGGCTGCCCAGGGCAGTGGTGGAGTCACCATCCCTGGAGGGGTTTAGAAGACGTGTAGATGAGGTTCTTAGGGACATGGTTTAGTGCCAGAGTTAGGTTATGGTTGGACTCGATAATTTTGAGGGTCTCTTCCAACCCAAATGATTCTATGATTCCGTGATTCTAAGTAAGCCTGAGCTCAGTGCTTTATTGAGAGCAAAATCTTGAAATGGGGGGACCGTGGCATGTCCCTATAACACCAACACCCCAAGGTGGCCTGGCAGGGCCTGTGTAGCTAAAGCAGGCAAATGGCTTGCCCAGCTCCAGCCAAGAGAGGTGATCATCCTCTAAAACCTTTGCAACCGGCAATGGTTGATAAAGAAAGCTACTTAACCCATGAGGTCTGGATACTGTAAGGGAGTAGGAAGGATTTTTTCCCCTCTGTGCAATTTGGCCCCAGCTGATGAGGAGCCTGAGGGCAAAGACCTAATGTGCTGATTGTAGAAGTAAATTTGAAGAGTGGAACATGAGCTGGTGGACTCTCCCTCCTGACCCTTCTCAGCAAGCCACGATGTTCCTTTTGTTATCTGTGATAAAAGATCCACCAGTTATACTATTAATAAAAGCAATACTCATCAGGGGGAAAACAACCTGTATGTATAGATGATGAAACAGCACGGAGAGGATCTGGTTTTCAAACCCAAGCCTGGCTACTGCCTGATAAGCATCTCGCATAAAGTGCAGTAGCAGTAAATACGCCTGGTGCCAAAAGGAGGATATAATGAGGCATGACAGAGGATGGCTTTGCTGTTCCCTGCCTGAATTTCTTCTCTTTGGGAGACTCCGCAGCAACCAGCACACCAGAGAGCGGGGCTGTGGGTAGGAGCGGGCGGCAGCACATCTCATTGCGGATCAGTTCATTAACAGCAGCTTTCACGACTATCGCTTCACGCTAGATTTTCGGCCTCCTACGCCCCCCACCGAAACACCCCAAAATCTGGTCATTCCCTGTGGGGAGGCCTCTGGCAACATCCCCCTGCAGCCAGCCAGCTGAGGCGACGCAGGAGAGATTTTAGAGAGGTATATTAATAAGCTCTAAATGATGTTGCTTTAAATTTGCAAGGGTAGAAATTTCTGCACAAAGCTTATTTTGTTCTTAAGTTCTGCTTATTTGCAAACGTGTTTTAAACAGACACGCTCCTGTTTTAAAGACTTCCATAATAATTTGATTATATGTGCTACAGAAGGGTGAGCTTGTGCTAAGATGCTGTGAATCAGTTTATCTTGGCAGCAAGTTGTACAAAGTATATACAAAGTTATGAAGTATTACAATACTATTTTCTGTCAGGAGCTTGATGCAGGATGAGATCTTATGGGAAATCATGCTAATAGAGAGGTAATTGCCAAGTTGGATGAAAGGCTTACAGCTGCGGAGAGCTGGCTGCTGTAGGAACGGAGGAGAGGACTGTCAAAGGAGCTGAAGGGAATCAGACACACAAATCCTAGTGAAATGTAGCAGCTTTGGCGTGTCTGAAGCTCTGGTAAAAATCCTAACCTAAGCAAAGAGAGCAATGATAGATTTTTTTACGCTGCAAAAGTGCCTGCTGTTTGAGGTTGGTCCCATTGCAGGTGCGGCTCCTGGAGCTGCCCACTGCTGATGGAGAAGTGGGCACTGTTACCAGGTAATGCCACAGGCAACCACCAGCTTCATTTCATGCAGAGAGACCATTTCAGGATAGCAAAGGCACCGCACATTATCTGAGCACAGGTATTATAAGGCAGCCCTTGAAAAAGGCAGCAAATGCTGCCAAGTTCAGAGAAATCTGGGTGGGAAAGCAGAGAGATTGAGTGCTGAAGAAAGCATCTTCTTGCCTCGATTCTCCCTGCCCCTTCTGTTTAAGTTGGGGAAATTAGTATCACTAAGATTATTAAGGAAAAGTACTTGGAAGGCTGAGCTGTCATACAAAGACAAGTTCTGGAAAAAAGCCATAAGCATCAGGAAATCACCCAGACCAGAGAAGCTCTCATCTCAGCGGATTGTCAGAGCTTCAGAGCTAATTGCAGAGGACGTCGCAATAAATTGGCCCTTAGACCAAACTGGTGAAAGGTATTGACATGCCTATCCTAAGAAAGGCTCAGTGGCGTTTATCTTATTTTTCTCTCTTACTTTTACTCAATTTCAGTCATTCTTGTGCGCAAGCGAGACTGCCAGAGAATATTTAGTGACCTCAAACCTCTTTTGGAACTGGTGGCTGTGGTGCGGGACAGCTCAGGGGTCAGCAGAGACCGCCTAGGAGGACTGAAATAGCACAAACACTTAGTTTGTGCACTCAGATTGCTCCCATAGTTTGAAATTGTACCAGTAGAAAAAAAAACAAAAAACCAAAAAAACCACCAAAACCAAGCCAACGAAAAAAACAACCAAAAACCAAACCAAACCAAAAAAAGGTCATTTTTTCAAAAAGAAGTTTCTTGCTGAATTACTAAGGAAATGCCAAACCCCCTGGAAATTACAGCAGCACCCAGCAGTGGTGAGTTGGTGCAGGCTGAAGTTGCACAGGTCCCTTAGCCAAGGATGGGACAGATGAACATTTCTCATATTGCAGACGACCTGGCTTTCCCCCATGCACAACCGTTTAAAGCCGCTTGCACCTTCCCCAGACGTGACCCTGGCATACAGAACACCAGGGTTGGGTCTGCAGCACTTCTCTCTTCTGGACGTGCACTGCCATGTGCGGATCTGCCAAGAAAATTGCTCCAAAATTCCTCCAGCAGCCCTGGCGTACACCTGCCCTGCCTTGCCTTCCTCCTACACTTGCTGGCTGTTTAGGGACACCATGGAAATCCAGCGTTATTTTAATTTCTTTGGGCAGCTATCAAATGAGTCAGGTCTACTGGGCTGAGCAAGACCATAAACAAAATTATGAAGAAGAAATTTAAGCTCACTAAACTGGGAATACAACCCATATAGAAGCACATGTTTTTTAAATCTGTTGCAATGCTGAATTTGAATCTATGGCAGCACGATGATGCTATCGGATTTTTAAGAATATGCTATGCCAGCCCTTTCGGTATTGTAACCCAGTATTATTATTTAATAAGTTCCTTCAGCCAGAGTGTTTGCAAATAAATAAACCAATAAGTTAAGTGCAAAAACAATTCCACTGAAAGGATGTGCTCTATTTGCTCTGCGCAGGTATTGCTAATAATAGAGGTCTCGTAAAATGGCTCAAACTGTAACAGAAAGGTTGAATGCTTGAGTGCACACTGCAGAGGAATACCCGGCCATACAGACACTGAAATCACGTCCTTTCAAATTAGCGTGGGGACATAAGAAAACGCCACATAGCCCTGGTACAGCCTGTCCAAGCAGGAGGGTTTGAACAGTATTTCTGTTCCTGTTTGCTGGGCTGTGTTTGGGGAAGACATTATTCCCTTGGAAAAAGAACCTCTTTAAATGACAGGCACAATATTTGTGCATCTAACGAGCTCAGCTGGCTGTCCTCTGCTCGGGCAGTTTCAGGAAAACCTTTCTAGGTACGCATTGCACTCTGCTTTCCTAGCAGGCTGGGGATGCCATCCGCTCTTTCGCCTCTGCTGGCTGTTTTCCACTTATTTGCTTACTCTTTTCCATCCCAGTTAGCTCTGTGTAGCCTGGAGGGAATGAACTAGATTCTCTTTCTGGGGCATCATCAAAAGAAATGTTTACCAAATTGCAGAGAATCACATCTGTGTAGATCTGGTGGCAGCACATGTGCACTGCAGTGGCCTGCAGAGATTTTATTTTTCCTGATAACACGAGAAGAAAAACCTCCAGTGTCCCCCACCACAAGCCCAGGATCAGTACATAAAGCTGGCAATCATTCAGCAACCCTTTCCATCTGCTTGGAAACAAAAGCATTTGAACTGAGACCATTTGGGGATTATAACTCCCTGGGTACCATTTAAATAATGTTTTGAAACACTCTTCCTCTGAAACAAATTTCTCCAGTTTTCCTCCATCAGTTACAAATTACCAATAGCCAGATTACCAAGTGCATATTAAAAATAAGTTTGTAGTTATTTAGATTAAAAGTGTCAGCTAGAATATTAAAATATTCAAAATAATGTACAGTAAACATGCATATTTCTTGAGGCAGAAATTATTTTCCCTGTTTCATAAGGCACAAAATTCACTCTCAGCAGACCTGCACTGATAGAAAAAAGACTTCCCTCTACATCGAACTCCTTGATCTCCAAATACAGTTTTCTAAGCAAACTCTCCTTTTGAACAGATATCATGCATAACAACAACTCAGTCAAATGCCATTCTGTGCAATGCCAGGCTATGTCAGTAGTGGAGCACCTGCATGGAAACAGCTCCTCTTCTCTGCAGTTCCCACCTGAACTGGCTAAAGAAATAGGCATATGCAAAAGTGAAAACATTCACTCACATTTACAGATTTTAATCACATCAAAGTATTTCTTTGCATATGCACCCACTGGGTCTAATCAGAATTTTAATGACTTCCTCTTTCAAGATATTTACTTTTTTTCAAGTATTAGATAATGCCCATCCTGTTCAAAGCCTATTCCTCAATCGATCCTACAAATGAAACCTCAAATATAACCCCTCAGCAATATTTGGTTTATTCTTTAAGTAAGGTGTCCAACAAGTAAATCATCAAGACCTGGTTGGAAAACATCTAGTTTATCCAAACTTTCTCTAACCTGTTTTAAATTATTCACTGACATCTTGTCCTTTTGTTACCAGAATTACTGGATTACAGTTGACCTCACAAGGATTAATGCAAAACAGCACTAAGCACTCTTTTCATAGCATCATTTATTGATTGTAGCTAAGACTCTGGTTGGGGCTGGGGGACATGCTCAGGTTCTAGATGGTGCCAGCAAGCTGCTTTCTCCTGAAGGACTAAATCAAATATTCACACACGCACGTCCCAGGGAAGCTAGAGATGCATTGAGAGATCACATTTAGAAAGTTAATCACTAATTAATGTGAAAGGCAATAAGTTCTTAATCTCAGGAGAGGTTTCCACTGAAGGCTGGTGAGGCAGATGGACATGCAGAGGAGACGGTCACATCACCAGCACAGCCTTTCCACGTGGGACGTGTCTGAGATACCTGGGAACCGAGCAATCACATAATCTCATATGGGAACAGGGCGGAAGAAACATGGAGGTGAGTCTGGCAGACAAGGAGACGGGTAGATGTCATAGATACCAGAAAGTGAAATTATTAGGTGGGGGAAAGTAACTTTAGCAGATACACTTTAGGCTTATCCAGGATTTATGGTTCCACAGCACTCCCAGCTTTCCCCTTTCTACTGGTAAAACTCAACCAGCTGGCTTTCTTCCCACCAGGAAATCCATCGGCTGGTCCTTGACTGTGCATGAAGATTTATTTTGTTTCCCACTCAGCTGGGGAGTAAGCATTCCAAAAGGGTTTCTTTCTGTGCACTCAGCTTTAGAATACAATTCCTCTTACCCGTAGTCTTACAACCATCTTTTCTTTATGTTTTGTTTTATTTATTGAAATTACGTGGGGTTTATTTCACATATACTTTATTGGAAGAGCAGAACTGCTAACTGAAAGGGTGTTTTCACTTTTACTGGAAAGGCTTTTCTGAATATTAGCTCTGGATTGGCAAATTTTCAGTAATTTGTACTCTCCGCAACACACTGGTATGAAAATTGGATTTGGGCAACGGGCAATCCCTGAGCTACTTTACTTTCAGTGTAATGACTTTAGCTAGAAGTTGAGCATACATCACGCTCCCGTCCGTTGCTTTTCTGCTCAGGATCAGCTGCACTTTTGGGGACTCCATCTTTTAACCCTTATTCATGTGGAGTAGCCCCTGATAACGGGAAAACACCATCACTTTGATTGACTTGTAGAGCTTGACAGTTTAAGCCTCCATTAAGACAGTCCTGTAAAAATTAGGGCATAATCTGATTGTGCTTATACCACAAGATGCCAACTGAGTTCACCTGCTACGTGGTAGAGGCAATATACTTATCAACTCTGCTCATTTGCCTAATGACTCTGACAAGCAAGTTCTTCCTCCTTTAACAACTTGCAGGCCAGGTTGTGATGCCTGGTCAGACCAAACGACTTGACAAAGAGTAAGAATATTTCAGCTCTGTGGTACAAGCCATCTGATGATCTTTGGTATTTTCTTTCTGTCCTTGAACCACAGATATGTATCTCTCTAAACGATCAATATATATCTGAAGGGTGGTTTTGGGTTAAAGTTAAAAAAGGTAGGGAAGTGATGGTGGATGCTGATTTCGGAGCCTAAAAGGAGAGATAAATGTTAAGCAGTTTCTCCATTCCCATACTAGCAAAGACCTAGAAATAACTCATAATGGATCCCATGCTGTAACTAAAGGGAAGATGATCTGAGAGACATGTGTCTGTCCTACCTTCAGTCATTTAAAAATAGAATTTTACCTCCACAGCCAGCTGAGGGAAAGAAATTGTTATAGATGACTTTTTTTCAGCTATCCCCTGCTTTTGGGTGGGGTGATGCCCCCTCTGAACCTGCTCGTCTCACTATTGATGCTGAAGTCCCATAGCCTAAGGATACAAGACAGCCAGTTCAGATTTTCAGGTTGCTTACAGTAATGAGATGGGTTCTTCCTAAGGATTAATTAGAGTATCTTGCTAATCTTCCCTTCAGGAAATATCTGTTGAAGAAAAACAAAGAAATAAAAGTCTGTCCACTTCTGTGGGGAAGTTCTTCCTGTAGATGAATATACTTGCAAGTAATAGAACTTAATTACTTCTTCTAAACCCTCTGAAATCCTCACTTCATCCTTCTCCATAAAGGCTGGCTGCTCACAGTATTTTGCAAGAGGTCTGAAGACCTAATTTTGCATACTCAAATTAATAACATTCTAGAGAGACTGAAGATACGAACAGTCTTTTTAAATTAATACACATATTTCTGTGCAAGCTTTTAATCAAAGGAGATAGCATGACACCTCCAGAGGCTTCTATGCCATTGTGTTGCCAATAACATTATATTGTTCTATTCAGAATGTGTTTTATTCCCCTATTCTCATGATCTTTTCAGCTCCTTATAAACTGCTTCTAGTTATTAGTTTTGTCTGTGGTTGGTCTTCAGTTTAGGAGATTGATTTGGAATGAGTTTTTATCATATATATATAATTTTTCAATGTTGCTGTATATTATTTTAACCAAGTATCTTTATTTCATGTGTATTTCCTGGATAAAATGCTTTCCTTATTTATATCCCTGGGAAGTGCTAAACTCCCACTGGGGTCCTGGGAAGCTGAAGGTCCTCCAGGCCATTGCACGTGGCTTTTGACACGTGCGTGAGTCCAGGAGACACCCACCACCAGTGGTGTTTGTGGGATGTTTCAGTGAGGGCTCCCACAGGCTCTTTCAGGAGGTGTTACTGACACTTTCCCAAGAAGGTTCCCCCAGATTTTCTCCATATGCCTGTGACAAGTTGCACGTCTCTGGAGTGCACGTGCTGGGAGATATGGTGGCTGCAGTTGAGTTGTTTTAGAATCATTTCAGTTGGAAGAGGCCCTCAGGATCATCGAGTCCAACCGTAACCTAACGCTGGCACTAAACCATGTCCCTGAGAATCTCATCTAAACATCTTTTAAACCCCTCCAGGGATGGTGACTCCACCACTGCCCTGGGCAGCCTGTTCCAGTGCCTGACAACCCTTTCTAGGAATAATTTGTCCCTAATATCCAGTGTAAACCTCCCCTGGTGCAACTTGAGGCCATTTCCTCTTGTCCTATCACTTGCTACTTGGGAGAAGAGACCAACCCTCTCCATGCTACAACCTTCTTTCAAGTAGTTTAGAAAAAAAATTGTCATCAATGTACTCACAAAAACAGTAGCAATACTGCTGTATATACCATTCCTTATAGCTTCAGACCAAGAATATTTCCAAAGGAAGAAATATCTCACCAGTTGTCTTGGATTCCCAGAAATCTGAGGAATATAGGACAGTATCTCAGGAGGTACTGATTTTAGCAGAGGAAGAGTTGAAATCAAATCCTCATCATAGGAGGTATTGCCAATTTTTGAGAAATTCTTGGCTCAGAAGAGTTTGCAATCTATTTAGGGGCATAGACAAAGATTTTTGAGGAAACTCTAGATTAAAAAAAAGGTGCTTAGCCATAGCAGTGATCAGAAATAGGAACCGAACCCTTGGTTCTGTATTCAGGAACTGCACCACAAGCTATTGCTTTTGCTTCCCACCAGCCTTGCTTTCCACTTCATGAGGACACAGTGGTCCTGGGTGTGCCTGAGCGTTGGCATTGGCACATTTTATTTCTCTATATGTAAGCATAACCATGTATTAAATATGTATATTCAAGCATGATGCCAGCTGTGTTCCATTTGTAAAAATATCTGTACTTGCTTACCTGATTCAAAATAGCATTCTCCTCCAGTCTACCTTTGTATTTCCTCCCATAGAGTCTTCACAATTATCTGTGCAAGTGACCTTTCTTATTTATGGGAATGTTTTTACAAAATATAAACTCTTGTATCACTATGTATTTTCATGACTATTTCTCCAGAAAGTGTTTCTGAAGGCTGATTGGGAGCAAAGGTGACAGGGAGGAGAACACAGTATGTACAACTGGGCTTTGCAGTAAGGAATTACTGGTAGAAGTCCCCAGAAGACACTCACCCCTCTGTCTCACTTCTATGCTGGGGACTTGAACTTGAGTTCCCAGTTCCCAACCGGGCCAGTGCAGCTTAATGGGAAAGAGGAGACAATAACCACCCTGACTGTGGTCCATAGCCCAGGGTGCAAATTTTAATGCACGGACCCTTCTGGTCCTATGTAGATATTGCACGAAATTACTCCTCGGGTTTCCCTCTCCTATCAAGCCACCATGGTCTTACTCCAAGGAGTAAGGACTCTTCAAGGATGGTGCAGTCTGTAGACTGGTTCTCTTCAATGGAAACCCACAGGTATATCCAGGTTGCAAATAAATCTAATACTCAAGTTTTCAGTTCATCTGTACAACACAATCTGGACATCTGGTTCCAGGAAGTTTGTAGCTGGTCAAAAAATGCCCAGCATTAAAAAAAAAAAAAAATAGCATGCCTTTTTTTTTTTTTTTTTTACCATTTCTTCCTTGCTTACACCACTGAGTTTTGCTGTGCAAGTAGATGGATTCCCCATATCTCTTGAATCAGCAGCGCAAAGCAGCAAAAAACTTTCAACAGTACGTGCAGGGGAATTTTTAGACTTGAAAACAGACAAGCCATTGCTCTTGAAAAAAAATTATCAAGGATACATAAATGATGGGCCAAAAAGACTGTCCTGGTTCTTCTGCTTCATCTCACACAGTGAAATACACAATGAGTCTATCGCAGAAATATGTAGTTCCTACCGTCTTGATATTTGTGCTGTGAAGCTTAAATATCTTTCTTTCTCACCCGAGAAAAATGTCAAAGGCACATAGAAATAAATTATTTTCTTCGTGTTTTAGGCAGCTGCATCTGCAGCTACGGATTGCTCTTTGGGGATCTTTCCTTTTACAAAGTTACAAAAAGCTTTGAAAAAGAAAACAGTAAGCTGGTGAATTGTATTTTTCTGACATAAATTAATTAATTCTCTTTAACGTGGTTAAAATTAGCCTGAGCTTTGTGTAGCTACTTGGCTATTCCTTTCTCCTAAATGCATAATATACAATTTATTTTGACAAGTACTAGTGGGTGATGCACAAGGAGACTGCTGCTGTCTGGGGGCAGGGGGGTGGCTGCTTTTTTGGCCAAAGCAGAAGACTATTTGGCTCAGAGGGCTGGAAAACTTCTTCCAGCCCCACCTCCTCTTTTCCTTCTGAATGAATGGGTTTATTTTCATGCCTGTTTATGCAGCATGGTGTATAGCAACCACTCCTTTTATGTTGGAAATATTATGGTTTGCCATTGACAAAATAGCAACGTAAATTAAAGAAGGTATCCATACTGTCCTTAGCCAAGGGAATAAATATTTTCCAGTAGAGCTGCACCAGTTGCTCAAAAAAGGAATGAAACCAAATGAATTTCAATGAATATCATTATTCTAAAGAAACTGAAAATGTAGCAATTCAAAAGACTGTTGTGATTTTAAGAATATGTTCTATGTTCTGTTTTTATTCCTACTTTTTAAGAAGACAAATGATGAGCAAGGTTAACTCAGATTAGAGAAACAGATGGCTACTGTTTTAAGAAAGGTAACTGGAAATGTATACTTTGAAATGGTCAATGAAATGGATAACAACACTTTACTCCTTCAAAGTAGCACTTGTTGAGTGATATTCACTGTTCTCTTACCCAACTTGTTTTGCACTCTCTGCTTTGTTGTCTACATTTTTAAGAGTAAAACCTTGTGCATTTGCAAGTCTTACAAAACCCATGCAGGCTGAAATGCCTTTTTTTTTTTCCTAGAAGGTAGAACTACTTTTTTCATCAATAAACAGAAAATTCTTCCCCATTTCATTATGAACTTACACCAGCTAAATTGAAAGCTATTTTGTCATTCAAATACACTTGGAGACTTTGAAAACTCTTCTCCTAGGAACAATTAAAAATGCAAAAAACCCTGTGATGTTCCCCAACAAAACTCAGATCAAAAGCTGCGATGGAAATAAGAATTAACCTGTTCTTCACTCAGCTTTGTACTGTCCCAGGTTTTCCAGTAAGAAAGGCACACAAAGTGCCTTTCTTATGAAAGGGCCTTATGCTTTGACAGCTGAAATTAATTTTCTCCCAATTTTATAGTCACCACAGCTTTCGCCAATATTGATGACATGAGGGGAGTTTAGTTTCATGGTGCTGTAGAAAAGGGTGAGGAGCACAGAGGTCTGTAGGAAGGACTTTTTATCTCCAGTGCAAGTGGAAATAAAAGAAAATCAAATCTTTGCTTTCCAACCTCAGGTTTTCTGCTCTCTCTCAGTGTCTGTAGCAATACAAGGTTGGATTCTTGCTGTCCATGTATTTGAAGCACAAGATGAGTTCAAATGCTCACACAAACACTTTTGATTTTATCAGAGCTCAGCCTTTCCCAACAGCAGGATAAATATCAAGAGGGGACACAGATTAAAAGATCAAAAAGGAAAGAGAAAAAGAAAACATTAAGCAAACTGAAGTTTTATTGGCCTACTTTAAAGCTCAAGTTGCTTTCTGAAAGGTAGTAATTTCCTTGTAAAAGTGACTTCCGTCATGGAAAATATAAATCCAAATACTTCACATAAGGCAAAGCTATAAGATTTGGGAATAGGGGTCTTTCAATGAGCAGTGGTGAGCGGACTCATTAATACAAAATCCTAAATAACATCAGTATTCTGAAAATATATGCAATGTGAATTTACATTAAGAGCCACAGAACAAATTATCTGTGATCCTGCAAATCCTTGCTTGTACCCACAGGACTTTTCCATACCAAAGGGATCAAGGTTTCTCTGCTCTCCTTCTCAGCTGCTTCATCCTCTTGTATTTTGGTCAAATGAGGCAACAGGCTGCCACAATTATCCCCCCCATATTTATTATCTTTTCTGAAGGTGTTTTGGTTCAAATTCCAAAAATTATCAACAATAATTTGGGATATATTCTAAGGACCCTTGAAAAGTAGATGCAGGATTGATCATTCTCCTTTATCATATCCACCCAATTTCAGTACCTCCAAACAAAGAAATCACACAGCAAAGCAGCCCCTTACAATGATGTGCTATATACCCCCACATTTCCTTGCTCCTCATCTTCCCTCTACAACATGCAGAGATGGAACACATTTGAGCAACGTATTTTGGGAAGGAAATCAGATGGTAATGAATTGGTCATCGTATACTTTTAAGGAACTCCATCAAGACTTCTTTGCAACTTGAATACAAAGTTGTATACAGAATGTGGAGGTCATTCACATTATTTTTAAATAATACAACAAATCAGTTAATATTGACTTGGCTTTTCAGGAAGCTGTGTCTTTTCACTGACAGTTACAAAGAAAACAAAGAAAATTTGAGTCAAAACTATTTGAGACCTAAAAACAAAGCGACGAAAAATTTGGGGCGGGGGAGGAATTGTTTGTTTTGTATTTATAAGACTGATCAATAGGTGTCTTCCCTATGGAAGAATTAATTCTTTAAGATGGTATATAGAAGCTGGCTACTGAATACAGTATAATGAAGAAGAAGGTTAAACCAATACTGATAGAATATATATATTATAATATTCTATATATTGTATTTTTATATACATATGATAAGTTTTGCATAACTACGAAATCATCATAAGGAATATACTATTGAGCACAGGGTTGAGTAAGCAATACAAAACATCTGGAAGGATCAATATCATTATGGATGCTCACCTTGTCCCTTCCCATTGGGTTCCATGGGCCACAGGTTCCCACGCACGAGGAAATTATTCCACAAACAGAGTTACCTAAGTCATCACTATGGTTGTTGCTGTACCTTCAAAGAAACCACAAAGTTACTATGTATTCATGATTTTTCCCTTATTTTGCATTTCTTGAATATTTTAGACTGTAAGCTTTCAAGGGATTTTTTTTTTTTCTGTTTCAAAAAACCAGCTGCTGCTGCTAGTAGTTAAACCTTTTCACTGATTTTTTTTTTTTAATTAAGAATATGAAAAATGCTACAAAAAAGCATGGGCTTCCTTCAGAAACTAGTTTTTGTCAAAAAAAATAATATATATGTATTAGAAAGCAAGCTATTAACTGAAGACAAATATGCCAAAATAAAAAAAAAAAGAGCGTGGAAACTTCCCACTCCAAAAGTGAAAGATGAGCGTGTTAACGCTGTTGGGGCCCTCACGGGACGTGCAGCTCTCCTGTGACGTGTGATTTTCCTCCAGGGATGCCAGGAGCTGCAGAGCAGCCAACCCAGGGACTGTTACAGCCTCTCTGGGGCTTCAGCAAAAAAAAAAAAAAAAAAAAAGGCAAACCATAGCACATCACAGCAAGCATTTCCAGCCAAGAAACCCAGCACAGCAAAGAGGAACCTGAAATACCTGAACTGCCATCAGCTGGGGCAAATTATTTCATTTTTACAAGGCAAAGCTATCTCTGGCAGATATAAATAGAGGTGTAATTATATACAGGTGCATTTAAATACAGGTGTATTAAGCCAACTAACACCTCTGCTGGAGCTTAACTGATTACTGCTGGCTAATTATCCAGCTGATGGGATCAGCTGGTCAATGGAACTGAGATATCATGAGCCAAGCTAATTATTTGGATTAACATTTTAATTGAACTGAATTCCTTTTCAATTTGTATGTCAGAAAGTCTACATGCAGAAGTTTAGAATATTCTCTGTTGTGTGTTAATTGTCGTAAAGGATGCTTCTTTTTCTACTGTAAAGTCTATTTCTATTGTAAATATTGGATTTTTCCATATAGACTGAAGTCCCCTGTGATTAGCCCACTTCTCTCTCTAACTGTTGTTTAAGCCGCTGAGAGACTCCAAGCGCCTGAGGGATCCAGCTATCTTCAGTAAGGTTTAATTTTATTTCATTTCCTATTTAAAGCTTCTCTGACCTTTTTCAACATACAGATGATAAAAAAATACTTTTACACATGCATATATCAAATGACGTGTCCACCTAAGCTTGCTAATAAAACTGCACAGCTCTGTGACTGCTGGCCCCTGGCTATATTAGCTGTCTGCTTGCCTTATTTGTGAGTTATAAATAGCCAAAGACTGTATACTCACTGTCTGCTTACATCGAACAAACTGTGATTTTAATTCTCTCAAACAAGCCTGTCTCCTGACGTAGGTCTGTCCTGAATGCTCGGTCTTACCTGTTTTCCTTTTTTTGTGTGTGTTTCTTACGTGACTGTGAGATTCTTCAGAAAAATTCCCCAACTGTAAAATATTCAACAATTAGCAGAGCTACTGAGGGGCATTTTCACACTGTCACCAAGCCGTTTGTTGCAAAGCCATCCTCTATACTGTTTGTTACGTTCCGATTTAATAATATTTTATACTCACATTACAGAACTGAAAGGCTTCCCTGTTTCTGACATGGTTTTCCCAGCTTAGCTTGTACCAAGAAGTCATAAAATCATCTCAAGGCCCTGCGGTATTAATTTCTCTGCAAACCAAAGGCAACAGGTACTCTCTTCAAAAAGGCTTCTAGCCTCAGGATGAAAATGTTTTAAGGATGAACTAAGGCAGCGACAGGCTGAGGACTAGATTCAGTAAAAATTAAATTATCTAAAGAAGGATTTAGGTGGAATTTGGCACCTAAATCTAAAACTTCAAGCTGAAACCCCTCAGTTCTCTGAGCTCATACTGTATCTGGGCATCTCCCTGCGTGACTGGGAAGGTCTCTGGGGTGGTACAAGGATGCTGAGAGCTGCATCTGCCCTGGTTTCTCAACATTTATTTTGCTGCTAAAGCTCAGTAAGTGCTCATGTGCTGTAAGGCGTGCCCAGAGCACACCAGACACCCTGCCATACTGCTGAGTAATGCCACGTCGCGAATTTGAGGAAAAGATCACTCCACTTTTTAAAATGCAATAATGTCTAGGGAGCCCAGTGGGGGGCAGTAATTGTCACAGCACTGTGCAGAAAATCACAGAAAGCTGCCACTTCTGTGCCTTCATTTCAGGAAATCATGTTGAAATGATTCAGTGTTTGCCGCCTCTTAAAAAAGGAGAGGGGGTTCCCAAAAATCTCTGTTCCGTGATGAGCCATCTGGTCTCCACTGGCTTCCTGAAAAACATGTAAGAGGTACTTGAGTATTCATCCTGGAAAGACTTGCTTGGGACAACTGATCGTTCGGTGCTAAATCCAAAATCCAGACTATCGTACCTCCCATCCATTGACCTCTTAGAAGCAAAGAAGTTGATATTGCCAAGCACCGTCCTACAAAGCGCTGAGCTGCTCTTGTTCAGCAGGACCTGGGTGGACTGAGGTCCCCAATGGGACACACAGTGACACATGCTGCCCCAGAGGACTATTAGTCAAGACCAAAAGCAAACCACAGAAGTGGAGATATCTGCAGAATAAATTACAGGCATGATTAGTATGTGAAAATGAGTTAGAATGAACAAGTTTCTCAAAGAAATTACAGCCTCTGGGGAAATAATTTACAATGGCCATGATGAGTAATATCTCACTCCATGACTCGGTTGACTTCAATCTTCCCCTTCCCCTACAGTTATTATACAATGAGCGTGAGAAAGATCAGCTTAAAATTGGCATGTGTTTTTAATGGCAAGGACTAGTTTTAGTTTTATTGAGACTCATGTGGCATTTGTATTTTATTCTGCCACATTACCGGCAATCTCACTTAAAGGTTCTCCATGAAAATTTTCCATGTGTTTGTGTTCTTGGCTGGAATCATAACTTATGCAAATTTTTAAGAGAGGACATATGCTGAGCACAAGAGATCTCTTGGACTCCACAATTGCTTCATACCTAAATAGCAATAAAAATTGTGAATATTTGAGATTTTTAGCTGTGTGAAGAAACTAGACAATGACCTTTTGCTATGTAAACCTATAGGAATGGTGCTATATGCAAAGGTTTCTTCATAATCCCATGTACTGCAACAACTAGCCCATCCAACGACAGAGAAAACTACAGTGCTTAGTAATGCAGTTTGCTTCTTTTTTTCAAGCATTGTGCCATTATGTCATATGTTAACATGAAAATAAAGATGTGGGGGTTTTTTCTCAGTGGCATTAATGGAAAAGTTAAGTTCACTACTTCTTCCCCTTTCCTTCTTATACATTATTTGTTATTTTCTTATCTGTGGTTGTCAGCCTGTAATTTGATAGATTTCTTAGAAATAATTGGTGTCAGATGTCATTTCATGTGGCCAATTTCCTTGGCGTTCTCTGGTGCATATTGGTTTCTACAATTTGCATATATGAAGCAGCTTCATGCAGTGATTTCCATTTTCATACCCTCATTCACTTTCTTAATTTTTTTTTCTGCAGTTCTTGTTGTCTTCCTCTCTAAAAAAAAAGAACAACTTCCATTAAGTTTGGGCCTTATATGGATTATCTCCAGTCTCTAAAGTATCTTTTCTGTACAATAATCCATCTTCTTTCCTTTTGATAGTTATCTGCCTAAACAAGCTTTTGTTGCTTGTATTAAAATCCTTCCCAAGAATTTGACTTTCATCACTTCTCATTTTATTCCCTTAATTGATGACATCTAGCGCACAGAACTTTTTCTTATGCTTTTGTTTTTCCATTCCTCGTAAACTATGTTTTTTTCCAATACTACTTTGTAACGCGATTATTCTTCTGGCCAGGCCTGGTGCCTCATCTGCCATGTTCTGTGACTATTTTGGAATATTAATTCAGCTGCAGATAGCTTGTGTACCTTTAATTCAAAGGCTCATGAAACTCACCAGGTTACTGTGTTTAATTTCAACAAGTTGCTTATTACAGCCTACCTCTCAGAAAATGAAAATATTCAAATTCTCAGCTAAACTTTTTGATCAAAACAAATTATGCTTTACATGTATATCTGTTTGTTTGTTTGTTTGTTTTCACTGTCTATCCCAAGTTTATCTAAGGGCTTTTGAGCCTTGGACATCTCAGCACAGATGAACAAGATGCTTATAGCACAAAAATTTCACCTTACTACCGTACTGAAGTGTTGGTTTGGATTTCCTCAGGCTTTGAGTCACATTCAGAGAAGCCTCCTTGCCTTTAATCTCCCAAGATGTCTTTTTATTATTATTATTATTATTATTATTATTATTATTATTGTTATTGTTATTTCCCCTTCATTATAGGCCTTAGAGTATGTTGATTAATGCCCATGAAGGCAGCCACGCTGCTTCTGGAAATGCAGTTTGTCATCTCTGTCAGCACTCAGCTCCATATGTTGCCACTTCGCAAGCGGCATCCCAGGATGCCAGGCGATATAAATGAGCCAGGCTGCATCGGACTGCATACAGTTTACATTTCATCACTCACATTTTTCACAGAATGCATAATCACTGTGTAATTTCTGGTTTACATGATTTACAATGCACTCTTAATTTAGGTAACTTAATAGGCTTCAAGAGGACAGCTTACATGGTTGATCTGGTCAGACTAAATGGCCGTGTACACTTTATAACACCTTTCATCTAAAAAGTATGAATAATACACCAGAAATATTTGAAATTCATAGGGACAACCAGGGAGAAAAGTTTAATGACCTTGAAACAGAGCTCTCACAGAGATCTCCTCTGGAGGCTATCAGACAAATATTTAATATTATATTTATTGTCTGGCTCAGGTCTCCACCGATGTGAGGTTGCTCACCCACAGATGTTCACACAAGCAGGTTTTCTGCTGCAAGAATCTATTCCTATCTCTCCAGTTGTTTTTCTGTGGCCACCTAGAGAAGTCATGTTTTCTACCATTTATCTGTACAGTTTTGGAAATGGGACAGTCTCTTCACCTGGACCTGGAGATGATGCTGAAATCCTACCTTAGAGCCACTCTATGCCCTAAAATAGGTTTGTCAGCTTGGTTCCCCAGGCAGGGACCTCCGCAGCTTCATGCCCATCACCTGGAGCACACCTGAGGGAGAGCAGAGCCAGAGACATCTTTGTCAGGCCAACGTAAAGCTACTGCTGGGCTGAAAGTCCAAGCCTCAGGTCCCTCTGTCCCCAGTGCAGAAGATCATGGGACTGAAGGTGGAGGAAAGTGTCTATATCCAGCTAAGAGGTGACACATCTCCAGGCAGTGGCACCACACTTCCACTGTTTGGTGTCACCAGCGGTGGCTGAGCTCTGATAACACATCAGCTCTGCCTTTGCAGAGCTATAGATGTCACTAATTCAAGTATTGATTCTGCAGCCTCCCAGAGACTAGTGTCAAGAGAGTCCATTAAGTCATCCAGCACATCATCTTGGGTACCACAAGCACACCACAGCATGATGTGCCATGTGGAGATCGGAGAACACCCCAGGTTGGATAGGACCTCAGAAGATCATCTGCTATCGCTAGCTCAGGTGAAACCACGACAGCTTTGCTCTAGAAGCATTGCCAGAGCTCAGGGCGCATTCTTCCTCTGGAGACCGAAACAGAGCTCAGAAGGCTGAAGATGCTGATGTGTCCTCAACGCAGAGATAAGGCTGGCCTGTGATACAGTCCTTGCCAGGAAACCAGATCCCCTGCTGCAGACAAAGGCAAAACCCCTCTATTCCCATCTGATAAAAACTACCTTATATATTCTATCATTTTTTAATTATATTCTCAGTTAATCAGTGGATGTGGTAAGCCCTAACAGTGAATGGCTGTCGCTGGTGACCTCTGTACCAGCACAGATAGGTCCCAAATGGTGCAGCTACCCCTGGCCTCAGAAGGGGGATCCTCTGTAATGTCCCCACATATCGGGTGCTGCTTGGTACCTGCCCTTCAGCTGCAGAGAAAAAGGGAATAAAAGTCCACATGGGACATCTAGACATCTGAACATCAGGGACAGCTTCCTGGGCCTTTAAATTGTCCAAAAAAAAGCATGAGATTTGATCATAATTCTAATTTGATCATAATTAGAAAGGCAACGAAGGGTCTGGAGCACAAGTGTGATGGGAGCGGCTGAGGGAGCTGGGGGTTCAGCTGGAGAACAGGAGCTGAGGGGAGACCTTCTGATCTCTGAACTGCCTGAAAGGAGCTTGGAGCCGGGGGGGGTTGGTCTCTTCTCACAACTAACAAGTGATATGAGGAGAGGAAATGGCCTCAAGTTGCACCAGGGGAGGTTTAGATTGGATATTGGGAAAAATTTCTTTACAGAAAAGGTTGTCAGGCATTGGAACAGGCTGCCCAGGGCAGTGGTGGAGTCACCACCCCTGGAGGGGTTTAAAAGATGTGTAGATGAGGTTCTCAGGGACATGGGTTAGTGCCAGTGTTGGGTTAACGGTTGGACTCGATGATCTTGAGAGTCTCTTCCAACCAAAATGCTTCTATGAGTCTATATTTCATGTGTCGGTGCACAGCTCTGAGCCTGTTACGAGTAAATTGAAGCAACAAAGCTCATCTGATGCTCCTCAAAGTGACAAAACAAGGGCTGTAACTCAGAGACTGTCAGGCACCAGGATTAGAAAGGACTTTGCACCGTCCCAAACAACATCAATCCCGATGCTGATTAACACTCATAATAGTAGAGAGTGCTTGCAAACGTCCAAGTACCTTTGGAAAGGATACAGAATAATAATTAATAATAAGGATGATAATCAGCTGATGACTATCTGGATTAATTGCCATTCCATTGAATAACAGAGATGCCAGAACTCATCGCTCTAATTACTTTTCTTTTGGCAAACATACAATCAAAAAGGGCACATCCGAGCAAACAAATCTTGCCACCAGTAATAAAACGTATAAGCTACAGTGACTGGCAAAGTTTACCTCTCAGCACATCAGTTTGGGAGCTATAAAGCTGGTCTAGCAATTACCTATTGTTGTTAGGTGGGGGAAAGCACAGGAGGTTAATATATGATGGCATCTACCCTGTTTATTCTGTTTTTCATGTGCCCACGGAAAGCATCATATTGGAGAAAGGAATGGGCAGTCCAATTCAGAAGCAAAATCTCAGCATTCATGAGGAAAAGAGGAGTTGTAACTCTTGCATCTTGCTTTTCTTCTGTAGCAGTTTCTCTCCTTAGCTCATGCCAAGTACACCATCACTGGATCTCAAAAGCCTGTTGTTTGTAAAAACAGTAATTTTTCATAGGCTGCCTCAAAAAGAGACTTTAATCAATGTTACAGACGTTGTGCTGGGAATTCTCTTTTGTTCAGCCCTCCGAAAACTCACTGAAGCTCCTGCCATTTCATCTGCTGATGCTGCCGACATATTTGTTTAGCCAAGGACAAAGTGTATTTGAAGCGCATCTTAAATCTTCCAGCTGATCGTGACAGCACATTAGGTTTAACGACTGAACTAATTAAGAAAACTATAAAAATATAAAGTCACAGTAAACTATTTAATCAGGAAGTTATTTGATACAAATAACTGCTTAAGGGAAAGATTCTGCACTATATGCTAGAGTGATTTCATTGAAAGCCTGTGTGGATAATAGAAATGTATGCTCAGTTGCTTTGGTCCACTGTTTCTGGGGGGGGAAAAAAAAAAAGCCCACACGTGTTGCTATCCCAAAAAAAGCACTGGTTTGCATATGTTTTTCTAGGATGGAATATATTTTCATTTGGAAGTTCTAAGCCCATATCTTATAAGAAGAATAAAGGAGAAGACAAACAAGTAAGATATGAACTGACTTCTGAGAGTAAAATAGAACAGGTTCTGAATATCTGCTGAAAAAAGGCATCAGCATGTTTAAATAATGAAATAAGTAAAAAATTGTGTTAGTAGCCAATTCTGGGAGATAATGATGTAAGATCTGAGGAATATACTGTTACTGCGATAATGAAGTTGTACCGTATCCAGAGGGCTGGGAAAAGAGTGTTGAGTGTTTATGGACTGTGGGTTGATGGTGCAATTGTCGCTTGATATTGTGCAACCAGAGTCCGTCTTTACTGCAGCTACTTGCTGCTGATGCCAAATTTCCAAGAAAAGCCCCCAGGCTGGTTCCCAAGACTGCCACTAAATGTGGGATCTGGGTAATTTTAGCTGTACACCTCTGGAATTTCCCAGCTGTCTGAATCTTTAGGTGGATACATGGGCCAGGCTCTCACTACCGTCAATGTCAAAAATTTCTTCCTCATGTCCAGCCTGAATCTCCCCTCTTTTGGTCTAAAACCATCGTCCCTTGTCCTGTCATAACAGGCCCTTCTAAAAAGTCTGTCCCTATCCTTCTTCTCGCCCCCTTTTAAGTACGGAAAGGCCGCAATAAGGTCTCCCCGGAGCTTCTCCAGGCTGAACACCCCAACTCTCTCAGCCTGTCCTCCCAGGAGAAGCAAGAGCTGTTCCACCAGCAGCTGGAAAACGTCCCAGCGATAGTTCCCAGCTGTAGAAAAAACCACGAGTGACATTTTCTCTCGAAGGCCGTCGGCTCGTTGCGCTCTTGAGAGCTCATTTCATAACCTTTCTAACCAGGATGCGGTGAAAAGTCCCCGCCGGTGCCGGTCCGTGGTTCGACGGCTCCTCCGTGTGGCCACAGGACGTGGCAACAGGAACGGGTCTCCAAGGATGCTTCGCCCGTTCTTTAGTCAAACACCCATCCTGTCACTCCCATAAATCATCAGCCACCTCTGAGGAGTTCTGCATGTTCAGTGCTACAGCACAGAAGGTTCGAAATCCGGTTTTCAGAGCCTAAAAAGACATCCTCCTTAGTACTATGACTAACTGAACATTGCCAATTGCTAATTAAACATCAGTAGGTAAACATTAGTGAGACATTTGACACAATTAAAGCTATTAAAACTCTGAAGGCATATTTATCCTCGTACAGATGACTGTGGGGTCTCCAGACACTCCCTGTGAAGCCTGAGGCACCTCCTTTCATCCCTCGAAAAACCATCTGATAAAATGGATTATCGGCTCTCCTTTAAGCCCAGCAGCTGCCAGCACAGCAGAAAACACAATCAAATTAGTATTAGAGCTATGGAAAATCCATCTTCAGGTGTTCCAAAGCTGTGAATCAAGCTAGGAATATGTAAGACATCATTACAAGTTTAGAGAAAAACTCTTCTACATTCCTCTTAAATCACTGGAAAGAAACCTTCTACTGATTCATTCAGCCTTGGGCCCAGCTCAAACAATTTGGGCTTTGAAGATGTATTAGGTCTGAATTTCTCAAATGTTTTTGTAGCCTGACTTGTATTCACTTGCACATGAATTTACATAAAGGGGTATCTGATCCCACTCTGAGTTTTATCCACATAGCAACAGCTCATCTTTAGCTACGAGAATATGTTTGCATTTTTTGAATCATTTAATTTGCTGATTATAGGTAAAACCCTGGCCTCACTGAAATCAGCATGAATTTTGCTAATGACTTTAAGCAGAGTTGGATTTCAGTCTGTGTCTTCTAAGGCAGAACAAATGTATCTTTTAGAAACTGTGCTGCCATTAAGTCTCATTACTCCTGTACAGACAAGGTTAGTCTCAACTTCTATAATATGTACCACAGATTCATATTATTGGCCTTCATCGTATCCAATTCTTTCTTTGCTTTCAGAGGCAGCAGGACTGGCATCCTCCAACACAGTAAATGTGCAGGACATCACCCTCGTTGTCCATGGGATGTGCTCTGTTCATCCTTCCAGCAGGTCATTATCACTCCAGGACCCTTACAGCATTTATTATAGAGCTGCATTTAGTAAAAGCTGCGCTTTTTCACCAGAGTTATCGAGAGATTATGCAGGAAGTCTGGCAGGAAGGAGTGGGCTGAACTTGGTCTCTCAAGCCTCAGTTATCATGGAGATTATGCTTATTCTCTTGACTGTGAACTTGGATGATTCTCGAAAAAGGCACTTGAGAAGCACACAACCACCTTTCCCTGCAAACAGGAAAGAATACACCAGTATAGGCAGTTTTGTGGTGCAGAACAGACTGAGAGGTTCATGGCTTGTTGCGAAGTCCTTCTTTTAAATGTACATGTTACCTTGTCGCCTCTCTGACTTACACCCCCTCCATCCTCCCGTTTGAACTCTCCAAAGAAACGCTTTCAAAACTTCAGGAAAACTAGTATGAATAAATACAGCTCAGCCTAAAAGGGAGCTGCTGACTCATGCCTGCACTGGCAGGATAAGACTTATTCCTACAGCAGCAGCAATGAAGAGGCAAATCCACGTGCAGCGTGAGCAGGGGTTGCAGCATCCAAGACACTTCCATCACAGAGACGATCATCTCAAATTTTTTCTCAGCCACAGCATCCTGTCTCATTAGAGACAGGAATATTCCGCTATCAATTTTGCACTTACACTGTATTTCATTTTGTTATGGCAGTCTTTTTCAATTTTTAGCATTTGCTTTTCAGAATGTTTCCTATCTTGAATAAAAAATGAAGTCATAATATAAATCAAACTAAAAATGGCCTGTGCTTTTCCTTTTCAGATGCATCTGTCTGTTGTAAGTTTAGTGTTACTGATCTAGTAGTTATTTTAACTGCTGCTTGGCTTCAGCCCTGTTGATATATTGGTTATTTTTATATATGGTAGGCCATTTATGTGACTGATTTTGCAATTCATGCTGCCTGATGAAGGACATCCCTTGAAACAGACCTCGTAGCTGTATTCTCAAGATGAAAGCAATTGGACAGAAGTACCTTTCTGAAAAGAGGGACCTCTATTACATTTATTTTTTTTTTCCTGAATTGCGTGCTCAAGCCAATTGGTTGGGTTATTGGAAGAAATGAAACAGGGAAAAATTGATAGGATTCGGGTGTCGGTGTGTGGCATTAAAGTCATTTCTTATCCTTAGCAAATGGTGACTGTTGGATCAAATTCCAGTATATGGTCAAAATATAGTACAAGGGAGAAAATTATTATGCTTATCGTGCTAGCAGAGGGTTAGGGGAGGTGAATACAAGTGCATCAAAAAAGTGCAACCAAATTACACAGGTTTGTTATTTTAGGCCGCCAGTTGCTCAGTCTCCCTGCCCGTGGAAAAAGGATGCCGCAATAACTGTAATTTCAGAGATAAGTTGTATTTTAAGGACCATTTTAGGTGTCAATATGAAAAATCAGGAGCTGAGCAGGAAAATATCAAAGGCTGGCAACAGAAATAGACTTTACATTGGCAAAGACAGTTATTTAGGGTTATTTTAGGTTATTTATGAGGTACAAAAATGTGACCAAAAGGCATACTAACTTCAGCGAAATCACTGATTTAAACACATGGGACCTGCCTGTTAAGGATGTACGTTTATGATTCCTTGATATGTGTGAGAGCAGGTGTACAACAGCTTTCCAAAAATTATGCCATGAACACCACCGAGACTTGCCTTGTTCTTAGGTACATCTTGCTGAATTTGGTCTATATGAAGTTTTGGGGAATGATGTGACCTGGTTTTACGTGACGTTGACCATTTCTGGCCTTCCTCATTGAATGTGAGCAGAAGAAGAGTTTACTTCATCAAGTTTATTGACATTATTATCCCTTCTCTAATAGAGACTCATAACAGATGATTAAGGAGAGCAGGACAACTTATAGTGAAATATTTTGGAGTAATCACTAATCTAGGGGATGGCCAGTGACCTGGGGACTTCCTGAGTCAGAAATAGAGATTAAATATTTAAATCACCAAATGGGGTTTTCTTCCATGACTTTGTCCAATACCTTTTTGAAACCAGTCACTTTGTGAGTGTCCACATGGTGGCAAGGATTAACTGTGCACTGAGTGAAAGAGCAACCCTTTTTTCTCGGTTTAAACCTGCGTCTTGGTTTCATCCAATGCTCCTTAGCTTGTGCATTCAAAAAGCGAATGAACAAATCATTCCTTGCTCCCTTTCTCCGTGACGCTCCTATTCCCTGTGTGATTTTCTAAGCAATCCGTCGGGGTGAATACTCCCCATCAACAAGTACTGACACATCTTGCACATCTGTTGAGCTGCATCTGGCCCTTGCACATCTGGTTGAGCTGTGCCTGCTGGATACCTCGGGCTGAATAAACCCCAGCTGGCTGAGTCTGGGCTTAGTGAAAACTGAGGTACCACTATGTGTTTATGGGGAAGAAGATTTTGCTGATGACAGATGGAGTATTGCCGCCCTTCTTACAAGCAAGTTCAGCAACTGAGGTAATAAATCACAAACTCCTCTGTTTTCCCAGGTGACACAGGAATGCATTTTTAAAATTTCTATTCAGTTCAGTGACTGCAACTGCTTCTGTCAGATGTGGACTAGAGTAAACAAGCCCATAACAAATAAATATACAGCATTTACAAATTAACATTGTTTTCCAAATTTAAAAAAAAAGAGCCTTGTTTATAAAAATCTCACTTTGAAATAGTCATCCATCTGGATGCACAAAGCACAACATCTGCCTGCTCCAAGGGAAATGTGTTGATTTTGAAAGCCACACATGAAATGGCAAACCAAGCAGACTTCTTTATTTTGTTTTTCTAATTTTCAAGCAGAGTCAAGTCCAAAAAAGAAGAATGACTATGGGGCTATTCAGATTGAAGGTTTTGCATTGGACCCATCTCTGCCTCCAACGTGACTGGAGAGATTCCTTGTGCCCAAGCCAAATGTGAAATTCTACCAAATTTCATACTTTTAGGACCAGTTTCCCACCGTGAGCACATATGAGACACCAAGCCACCAGGACCTGTTGCTAGAGCATCATTCCTGTCACTCAAACACACTGACGACCATCCCAGTCAATCGAACCCATTACAAAGATTTTGGGGGATATGCTCTACTTTGCTTCAGTCATTTTCTGGCTGCCACTGTCATATTTCATCATCAGGTTGCTCAGGGACTGGGTTTGGGTTAAAAAACTGAGCATGACATGAGGCATTGTTTTTATTAAAATATAAATAAAGATGCTAATCCAGAAGGTTGTGAAACACCAGCAGCCCAGTTACAAGTTCTGCCTGAACACTCATTAAATTCACACAAAAATGCCAGCTGATATTCGTGCACAGTGGATTAGACCTAATGATCCAACGCTCTGTAGTGTCTCAGACTTCCTTTTGGGAGTTTAGTGTTTTGTGACTCCTAGCCAAGAAAAAAATATAGAAACAAAGTCATGTGAAGAACCAGTATATAAACTCTATCATCGATTATAGCATCAGTTTCCTTCATCCCAGAAAAATTGTCACTGTGGGGCCAATGCTAAGCATCAGTTCCCACTAAAATGAAAATTGATGTGATTTTCCCAGTGAACTGTCTAGTTTATCAAATACCTGGTTTAAGTAAGAGGTATTTTTCATAGGAGTGACTGTGTATTTTTGACGCTGTGCCTTTTTTCTTCAATAGTCTACTCTTATTATGCTTTTAGAAGAGGGCATTTCCCTTCAAAACCCACCCTGAAGACAACTTATAAAGAAACAAGATTAAGTGACTTTGCATTTTATTCTGAATCAAACTGATAGATGGGTTCTTCAGTTTTGGGACAGAGAGGACAAGAAGCAAGGATGGGTCAGATCTTACA
This sequence comes from Caloenas nicobarica, assembly GCF_036013445.1. Classification (NCBI taxonomy): domain Eukaryota; kingdom Metazoa; phylum Chordata; class Aves; order Columbiformes; family Columbidae; genus Caloenas; species Caloenas nicobarica. Next base: position 4,503,376 of record NC_088251.1, read on the forward strand.
CTGCATATATGACATTTTGCTCAAAAACTGCTGATAACTAAAAAACAGAGCTAAGTTTCCAGTATGAAATTTGCATGTTTTCTCTATGAAAACCTGCTTTCTCAGGGTCACACGTCAGCAGCCCACAGGGTTGGGAGCCATTTGAAGTCGGGTGAACCAGATGGGGAAATCTCACGTACCGGTTGCGGCAGACGGGAGCTCAGGAGGGAGATCCCACAGAGACCCTCCATCTCAAATCTCCATTCCTTGCCAGAAGCTCTGTTGTTTTTTTGTTTTTCTGGGGTTTTTTTTGAGGCCTGACCAGATGGTTTGTGAAGCACTCAGATCCAGCAGCTATAGGCATTTGAGAAAAAATGGGCAACTGGAAGTTAAAGGTGAGCTGCTTGGTGCGATGAGGGGATGCCCATTGCTCCAAAGCACTCCAGCCCTAAGAGCTCACCAAATGCCAGTACCACATAGGAATCACTTCAAGTGCAAATTTTCACCCAACTTGTACATTTCTTAAATATTTAACCCAAAATTTACTGAAATAATTTGGCATTCCCCTGTGTTTCGTGTGTTCTGGATAGTTCGTTCAGAGAGCTGCTGCCCAGCACTTCCCCAGGTACCCTGTTCTCTGAGAGATAATTCCCTTCCACTGCGACAAAGCATCGCTGTGCTTCAGCTTCACCTGTCTTGCTGGTATCATGCATTTACCGGTATGTTCGAAATGTTGGAAGTGCTATAAGAGGAAATAAATGCGAATTAAAGACTTGCTGTAATTCACTTTTCGGATAAGTGGGGAAGCTTTGTATTTAAAACAGACAATTGAACAAAGAAAGGATTAAAAATAAACAAAATAAAATAAAATAAAATAAAACAAAACAAAATAAAATAAAATAAAATAAAATAAAATAAAATAAAGGTAACAAACAGAACCAAACCAAAACAAAACAAAACAAAACAAAGCAAAATAAAATAAAATAAAATAAAATAAAATAAAACAACAAAACAAAACACAATAAAACACAATAAAACACAATAAGACAAAAAAACTCAACATCAAATCAAATCAAATCATAACAAACCAAATCAAAATAAAGTAAAATAAAATGAAATAAAATATAACAAAGCAAAGCAAAGCAAAGCAAAGCAAAACAAAACAAAACAAAACAAAACAAAATAAAACAAAATAAAATAAAATAAAATAAAATAACATAAAACAAAATAAAATAAAGTTTAAGAAAAAAAAAAAATACGAGAAACTTATCTGTTGTTTAGGAGCCAAGCTCATATTGGCAGCCCCGGCGCTGGTCCTGCTGGTGCGGTGTGGCTCCCCATGCAGCGCTCTCTCCTGTCTCTAGAGGGCTGCCTTAAACCGCTGAAAAAGCGTCAGAAATATCGGTTTTCAACATTTTCTTTTTACCTCAGATTCCAGTTTCTACGTCACCCCCAACGAGCCACCGTCGTGGTATGAACTGGCTGGTGTCATGAGGCAGAAGCCAATGTCCTTTGGAAAGGGCTGTTGTCCGCGGCTCTATGCTTTGTCCGATGTTGTATGGGTGAACCAACAATGCTGAGATTAAGGTTAATATCAAGTCTTCTTGACATCGTGCATTTAGGCTCAGACTAGTGCAAAAGTGCAGGTTTATTATCTGGATGGTTTTCATTCCACAGCCATCTAATTGAGAAGGATTAAATCAGGACCCTTGAGTAGTCTTAACAACATAAATGCAACTCCGAAGCTGGTATTTACATGTGTTCGTAATACTTAGAAATCAAGGAATGCTCAGAAAGGGTCAAAATGAACCACTCTATTGTGTGTCCTTGTCCAAAATAATGCAACATTATGCTCTATTATACGTCATTACAAAACTAAATACAAAACAGATCGCATAATAGTCTATATTCAATTTTTGAGAATAGATCTATTGAGGAATATAAATTTCAACAGGTTTTTTTTTTTAAAAAAAGGAAGATATATTAAGAAGAAAACAGGAAATTATGTCAAACAGTAAGGACTTTTACTCTTGAAGCAGTTTATGTTGAAAACAGTCTTGTTTTGTAAATCTCACAACAAAAAAGAACTGGATCAGTTTTAAAATAAAACAAATTCAGTCCTTTTTCAAATATGGGAAATGCTTACAGAAAGCATGCCAACTTTTAAATAATTTGCAGCAAACTCTAGTCCCTCTAGCCCCCAGATTAGCGCATGAGCTAATTCAGAGAGAAAAGCAAAATAAACTGTTGCAGTTGTGTGGAAAAAAAATCATTATTCAAAACTTCAAAGATACTTGGAGGGCTCTTTTGAAATCAGCCAAAGAAACCTTGCTAGAGCAAAATCCCTTCATGGTTGTTTGGTTACTCCTGAAATCCAGCTTTCATGTCTAATTTTCATGTCTAATAATACTTTATAGTAGGCACAGGGGCGAAGAGGAGGTTAAGAGCCCTCGGGCCCCTCAGATTTGGCTTGTAGGCACTCAGGCAAGGTCATAGAATTATAGAACCATAGAATGGTTTGTGTCGGAAGGAACCATCAAAGGTCATCCAGTGCCCCCCTGCCATGAGCAGGGACATCTGCACCAGCTCAGGTTGCTCAGAGCCCCGTCCAGCCTGGCCTGGGATGGCTCCAGGGATGGTTCAGCCACCACCTCTCTGGCCAACCTGGGCCAGGGTTTTACCACCCTAAACATAAAAAATTTCTTCCTTATGTCCAGCCCGAATCTCCCCTCTTCTAGTTTAAAACCATCACCCCTTGTCCTATCGCAACAGGCCCTGCTGAAAAGTCTGTCCCCATCTTTCTTATCAGCCCCTTTTAAGTACAGAAAGGCCACAATAAGGTCTCCCCGGACCCTTCTCCAAGCTGAACAGCCCAACTTCTTTCCCTTGCTTAGTTTTGCTTCTCCTGGTTCAACCATTGTCTATCAGAGAATAGTAAATTAAGGACATTTTCTTCTCAAGAGTGCTCGACCAGCCCGCTGTGCTCGCCGTTCCCATGTAAGCCAAGCTCCAGAGACAGGATTAGCCTTGTTGCCCGAATGTCCCCTTGTCCCTGCGGGCCATTCTCTGAGGATGGGAGTGAATCTCACCTGCACTCCTTCCCTTGGGGTTCGAGCTTAATCTCAGAGGCACAAGGCACAAATAGTGGTATGGAAACCTTTTAAGGATGCTAACATCTTTATAAAAAAGGCAAATCTAGAATAATAAATAAATTCATATGTGCCAGAAGAAAGTTATGCAATATAGACACAAACACATTAAATTAATTTACAACTACTCCACTTATTACATGGCATTTAAACAAGTACCATCAATGGGATGCTTTTCAAAGCATAAAGGGGTTACACTTACTAAGCTGCTGCGAAAATTATAGTAAAAGAATCAAATACATTTCCTGGCTTAACCGAACATAGGATATGATTTCTCTAAGTACTGTCACTAGTGTTAAAAATATGTGGTGGGATATATATCAGTAAGAAGCATCTTCAAAGAGGATTAAAGTTTCAGATTTTTTTTTTCGTTGTTTCAGGCAATAATATATTGAATTCTTTTGGAGTAATTAAACTTGAAACTGATCCAGCTTTTTCTTTTTTTTTTTTTTTTCCTTCCTCTCTCTTTTTGGGTACAATGCTTCTTACAGTTTATAGCTAATTGGCAGGTGAGCAAGATAAGTAGCACTGAACACCACTTGATGCTGTTACCGCCTCAGGGAGAGATGGGCAGCCTGTTGTACAGGAAGAGGCTGCTCAGACACAGAAGATGAGCATAATGAATTTTCACCTGAGGAGGTAATGCAGTGACTTAACCTCCCACAAGAAATGAGACCTTGGTGTTCCATGAAATTTCTTATTGAGAGAGTGTTTCAGAGATGACAGCAAAGCTGCTTTGTGGCAACCTAAACACTAAAAAGCCTGTAGGTTGCTTTGCTATTTGGTTGAAATTACAGAATCAGACCACTTGACTTGCATTCAGACTTCGCTAATCCCCGTGGAGCTTTATCCCCTGTTTGTCATTAGCTGACTGCATTGACAGACTCCCCTGCTTGCCCTCCCTAACCAAAACAGCAACAAAAAACTCTTTTGCATCAAAAGAGAATTTTCTTTCAACTTTGATCACATTTCTTGCGGCGCTCAAGCCTGTTGCTTGGAGAAAATACGGTCGTGAGGAATGGGCAAATCATTATTATAATTACTCGTGTTACACCCCAGTGAGAACAAGCCTCTCCTAGTGCTCAGCTGAATTATAGAGCAGCAAATGCTTTAATTGATAGAGTTAGTGACAGGTCTGCTGGGCTTGGAGCTACAAGAAAGCCCAGGCACAACATCAGCACGTGGTGTGCCACCCTGGCTGCTGTCAGCAAGGGTGTTAAACATCCTCGGCCAGATAAGGGGATATGCATTGTGCTGCCTGCCAAAAGTGCAGATTTTATTGCACCAGCCCACTTATTTCACTGAACTTGGTAAGCAAGGAGCACAAAGGCTTACAGCTTGTGCAATGGAGCCTGTGCTAAAATACCATAGAATTATAGAATCATAGAACAGTTTGGGTGGGAAGGGACCTTCAAAGGTCACCTAGTCCAACCACCTGCCATGAGCATCACATCTGCACCAGCTCAGGTTGCTCAGAGCCCCGTCCAGCCTGGCCTGGGACGTCTCCAGGGATGGTTCATCCACCACCTCTCCGTGCAATCCGTGACAGTATGTTACCACCCTCATTGTAAAAAATTTCTTCCTCGTGTCTAGCCAAATCTGCTTCTGCTGTGCCAGTGGTTCTCAGTCTGACCCGCCTGGACAGAATCGAGGATCAAGGCAGGAGCAGATAGTGGCTGACTTGAAGTCACGCAATGGAGAAAATAGGACCCAAGTCTTCTGGCTGCCACTTGTTCCACTGACCCAGCCACATTATTTATCAGCCTGGAGCCTTTTATAAAAAATGAGATAAATAATAAAAAGCACTAATAAATACTAAGCAGAGACATGTGGTTGTTCCAGTCGTATAAAGACACCAGGTAGCAACGTTTACAGCAGCCAAGCAATGGACCAGGCTGCTAAGGAAGGCATGGAAAGCCAGCAGGCCGGATTGCAAACCCTAGGAAAATAACGAGCTTTGATATTTTTCAAAATTCAGTAATGGAATGACAGGAGGGGGAAAAAAAAAAAAAAAAAAAGAGGAAAAAAAAAAGGAAAGAAAAGTCAAATTACAAGCCTAGCCTTGCCTTCCTAAGCATGCTGAGGGAAAGAGGCTCCGGGTGTAAAGTAGCCCCTCACCCAAGGAGGTAACTCTGGTTTTGGAGTTTGATTAATCAGTAGAAGTCATGTAGAAAGTCGTTTGAAGTTAGGCCTTTAGCATAGTAACTTCAGCAAGTTCTTAAATGGGAGCATGTTCTATGTTTGAAATATTACTTCTAGTATAGGCTGAATTTCATATCCAAAGAAATGACTGATAGATAGAATTCAGAGTGTTTTAATTTATTTATCTGCACTTTTCACAGAAACTGATAGAAGCTAATCTAGTTACTCAAGGATCTACAGAAAATCTCTGAGCAAATTAGGACTAAAGTTCTGTTTATCCTGGACTCATCCTGTGCAAACCAATCTCACTTGCAGCTTCCACAGGTCACTGATAATAGCAGTGCACTAAAGGCAACTTGACTTCTGAGCTTTAGTAGTGGGGACTTTGCAAGAATATGCTCTAGAGCCTGGAAAGATAAAATGTGAAAATCTTAAGGCTAAGTTACGTATGAATTTAAAATGTAAACATTCTTCTCTTTATTTGTATGACTGTAAATCAGAAGCAGCCCCTACTAATTTCTATACCTCTTTATTAGTGTAAGACAAAATTAATTTCCACAAATCTGCATTAGTGTAAGACAGAGATGTTTGTAAGGGGCTTCACTACAGGTTTTATGATGTCACGACCAGCTTGCACCCTATTGCAAACTGTACAACTCAGAGCCACAGCCTAATTATGCCCAAATCACCATAATCCAAGGAAATATATCTTTGCTAAGTGTTAAAGATTAAAGAGAGGTTTTAATATAGGTGCATTACAAGAATTCAGGTTTCAGAGGCAATAGCCTAGTTAGCAGCAGAGGCAGGTTTATGGGATAAGCTACATCCAGTCTCAGGATCAGCAGCAGCTGGAAAATGGTAAATTTTAGTAATTCGTCCCATCTGAATGCCCTAAAACAGTCTGGTACCCAAGCAGGCTCCAAGCCTCACCAACCTGGAAAATCTAGGAGTGGCATGGTCAAAATCATCCTTCATTATTCAGCATTGGGACCACAGGTGGTGTCACAATTTTTGAGATGTGCAGATGTTCTTTTATTTCTGTTCTGCATGGATTCAGTCTTTCTGACTGCATAGCATTCAGATCTGAGCTTGGTTATGCCCTGAGAAACACCTGTGTGAGCTTTGGAAAGAAGGGGGGAACTTGATCTACCACCACTTTCATCTGGGAAAAGAATGACAAGATATGGTATTAATACATGCTAAAATAAAAGGCCTTTTTCTTACATTCCCAAGCATATAAGGAAAACTGCAGTGTATACCCTGTCATCTGCTGGAGACGTCATGAAAAATATAACTACATCAGCTTCTGAGACTGTAGTGCAAGGGCTATAATAAATACATAAATTGCTGTTGAGAATACCTGCACTCGTTTGAAAATATGCTTCTGCGTTTCCAAAGTGCCTCTGTATTTCATAAAGGTGATTGTTCTGAAATAGTAGTGCTAAATAAAAGCTTTTTAATTTTCCAGCCAGTACGAATAGAGTGATTTATCTTCCAGGTGAAGGAAGGAAGGGAAAGGATTATCTTTTTCACCTCCTGTGTTTAAAAGGTATCACATCAAACTGGAGATGACATGACGTTTACATGGATCACTGCTTCGTCATTCAAGATTCAGCATGGCTGAAAGATGTCAAGTGTAGGGCAAACACCTGCTTATGTCAAGACAGTAGGAGTTACACATTACATTTAAGACGGGTAAAGCGCAGAATGAAAGTGGGAAACTGAAATGAATGTGACGAATACGATGGATCTGCAACATAAGAAGGAAATGGGAATTTTCATACAAGTGGAATTAGAGCTTGTTCTGGCCTCAAATATATGGGGATGGCAGGGAAATTTTGCAGAGAGCTTCCCCAAAGCCATGTTCTCAATGCTGAAAGTGACTTAGAAAAAGGATGCGCACCTGATAGAGCAGCCCTGGTCCTATTTCACATTCCGTGCTGCTGGCTCCCCGCACCGCCACTAATGGGTCTCATGTGCATTAGCGGGTAATGAAGTTAACAGAAGTATCTCTGCCCGTATCTACCATCCTCAGCTCAGACTTTATTGGGTCCAACACTGGGAGAGCAGCAGGAAGGAGGGGAAGGAGCATGCTGCTCTGTGGAACCAAAAATTAAAAAATAAAAATTAAAAAAAAAAAGAAAGTTGATGTGTAAGCTCCGATTTATTTGAAGGTGCAGCAAAACTTTAGTGTTTTACTTCATCAGGGCTCCCAAACCTTTCAGAAATGCTGCTTGAGGACTTCCTTTCATGTTGTGAGGCCACTGCAGTGATGCAGCCGAGGAAATTACAGCGGAGCAGAGTGTACCCACTTGGACAGGATGGCCTTTATCTTTTTCTCTCTGCCTGCTATCACTTGTAGCCTGAGACATTAAACTCTATCCCAGGCTAAAAAAGCCTTCCCTTTGTTTTTAAAGATAAGGGATGACAGCTTTGTAAAACTGGAAGGCTTGGAGGTCCTTTAAATATAGTTTACAGAAATGCTGCTTTGGCTTTACAGCACTTCTGAAGTCAATCAAAGAACAGGGCAGAGAAGACCGAAAGTCTGCATCCAGCTATTTTCTTGGAGTTACAGCTATTGATTACAATTGGCATTGCCTATCAGACCATTTAATCTAATGAAATTGTTCTTGAATGACACTACTGAAATGAAGATGAGAGTGTAGCCAACATGGAAGGAAAGATTAAGTGTTGGAAGAGGCAATAGTTAGACGTCATGGTACAGATGTGTTTGTTAACACATATTCTGTGTTGACTGTGTTGGGTTCAGCTGTATTCCTGCAGAAATTCTGTTATTTCACCAGGGGTAATGCAAAAGGAGAATGGTTAGTAGTTTTCCTACTATTTCTACAAGTGTTCTACCACACAATAAATTTATAAAGCTGTCAAGTCCTAATGCTGAGTCAATAACATATTATTGATTAGGAGGCAAATATAGCTCTCAAAGTCTCATAGATAATTCTGTTACTTGTGGCTTAATACAAAGGCAGAGAGTTAATTATTTATACTGCTCATGGGGTTCACTAAATGAGAGCTGCGATTTGCAAGATGAGATGGAGTCATAAATTAATGCTTTGTAAAAATTCTTCTTTAGTCAAAGCCAAAAGAGAAGGTGTTTGTGGGATGGAGCAGCAATAGACATCACTGAAACCCAGTAGGTCATACTGCTTCTGGAGAGCTTCCCATCACTCAGAGATAATTACACAAAAGGGCTGCACTCTATTGTGGTTTTACTCATGCCTTTTCCCCACCCTATATATAATAACATGTCTGGTTTTTGTCTCATTTCCGTATAAAAATGATCAGAGTTTCAGTTTATCTGCTGAAACACCACTGCACATGTGAAGACACTGGTCTGTCGTGTCTAAACCTGACACAAAGCCCAGAATCATTCTAGTAGTCTTGGGGTTTTATTTTTAAATTAACATTATCTATTCTTGACTCATATTAATCTGTCATTAGACCCAAAAAAGAGAGGGAGTACTTAGTCCCACAGACTGTTTTTAAGTCACCTTTTCAAACCAGATCATTTTGATTACTTGCCTCAGCTAGAAAGGGTCTTCAGAGCCAGCTTTAGAAAAGGAATATTTCTAGTCAGAACAAAGGTGCAAGAGATAACGTGATTGCCCTCAGACAGCCCTTCATTGATTTTAAATTATGTTGCAGTATTTCACTGCATTTGCCAGTAAAGGATGCCTTTAGAAGAGGATGAAGGCAGGTCTGCTCCTGCAGCAGTGGGCAACTGCCCTGGGGAACACCTGCAAACTCCCTTCCTCCACCCATCCCAGCTTTGTCTTCCCATTATTCCTCGGTTACTTCTCAAATTTATGTTGTCTTCTTCCCTATTTAAACCCTGAAATTCTGTCCCAGCCATCTTTTGTAACTGCAGCCACCGCATCTTCCTTCAAAGCTCTTGGGTTACCTGCTGCCTCTGTTGCTCAGATCTTCAACCACTTCACACTTTTGTTGGAGCAATTAGCTGTTAAGTGTTAATTGATGGACTACAACTGATGTGAGTGTTCGGCCTCATGGCTCGTGACAGCGAGAGTTTTGCTATTGTGCCAGACAAAAGAACGGAGGTAACTGGTGTCTCCTATCACCTTACACGCAAAGAGTGTCTGGGAGATATAGGGGTGAATTATTGATGGGGAGGGGACCTGCTGGGGCACCTGCCTGGCTTGAGTGGGTCTTGGCATCTGAGCTCGAGTACGAGACACTGGGAAGTAACTCAGGAACGAACAACCCTTTTAATAAATTACAGGCGAAAATCTCTTTGGCCAATGAAAAGGTTAAATAACAGTGATAAGTGAGTCCTCCTGTCTCCTTTCCTCCTCCCCTCCCCACACTGCAAATTTAATAAGCCAAAATCAAAACCATCTAGGCCTGGAGCTTTCTAAGATTTAAGACTTTAAAATGTGAAGCACCTCATTATATCTGCCTATTTTCAATAAAAAGGGAAGATAACTGGTGTCACGTCAGTGTCTTATCTGTGATATTTGTTTGACTTCTATTTCAAAAGTGCACTGCTTGCTTTTTCTGGTGCTGGAATCAAACACTTCTGAATTGTACAGTATAAGAAGATGTATCAGTTTTCACTTAAGAACTTTAAAAAGGAGACCAGTCTGTGTTTCACTCTGTAGAAATAAAGAACTATTGTACAGTACAGCGTATAACACTTGCAACATGGCCAATTGACTTCCTTCCTATTAATCAACTACGCTGTTTACCTTCTTATACAAACCATTTCAAAACCATTAAAACTAAGAGGATTAGCATCACATTTCTGGCAAAATGCACCTTAATTTCAGCAAATGCTACTTTCACTCTCTGAGGAGATTTAAAAAACCTTGAAAGAAATGGATTCTTTATTGTGGCATATTCTCTGAAACAGGTATAAATCATATCTCCCATTTAAAAAAGGAGGGTGAGGGGGAGAAGAAAAGGGATAGAAGAAAACAATTCTCTCAATCCAGTGAGAGAGGACTGCAAAAGAATTAAATTACCAAGAAGGAAAAAATTTCAAAGCAATCCTGAAATGTGAGTTAAATCCTGACAACGTGAAATGATTGTTCTGCCCTGGTGATATACAAATAGTTCCTACTTTTGTAGCTTGTTTTTAGCTGGGAATGGTTCACTTGGTCTCCAAATAACAGCACAAGCCAAAAGTTCCCAGCCCAAAACTCCCCTTTTCATAAGCCCTGGTAATATTTCTGGTACAGACAAGTAGAAGTGCTCACGTCATTTGTTCTAACTTAATTTTATTTAGCTTCCAGTCTTGATCATAAAAGTTTTTGCATAGAATTGAATGGTGGAAAAAAATTGTTCCAAATAAATTCCTGTCTGCTCTAGCATAAACACCAGGTAGCATCAGTTTAAATGTTTGCCTTGTGCCACTGCAGCCACGCATCGTCCTTCGTCAAATGTGAGGTTTAAGAGATGTAACAACTATTCACATATCTGAGAAACAAAATGTGTCATAATAGCACACTAAGTGGATATAGTAGAGATCTAACACCTAAAGGACACATATGCCCACACAGAGACACAAGAAAATTATATATAAGCAAATATAACAGAAAAATTTGCCTCTGAGTTTTATTAAGATAAATTCTTCATGAAGGGAGATAAAAAGAAGAGAATTTCAGTGTTTCCAGGAACTCGTCATGGAGCATCCCATGAAATGAGAATACGTGATGAAGTCTTTATCTGGATAACCAATAAATAAACACCAATAATTCCACATGTGACAAATAATGTTGCCAAAGATGCTGCAGAGCCCTCCATGCAGGGCTGGCAGATAATGCAGGACAAACAGGAGTTCCATTCCCTGCAGAAACTTCATCAAGAGACACTTTGGGCTGTCCCAGAATGACAAAAATGACACTTGAGGGTGGATTAAGGTGTCTACTCCGTGTGCAAAGGCACCAGAGATTAGGCATATTAGACAGATTATTTTCCTGTTCTATTCTAATAATTTCTAGCGGCAAATTTGCTAATTGGTCGCTGAACAAGTGTGTCCAGAGAAACACGTAAAATTCCTCTTGTGAGTAAAAAAAGGTAAGTTCGAGCCCTACATGTCACTATTTTTTAACACTGTTACTAAATTCCATCTAAATCTTTGTCATTTGTTCATAATAATGAAAAATAGCTTTTTCGCCCCATTTTCATTAAATAATTTGAGCTTGCTGATCAGGTCAGAGAGTGAGAGGCAGTATTCTGCCTTCTTCATGCCATTCTTGAAAAATAGAGATTGAGAAGGTGGAGGGAAGAATTCACAGAAAATATTTTTTTTTATTAATGAAGTAGAATTAGAAGTAATTTTAAAGCCACACATTTCCAAGAGAGGCAATGTGTTGAAGACAAAAATTTCAAGCAAATGTTTTCATTTTAACCATTTTTTTTTTCAGCTAACTCTGCTTAAATCATGTGGAGAAATAAGACAACAGCTTCTCCAAAGGGAAATTGCAGCCTGATGATAGAAGATGCCAGCTAAAATACCACTGAAGTTCAAAGCCCAACCTACTGACTGTCTTTCCAGTTATATATGGGTATTGCTCTGTGATTGCTGGCTTGGGATCAGGCTTTTTAAGGTGCATAATTTTTCAGAGAGACCTTGAAGATCAGTCTCTGGGGTCTGGTGATGATGGCCCCTTCTGTCTGACAAGATAAATGGTCCTTTATAACTCTTGTCATATCATGTAGCTGGCATCAGGAAATTAAGATAAAACTTTTTTTGCTGGCATTGCATTGTTATAGGTCTGAATGACTAAACTCCTTGTTGCTGGGAAAAGACTGGCTACGCCGGGGCGTTTTTGTTGAACAAAGGACAAAACCTCACCAAGTGATAGCTTGGAGGAGCTATCCTGTTGCTCCTGTAGCTTGGGGTAACAGATATTAAAAACAAACTGCTTATCTCCCATAGCTAAAAAAGTCAATTGCCTGGGCTCGTTGATCAAAAAGAAAAATCGTATGTAAACACAGAGCCTTAATGCCAATTTAGTCTGAACAGTCTGCTCAAAGTGAAGAGTTCCTATGTTGGAACTTCTTCATGAAAAAAAAAAAAAGTCTTAAAAAATAATGTTTACCTCTGTTTGAGAAAAAACTTCTGACGGCAAGTAGTTTGGGTTATTATCACAGCGCTTCCTGATCAGTGGTGCACAAAACACTGACACAGAGAGTATGGAAATAACTTTTTCACACAGAGAAGGCTTCTTCACCAGGTTGTAACAAACGTTTTTTTTAATATTGTTTTTGTATTGCAATGATAGTTAGAGATATTCTAGAAATACAGTTGAGAAAGATAATTTTGCATTCAGGAGGATGCTGGCAAAAAAAAACCCCAAAAGACGATAACAGCCTAAGCAGCGGTCCATGCCCTGCTCCACTGCTCCAGTCCATCCTGTAGGTCTCCCATGGTATAAAAATACTGAGGATTTTACAAGCACCATCTTTTCCAAGTGCCTTCTTTTCCAAGTCTTAAATTTCTTTCTATACCTTTTGGAAATGCAAGCTTAGAGCTGCAGCTTCTCCTTTTTTTTGCACAATCAGGAAGAAAAAATATATGGGAATTTCAGCATCATCTCTCACATAGCTGCTTTCATAAATGTAGCTCTATGCTTCTTCTGCAACAAAAGATAAGCTCCAGTAACCCAGCTCTGTGCTGTGTCTGATGGCCATTACACAGATAATACTGCGAGAACTGGAGGCTTAGCCTTGATAAGCTGGACTTGGCTTAGCTGCTGTGAGACCCCGTCTGAGCCGTGTCAGCAGGGAGCTGCCTTTGGAGCTCGCTCTGCGTTTTGCATTGCAAAGTGTTTACCGTGCAGCTCTAAGCTGGATATGAAGAAAGGGATAAAGAAGCCCAGCTTAAACCCTTGTTTTTGTCAGAAGAGTAAAAGGTCATTAAGCTCAGCCTTTTAAGCTGGCTAAGAGAAAGCCACAATAGATTCAGCAAGATATACTGTATATTAAAAGGTTCCCGATTTTTTCAAAATGATAACCTGCTGAAGGAAATGATGTCCTCCGCCACAGTACCTGGTTGTCTAATTGCAAACCATGCAACCTTATCCCCCCAGAGATTTACGGATAAAAAAACCCCACTGTCATCACCTCCACCCTCCCTGGCTCCGCTCGCTCTGTACAGCAGGTAAGACAAGAAACTGGGACTGGAAGATTTAAATAGATAGTGTACATTTGAGAAACTGGACAATTACGAACACCAGCATGGACACGCGTGCAGCAGGAATGTAACAAGTTAGTGACAAGAGGCTTTTCAGCTGAATACCAGCAAAATAAATAACAAATGTGACTTTGCGGGAACACGGTAGCCCTGAGTACTTCAATTCAGGCAACCAATGAAAGTACCCATCTGGATAAAGTTTTAAAAGTTATTAAAAAAAAAAAAAAAAGGTGCAAAATTCAATATTTCCGTGGCAATCTGGATGGCAAAGCTCAACAGTGCGAGGAGGTGAACTGGAATAACCTTCAGTGAGGGCTCTTCTGTTTATACATTTCTTCTAAGACTGCAAGAGGTTATTCTGACCCCTAAAAGGCTGAGTCCAAGCCTGTCCTAGTGCTGATGCTTCTCTGTACAGAGCAGACATAGAGGAGTTTAATGAAGCTGTGCAGCTTTCTTGTAGGGAATGCAAACCTCAGAAATAGGTTTGAAAATGATGTCTACTAGTGGTACAGCTGTACTGTTACTGTCACGCTTGCTAGCGATGACCACCATAGATCAGGGTGCTGGTAAAGCAGTCTTGCTAAAGCTAGGACTGGTTGGACTCAACGATCTTAAGGGTCTCTTCCAACCAAAATTATTCTGTGATTCTGTGATAGAAGAGGGCAGATATTTTTCTGCTGAACTGATCATCTGCATGAGCCTTTTGGGATCTTTGGGCATTTCTTAGTCCTCTCAGTTGCGATGATAGTCAAACTCTCCTGGTCTCTTCCACTTTGACTTTGCTGCTTTTTAAGCTTTCTTGCTCCGTAGTGTTTGTGGCAAACCATGTCAGCAGGCTGATGGTCATAGGGCATTTCCTTAGCTCAGCTTGAGCCTAGGTAAATCCAACTGGTGTTGCAGCCCTAGGCAATCAAAACCTGCAAACCTTAGGAAGAAAACCTCAGGTGTTTTCCAAATGGTGCAAATTTCATGCTTGCATTAGGACAGAGTCCCTCTTCCAATCTCTTTTTTTGTATTTGTCCTCCTGCCTTCCAGGACTCCAGTCCTGGACAGGCAAAGGTTTATCTCCATTTGACCCATTCCTAAATCCTAACAGAGAGAAAATCCTGTGTTGATTCTGTAGTCTCCTGTCTGGTTAATCCCACTCATGCTGGGATTTGTCTGTAGGATTTTGGTGACGCTGAAACCCAGACAATAATATGGGGAAAATACTGCAGCAAACCACAAACTTCTTCAAGTTTCATGAACCAGAGGTGGAAAGCAACGTTGTGCAAAGTGCACACGAACGCACAGGTTTGGGGAGGGCAGTGCAAGACAGTGACAGCCCAGCTTTTGTCAGATCTTTTCTCTGCCCTTCTGTGGCTCCAGTGCACTAATACTTACCTCTTGTATCATCCCTCAGTGCAAAATGTTTATCCGCAGACAACTTCTTTCTTGTCCATGTTATGAATGTGACTGTATAAGACTTTTTCCAGTGCTTGGCACTATTATGGAAGACAACATTTTGGTTTGTTACTGCCTTGCAGAGCTAGGGAGACTTTGTATAAATATTTTTCTGAGGTTTTCCCGTTTTGATAGGCGGAGGAGGAAAGTCGAGATGAATTGAGAAGGCGCTCAGAGGCAGCAGTCTGAGGTTACCTGCTGGAATCACCCTTGCTGTAAAACAGGACAGCCTGTGAGATTCTGCTAAATCCTGTGATGAGTTTCACAGAATCACAGACCGGTTGGGGCTGAAGGCACCTCTGGAGATCATCCCGTCCAACCCACCTGCTCACGCAGGGTCACCAGAGCAGATCACACAGGTCGGTCCAGGCGGGTTTGAATGTCTCAGAGAAGGAGACTCCACAACCTCTCTGGGCAGCCTGGTCAGGGCTCTGGCACCTCACAGCAAAGAATTTTCTCCTCATGTTCAGATGGAACCTCCTGTGCTTCCGTCTGTGCCCATTGCCCCTCATCCTGTCCTTGGGCACCACCGAGAAGAGTCTGGTCCATCCTCTTGACACCCACCCTTAAGACATTTGATCACCTCTCAGCCTTCTCTTCTCCAGGCTGGACAGACCCAGCTCTCTCAGTCCCAGGTTGCTCTTTCACTGCATTTGTCTAGAAATCAGAGTCTGTTCCTTGCATCTCCATCACTCCCCTTGAGTAGGAAGATCTTTGGAGGGATCCACTACTTGCTTATGTACTTTTAATACCTGTCTCTGCTGCACCTATTTGCTCTGTGTGGGACAGGAAGAGCTTTACTCCAGAGCTCGCCTTTGCTGCAGTGGGTGGTTGATGTTCTCAGCTGCTCCAAAGCTCAGCTCATAATTACATCCAGCCTTAGGGTGGCTGGCTGGGATTGCTGAGCATCCAGCTCCCTGGGTGCGTTCCCTTGGCTGCACCATCAGGGTAGTTTCACATTCATTCTGCTACCAGGGGAAGGATGAAGGAAGTGTAATAGGGAGTGAAGATCTAGCTGTCTGGTGCAGGAGTGTATTAATTGAACAAATTTTTATGGCTGTGGAAGTTTAAATGACTTTTCTGCCTCTAGGCTTTCTGCGCAGGATTGTATATTCAGGTGAATGAAACATATGAGTTAGGCTGGGTGAACGCTTAGCAAAACTAAAATCTTTAGCTAGATTTGCCACCCCTGACCTTCATACACATTTATTTGGTCTCATTTTAGAAAACCATCATTTCGCTGGGCTTAGCATCAGGTTAGGGTGAGAGAGGGCAGAGAAAACTGGATGAGGGGAAAAATGCCAACTTTTATTTCTGCTGCTTCTTCCTCTCCCCGCCTGACCCCAGAAAACACTTTTTCTAAGGTGATAGGCAAGGTGAGCAGGGACTTGGCAGAGCTGGGTATATGCACTTTTCTAAGCATCAGCTCTGCAGACATGAAGAGCTAAACCTGTCCTCCAAACTCAGCCCAGGAGGAAGCTGTTTGCAGACATGGACAGTGTGAAGGTGGCTGACAGGGTCATAAGTCACCTCACACAAGTCACTTCATCCCTTTTTCCTATCTCAGTTGTTTGAGATAAAAAGTAGTTTGGGATGGGAGTTCTCTGTAGCCCTAGGGCTGTAAAAAAAAAATGAGGCTCTGACCCCAGAAATGCAAGTACTGACAGACAGCTTGTGAGCATTTCTTCTGTAGATTTGCATGGGGAAAACACACATCTAATTTCACAACCTTTAGCAGCTCATTTCAACCTTCTCTGTATCACAAAGAAATGAGACTCTCAGCAACCTTGTAGGCACAACCTTGCCAGAAAAAAAAAAAAAAAGAAAGAAAAGAAAAAAAAATCTGATCTCACCCTTTTACTGGCAAAAGAGCAAGACCAAATATAGAATCACAGAATCACAGAATGGTTTGGGTTGGAAGGGACCTTCAAAGGTCATCTAGTCCAACCCTCCTGCAAGAAGCAGGGACAAATCGTCCAAATATAGACGATTTCTCTGTATGTTGCCCAAGAAGGCTACAAACCCTGACTTCCCAGGCAAAAGGCTAGGGGGATGAGCTATTAACATTTGCAAAGGTAACACCTCTCTCATTATCTCCCCGTCAGGCTCTCACAGTCTATTTAGTATCATTCAAGAGTTCACTGAGATGAAAATAATGACAAAAAATACTGTGACAAGATAAAGTACAGTGCTATAAAAATTCTCTACAGTGCTATAAAAATTAGATTCTTAGCAGAAAAGGGAATGAAGAGGTAATTTAGTAAAAGTGATGGATGAACCTCGGAAGGTTCAGAATTTTAGTTCAGTGCCGTTGCTTATTCAAACCTGGGAAATTCAAGGGAACTGTCACCCACCATGATATCTGCTCCCCTCTGTTCCTCACCCACCTTAAAACTGGGAATGAGAAGACCACAAGAAACAATAGACGATTGCAGACTTTAATCTAGATAGATTCCTGGTGGTAGTTCAATAAACTCTTATTTGACCTAAGCTGGTTCTCAGATTTCCTGCAGGCAGAGTGTATGTATTTCCACCAGGAAAAATGGAGACACTGGCTGCAATCTGTAGAAGGGCAGGGTCCGAGAGTGCCGGAGTGTCACCTTTTGCACGTGTGTCATTTTATGCCAGTAGATTGTATGATAAAAATCCCCTTTTAACTGGTTAGCAGGTTAGTAGTAAGGAAAAAAAAAAAAAAGAGAAAAAAGATAATACTTTGGTAGTGGTATGATTGTCTGGCACTGATAAATAGAAGTATTGGCTTGCATTTCACTAGTAATGTTGATCCCAAGATGTCAAAGTGCTTTATAAAAAACTAAATATCTTTCTTGCCACTTTTATAACTGGAGAAAAGTGAGTCCCAGCGAAATGAAATCCTGAACCATAGGCACAGTTGGACGGTATGTTACAAACAGGAATAAAACTCAGATCCACCAAACCCAGGACTTCATTTTCATAAAGGAGGCTGTATCTATTTTATTGAATAACAGGCAATGTTTTCAACATGTGGCCGTGTTCTCCCTAGGCACTTTGCATGAGCAAAAGAGTATGAAGTACAGACCTTGGAGCTGCACGAGTGCTAACATCAGTTGGCTGAACTACTCGTGCCAAAAGTTACACAAATGCTGTAAAATAAGACTATTTCAATACTTCACTGAGCTTTAGCCCAACTAAAGAACTTTGCCTCTAAGCAACAAAAATATGACACCTATTTCCACAAGGGATAGCATTTCTTAAGATTTCCTATTACCGTATATTTTTTCTTTAAACAAACACTTATGCTCTGCTCACCTGGCTGTACATGCAAAATAAAACCTTTCTATTTCTCATAGTAAGCAGTGTCAGTAAAGCACAACTGAAATGAGTTTTGTTTGTTACAGTGTTTAAAACAGGACCCTTGATAATTTTTCTCAACTGTAGTTGATTTTACCTTGATTAAGCTTAAAGAATTATTACATACATTTCATCAAATATGTCTATTATGTTTCAGCAGCTCCTGGACAAGACTTCCCCTGAAGGAGTGACGTGGAAGTATGCTTTAAAAATGATTACTCACTCAAAACTCAAATATTTCCTGGCTGGCAGAAATTAGAGGCAGCTGCCTTGAATGTAGAATGAATGTAAAAGAAGAATCGTAAGTTGGCACTGAATTTTTTCCACCTGAGCCAAGTATGGTTGTGTATATTTATGAACATACTGTACAGTAGAACTGGTTCTTCTTTAGATTATCATTTGTCTGTGGAAGATTAGGCAAGAACAGGGGATGTCTGTGGACTTCGCTCTCTTGAGTCTGGGCTCTGGCTGAGTAAAGGTGTTATTCTCCTCCAAAGGGCAGATGTGCTCCTCGTGCCCTCCCCATCTCCTCGCTGCCCCCTTGGGAGAATGTGGTTTTTTTCCTTTTGTCATTTTCCCCTCACACTTTTCTGATTGGACATGTTATTTATGGACTGTGATATACTGTATTTCTGAATTGATTTTTGTGTTCAGCTATTGTAAAGCATTTTTGTGGACCAGTACCTCAGGGTGATATATTTTTTTTTCTTTACTGATATTCTGACTTACCTTTTTCTTGCTGAGTTTTCTACCTTTTCCTTCTTATTTTCCTATTTCTTCCATCATGGACTGGAATATGCAGCTAACCTCCTCAGGAAATAAAACCTCAGTAGAAAACAATAAGAAGTGCATTCATTTTAATAAGACAATTACATTAATTTGCTTATGGCCAGTAATGGGGAATGGAAAAACCTTTTCATTTCGTTTCTCCTTTTTTTTTTTTTTTCTTCCTTTCATCCCACTACTGTGTAATTTCATTCCAAAATCGCCTGCTAAGAGCTCACAGCATTTCTGCCTGAACATGCTGGTGTCACCCAGCAGAAGCCCAAGAAGGTGGAGACAGACAGTTCTCCATCTGCACTTCCACCATTCTCACCAGGAAAAGCCTCCTGTGACAAGTAGAGTTGGGATCATAGGGTGACGATAAAAATTCACACTCATTTGGAAGTGAATTCTCATTTGGAAACTGGATTCTGAAGGAGGGCAGGAGGTAACGGTGGATTTGGGCAGAAGAGGAGACCTGTGGGAGGAGGTGATTGGGGTAATGGGAAACCATCCACCACTGAAGGCATGTTTGAAGCAACCAGAAAGGTGAATGCACCAGCATCATTGACTTAGTATAAATATTAATATAAGTTCCTTCAATCTGTGTGATATTGTTGACAAACTGAAAGGAATAGAGTGTGGAAGAGCTGGACTTAGACAATATATTCCCATCATGTCACTGATTAAACCAGAAAAGTCATCAAAGGATGACTATGAACTGATAACGATCTGGTGGCCTTCCAAAGCCTGCCTGGCTCAGTCATCAATTACCCTGTTAGTAGAATCAGTCCCTTCCATAAATAAGGCTGGTAACAGCAGTTTAAAGACCTACAATGTAAAAATCAGATGGCATAACATGCTAGAGAGATTGTCTTGATCTATTCCTTGTGGTCAAAACTGTTGCTGTCTTTGACCTGTTACTCAGAAGTTGGAAAGCATTTATTAAGAAGGTTTATGGGCAAACACACAGGTATTTTAGCTGTTGATGGCGTCAGGAAGCAAGGATATATTTCAGGAAACCGACAATCTGCTTTGAGAAACACGAGCACAGAAGCAACAGGAGGAGAGGTTGTTTCTACAGCACCAGCAGTAGCTTCTCCTCACACCTTGCATTTCTCATCCAAAGCATCAGTAAAAACATTCAAAGTGCACACTTTGCTCTGGCAAAATTTACTGTTAATGCCTTTAATTAATGAGGAATCACAATGGTAAGTGGCTCATGCAGCAGCCAGGATGAAGATGGGTAACTCTGCTGTCCCTGCTTCATAGCCAGGACTTCTTGGAGGTACCGAATGCTCCATGACCCATCAGCAAGCACAAACTAAGATGTGGAAAGGGAAAAAAGAAAGGTGTAGACAGCCTTGTAGACAGATCAAACATCTGAGAAGCAGAATGTTTATACATCCTAATGCACTCCAAAGAGGATCACACACTTGCATGGTTATATTTTTCTGATATTTCATCTGTCTGACTGGGAGCTGGTTGGGGTGACTCTCCACAGCCCTGCATGGAGCTTTGTGGACAAATATACGAACGTCCAGTTTCTAGCTCACTTGAGACCAAACAGGTCCGTGTCACATCTAGAAGCCAAACTCTCAGTCTGGGACAAGTCCTGCAACCTCGTCCATGCAAATGATGGAACTGATGTTGTAAAGTCTCTCTGTTCTCGGCAAATTGAAGATGTGAATTTGTAGCTAATCTTGACAGATAATGTGGATTTTATTTCTCTCGTGGCTGCAAGTTGCCGTTACTGAATGGGGCAGTTCTGTACAATACTTGAAGATATATATCAGCCGCGGTGATAGTTCAAGTTCGGGCGCTGAGAACAGAGGTCGTGCTTTTTATCCCAGGATTTTTATCATTTTGCCAGGTCCTATTTATTTTCAAGCATCTGTTCAACCTTTCATGGAAGATGAAAACAATAGCTTCAGCTGCTTTCTACCTGAGCGCTGGAGGAGTTCAGGCTGATATTCACATCAAAGCACTCCGCATATTTATCATTCCTGATTCCGTAATAAGCGGCGGCGTCTGACAGATGCACAAAAGCACCACAGTTTCCACTTGGACCTTACAATGGCAGCAATGACTTCAAACTAGGATTAAAGACTCGCTCAGGAAATACTGAGCATTTTCCATACTGAATAATCACAATCTCCTCTCAACTTGCTGGCAGTGCCAGGATACACGCAGCAGCTTGGGAGCAAAGAGGATGCTCTGGGAGCTGTATCTGCCGCTGCTGCTACAGAATTTGCTGTTGGATTTAGTGGGAACAGGGATACATCCATAATTCTTCTCCAGCACTTTATCAAGTGACATCTAATCAGTTTGGCTTAGAATTTTTCAGACGTGATAAAGATGTATTTCCTTGCAGGCAAGCCTAGTTTTATTCCAAGGAATAAGTCACTTTTTTCATTCACCAGAAAGCAAATCTTGCTCTACACTTAACGCTTATGTTTAAGAGGAAAAAAACATGCCATAAATAAAGAAAAAAATCTGAGTTCAGCTATCAGGGTGCAGTTCCTCAGTAGCTTGTCTCAGGAATAACTTGTATAAGTGACAGCCCCAAAAGTAAGGAAGTAAGAACATGGAACAACTTGACAACATTTAATACATAGAAAAAGCTGTTAATAGAACATCATCCAGCCTGCAGAGAGAGGCACCTAATCACCCTTATAAGTGTGTCAAATGCCATAATTTTTTTTTACCATTTTTGAACCATCATATAAATTTTTATTGAATGTAGTACTTTGTGCTATGTGAGAGAAACCAAGAGCATTGGCCACAAGCTCCAAACACATTCAGTAACATGAAAATTCAAAGCTTACTGAGAAATCTCGATGCCGTTATGGAAGATTTGCATATAGACAGAGACAAAACATGCTTTATTCAAAGGTACAGAGTATAGACACATGCCGATTTTTAAAAGACAACTAAATAATCTCATTTAAGATTATCAGACTTAGGCATAGATTCTTTATAAAGAAACTAGTTTGTTTAAAATATGTTTTTCACTTGATTATGTGATTGGGCTGAAAAAAAATACTGTGCAAAATTTAAAGCACCTTTAAAAGTGAATTGTAGCCTCTTTCCCAGGAGTTGCTTGGTTCAGATTGTATTGCGGATGCATCTGCAAATCAGTGAAATGATACAATAGTGTCTTTAAATTTATCTTTTTAAGGCATAATTTGAATTACGGGCTCACGCCTGGTGAAATTTATCACAAACAATAGCATATCTGTATTAGCACACTCAATTATAGATCTTCCTACAATACAATAGCTAGTATGAGTCCCTAGAGGCTAAAATGGTTCTCTTCCAGAAGGCCGTATATTTTTACGTGTAAATAATCCATGAAGACTGTCCCTGTTGAGAAGTTCAAAAAGACCGTCCTTAATGTTTCATTGCAGGTCTTCAGGCTGTATGATATAATGTAAATCCCAGCAGTAGTTTGCTGTTTCAGCTCTAGATGGCTTTTTTTGGGCTTCACGTTGACCGCCAGAACGTGATTCTGATTTATGTTTCATTTCGTAATACAGCCTTGAGTCCCTCAGTCTAAAATTAGCAAAAGACTTAAACTTATTGAAGCAGCAGTGCTGGGCAGACCTCGAACCCAAGGGCTGGAAGGTGTTGGTGGCCAGAGCTGGGACAAGTAGAGGGCATCTCCAGCAGATGCCAGTGAATTTTCATTACACTCATGTGCAGATACTGGTCAGATGGCTGGACCTCATGAGTGATGCTCTGCCCTGTGCTGTGAAAAAATAGGGTTTGACAAAAAACAGTGTTCTGGGTTGGAAGAAGCGTGTGACAGCATGTGCGCGTGGATGCAAGTTGTCCCATAGGAGTCTCAAAATTAAAGCACATGCACACAAAAAGATGCAACATTGAAATTAAGCACATAGATAATAAGACTTCCTTGAGGCAACTTGTCACCACATGCTTAAAATGTGTCCATATGCTTGTGTCCATGTGCTTAAAACTCAGCTTTAAATTAAGCACATACAGAAGTTCTTGCTGGGGTGGGTCATCCCGACTTGCTCAAGGTCAAAGAGGAATTCGACATAAGGACTCAATAGTACCTGAAGTTTGGGGACTGATCCTTTGGCCACCCTTTCCCCCCAACACGAGGCAAGTAGAAGTAGACAGTCATCTGCTGCAGTCAGTAAATATTGTCCCCAGGTTTGTTTGTTTGTTTGTATGGGAAATTTTTGGTTGTGTTTTTCTTGGGGGGTGTTGTGGGGTTTTTTTCATGATAGGTTTAAAAGGGAACTGAAGGACATCTAAATAGCCCTTGTTTGTTTTCTTTTGCAAGACTTCTTCCTACCTTGCTTAAATTTGCAATTCGAAACAATTCTTTACCATGCTTCCAAATTCCAACCTGATATTAAATTATGAAGGAGATGTTTTTGAAATATCTTATCTTGACATGTATCTTCCCAGCCAAATGACCTCAAGCACTGTTCCTAATTAATTTCATAAAGAAAAAAAAAGAAAAGAAAAGAAAGAAAAGCTGGCACGAGGTACTGGCAGTGACCGTTCCCAAAGTCCTCCAGACTGTGCTGGGCTGCTCCCTGCTTGGAGATGCAGGAGAGAGAGGGCAAGTGGGACACTGGGACATAGCCTGGTGGCTTCATATCCTCGTACCACTACTCTCTGTGATGGTGACAGAGCCCAGATGCTTCACTCTATCTCCTGCCAGAGCCAAAGGCAGCACAACCATTCCCAAACATCCGCCAGGGCAATAACCAAAAGTGAAATAAAAAAAGCTCCTTTTTTAACATTAAAAGCTGCCGAAACAAAGAGCTTTTTTTTTTTTTTTAAACAATATATTCTGAGAGAATGAGAGATTAAGTTTGAGAAGTCACTTCCAATCAGAAAGCCACCATTTAATTACAACACACAGGAAATTACAGAGTGAATGGCCGGGACAGTGATAAGAGACTGACACCGGAGGATGACAGGTACTGAAATCCGACCACTTCAGCACAAAGCTACTTATCACAAGAGCCTGTCTGGAAGGCTGACAATCTGATTGTACTGTCAACTCAATTCATAATTAATATATTTATCAAATTAATTACTGAAAAAATCTCACTGGCGCTCGCCATAAAACAGTGGCTAAATTCATTGCCTGTTGGCTTCGTTTACTGCTAATAACTGTGCTGTCAGTTTAATGAGGGCAGTGAGTGGGCTGTGTTTTAGCTGCATGACAGACAAATTGCCCTCTTATATAGAATGGTACAGAGAATTTAAGAGAAGAAAAGAAATATGTCATTGTTTGGTGACAGCCACAATCGGAGCCTTGTCTCGGAAACTTAGCATCAGCTCTAACGTACATGAAAGGGAGGTTGGGAATTCCTTTGTCAGCTAAATAAATACTTTATGAAATCCTGACTGATCCCTTCGTCTGAAATGACCTCGCGGCACCGCGTGGAGCTCTCAATAATTCCTTGTTTATTCCAAAGACCTGACAGGAGTTCGTTCTTCGATGGGAGGCAGGAATTTCAATGCACATCTGCGCTGATTCCCGGCTGTCTCGGGATGCAGGAGATGCGAGAATGGCCGGGATGGAGCTGCGGGTCTGGTAACAGCCAGGTGATGCAGAAAAGGGGCAGGACACTATGCTGCTGTAATTTGGACAGAAGACCCATCTATTAAGCTCGATTAACTGCCTATAAGCTAATTGACTCACTCCATTGCTGCATCTGCATTGTGCGGAGTTGTGCAACCCAGCTCCAGTGAAGAACTAAAAGCCGCTCCGTCCCCTGGCCGAGCGGGACTTTAGTAACGAGAGAGTGGTCCATGAATCCGAGAAGGAGATGCTGCTTCCCTGGGCAGGCAATATCAGGGCTAAGCAGCATCTCAGCACCAATATGCAAAATTTCCAGTTGTTGGATCAGGTCCTGGCCACTGGTTTCAATGGGATTTCACACACACCTTTTCAATTTGTTCAGCTCAGCCTGTGGAGGTTGTGCTGCAATGTAACAGGGCAAATCCACCAAGAAATGAATATTTAATCACAAAAGTCAGAAGAACTTTTTTTTTTCTCCTCTAATAACTCTTGAATCAAGCTGTCAGCTCTGCAAGGTCAGAAAACCTGGCTTAATTTGGGCTGATCCCCTCTACATGGTGAAGAAAGGAACCATTACAGAATGTGTATATTTACTCATAAGTCAAAATACTGCACTGTAAGCTTCACCATGAAAAGCATTTTGTCGGCCTAATGACTTGATAAAAGTTTGTTGTGTTTGGGTTTTTTTTATTGCAATACATAAGCAGTATTAAAGGAAAGCTGAGACAATTTAGACAGTGTTTAACTAGGTTTTAAAAACCTAGTGTTTCTTGTTTAATGAAGGAGATGATTGAATAAGGTGTGGACAAATGATAACACAGTGTGATTCTGCTTCACAAAGGTTAAGTGATAAAATTAATGCTGTGAAAAATCTCCGTAGCAAGTGTTCACATTAAAATATAATATGTGTTATAAAGAATATAAACACCAGTGATCACTGGGGAAAAATGTTTGAGGGAGAAGAATAATCCTTGCAGTTTACTAGTCATACCAGGTATATTCAAGTCTTTATCACTTGCTCCTGCCAAAAGTATTAAAATTCTTAAATTTAAAGGGAAGGATCCTGAGATGACTGAAGAGTTATTTTATAGTGGAAGAATTTCAGACTCTTTCCTGGCAATGTCCTAATTCTGCATGATTCATTCAGCAATAAAACAATGAAAATAGTTGACAACTGTGGCAATGAGAGCTAAAAAGTTAAATATTCAGCATTAAAACCACAATATCTTTGTGCATGTGCGTGCATATATATGTGTATGTGTATATTTTGTCCTTATATTATTTTCATGAATCATCCTCCCATTCTGCAATGCTCTGTTGTCACCAGCAGCTTGTATTTTCCAGCTCGTTGCTGCCCGTCATTGACTCCAGACACTCCAATGAGGACGCTGGTATAAACACACAGCCGGCCGCCCCTGCAAACGGCTTGTGACAAATATTACAACATAAAATTCAGGCTTGGTTTTGGGTTTTTTGTGGGGTTTGGATTTTTTTTGTTGTTGTTTTCCTTTCATCTAGGTCGTACCTAGATCGCAGACTGAGATTACAACCGCTGGCTGCTGCCCTGTCTGTCCCTCCCTCATCGCTCCAGTTTTTGTCCTGCTCCCCGGTTCCGAGTTCTCCATCCCCAATGTCTGCCCCCCAAAAAACATCACCTTGCCCGGCTGCTTCAATGCTTTCCCTTGTGTGACAGCAGCCGCAGCAGGACGGTAAACACAACCAGATAATTACACAGCTATTCTCTGCTCGGCTTGACAGAAAAAGGATTGCACACCCGAGCTCCAGACAGCTGCTGGCATTTGCTGCCGAGAGCTCTGGCTCAAGACATGACCCCATCCCTGCATCGACCGCATCTTGTGCCCGGCCACCTCTGTCACCTCGGGGACAAGCCATCTCTTGCTTTGCCCGCTTGTAGAAATGAAAATCACCCTCTTCCCCAGCCTCAGAGCTGATGTCGTGTGTCCTGGTTGGATTAATGTTTGCGAAGCGTCAGGAAGCGCTGGGCGATCTGCAGAAATAAGACGCTTTCATTTCATTTTAGCACCCGATTTACCCGAGTAAATAGCCACCGTCTGAATGAATAGAGATTAAAGTGCAACCGTATCAGTATCAGGCAATGCTTGAAAAATAAAAGGAGCGGCTCAGTTTGCACCATCCAGCCCTAAGGGATAAGAGTCTGTCTGCAGCGAATGAACTCGGCTAGAAAGGCTGTCCACAAATAATAAAAATGATCAACTCCTTGGAGTTATCTTATCCAATCATCTCCTGTGAAACATTTGGATCAGATATCCCTTACCTGAGTTATTTTGTTTGGCATATGGCACTTTAGGCAAGATTTTCACGAGGCAAATAGGAAATGAGAGTTGGAAAACATTAATTAAATGTGAATACAACAGCTTAATGGGTTTTATCTTCAGATGAACTGGAGATGACTCTTTGCCATTCACTTCTTAAAACTGCAAGCAGAGATAAAGGAAATGTAGCAAGAAAAGGCAACCAGGGAAAAGATGAAAGATTTGGTAGATTGACAAGACCAAAGTAATTTGATTTTTATTCTGGATAGACTAGTTCACAAATTTTACATATTGCTGCTCTACATTTGTATATCAAAGACAAGTAAAAGAACACTTGATTCTTGCAACAGCCACTTTTAAAATTAAAACTATCTCGTTTGAATGGTTTTTTACAAAATGTTTTTTTTCTGCTAGCTTTATGGAGTCCCCTTTCCATATGCAAGGTTTCTACAAATCCCACTGAAATGACCAGCTTTGGTTTACAATAACGTTAGTTTGGAATAGTTTATCCCAAAAATTGCCAGATTCCTCCAGAAGGATCAGAGATCTTTTCTGAAAAGTTTCAAGAGAGTAAAAGCAAAGGTCAATGGTTTTTAAGTAACAGGCCGTTCAAAACATATTGCACTTGAAACGTACTTCTATATTTTTTCTCCTTATAGTTCAAGCAGTACTCACCACTCCCAGCCAGCTTTTCTGTAGCTCAGTGTCTTTGTGAA
Source organism: Caloenas nicobarica (assembly GCF_036013445.1). NCBI lineage: Eukaryota > Metazoa > Chordata > Aves > Columbiformes > Columbidae > Caloenas > Caloenas nicobarica. The sequence continues at coordinate 4,530,942 of NC_088251.1, forward strand.
AATCTTGTACTTCTTGAAACTTGCCAAAAATATTTCTACTCTATGCAAGTAAATGGTCAAGCTGTTGAGAAACAAATAGCATTTATTTTAGTCATAATGTGCTTTCAAAGTGGCAAATAATCATTTTTTGCTGAGTGGATGTGTAAAGATGTTCCCACTTGTTATGTTTGTGCGTAGATTTAACTATGTTGTTTTCTTTGTTCTTCTGCCCATCAGCATGTTCTCCTTTTATACGTAGAACAACCTATATCTTTGGTTTATTGTTGTTTCTGCTTGAGCATTACACCTGCATATCATCTAAGGCCCAATTTCATTCTTAAAGTTTGGCTCTAATTTGGTCTAATTTGGACTAAATTGGACATGGCTGAGAAGTACCATGGATTTTTTGTTTGGAGGCTGTTATCACATTGTCTGCAAAATAAAAAAAACACAAATAAATGAAAAGTAATCTAAGAGTGTGTTTGCAGGTTACTGGAAATGTTTCTGGACTGGCAACAATTATTGTCAGTAGTTTTGCATAAGTCATGCAGCAGAAAAAAAATAATAAACCAGCTTTAAACTGCCGCTTTTGTACCATGTGTTTATTTTGAAGTTATTGACGCAAAGGTACAGTCCATTTTCACACATCCTGCTCTGGGAAAGCACAACACGGTCTCCCCACTGACCTTCTTCCTCCCCTGCAGATGTTAGGATGTGCAGTTGGGGACAGTAATCTATAGATGGCAATCTTCTTCTTAGCACAGAGCGAAGGTGAAACCATCAGCTGTTCTTCCAGGAGAAAAAATAAAACACATCTATATGCATATATTTACAAGTACTGAAAAGCAGTTTTTTACCCTGGGATTGTACAGGATACATTGCAACAGGGCTTCAGGCTCAATTTTGGTCCAAACGGGCTGCTTTGCAATTAACTAGTCTTGTATAGCGGTGGGAATTTATTAATGTCTGCTCAACTGCTCAGTTATAATATCTGAGGAAAAGCTGCACTGAGTTCTGTGCTGACTTAAGTGGGCAAAGCACTGTATTTCCAGTGTGTGGTCATGTGTGTCGCAGCATTGTGCCTCACACTTAGCATTTCTTTTTAAATATTGCGTCATTCATAGTACTTTTAAATGCTTTTGCTAGAGAACAAAGTGGTACCACCTCTCTAGAAGGTGTGATAAAGAATTAAATTATATTCTGGAATTCACTCTACCTCATCTCAGGTTAAGCCTGTTTAACAGAAGATAGAGGGGAAGGATACAGAACTCTCCACCACCCCAAAGAGCAGATGTTTTGTGCTTCCGTCTGTAGGACAAGGGAGAGGACACCATGGGTTGGATGATGAGCATGCCACACCTTCCCCAGCGACTTGTGAAAAGTGCCTGAAGACAGAAACCTGTTTACATTAAGAGAATAAGGGGTTGTTAATAATCAGAGTATGGTTCACTACGGAACTGGTGACCAAATGTGTTTGCCTCTATATGCAAGTGTGTCCATGGGTGGTTCTCCAAAGGCATCTGTGCTGAGAAGACACAGAGCCAACCACTGCAGATATCACAGTCAAAGGCCGGTTTTTATATTGAAATTAATTTTGTATCAAAGAGTATGCTACAGTGCTAATATGCTTAATAGACATGTCATGCACACCTCAAAGAGATTTTGATATGTATTTGAGATTGTTATGGCCTTCATTTAGCTCTGGACCTGTGCTAATACTGATAGATATCAAATAACCAGCACTGACAATAGTACTGAGTTATTGCTGGAAGTGCTGCTAAATGAAGCCCCCTTCAGCTGGTAGGCTGGGGATACAAAATATTGATACAGTCAATTACTCGAAAGCTGGGTGATTAAGTCCACAAAATATGAAGTTCTCACGTAACTAAAAGACGTTAAAGATGATAGTGGCAATATTCTCAAAGTACAAATAAAAAAGCACCTTTGGCGTAACACTGCACAGCATTTTAGACTCATTTAACACGTATTGGGGAGCTGCTGTGCTCTCCGTTTTAAAAGTCCCAGAGTAGCCCATTTATTTAGAATTCACAAGCTAACACTTTCAGGGCCCACTTCTGATAACTTGCAGAATCTAAAACTCCTCATTAAATGCCAGATAAATTGCCTGGCCTGAGGGCAGGATGGGTGAATGGGATACGTGAGCATGAGTCCAGTTTCCTGTAATTAATGAGATCTGAATAAGCAGAACCAATCCAGCCTCAGCGTGAATAAAATTACTGCACCTAGCAAAGTTCAAATAAGAAATATGTGAACTTTAAAGTACTTGAGCACAAATCAAGAAGTTGAGTTTTTATGAAAACCTTTATAAGCTCCAGAATCTGGAGCTCAATATGACTTTTTTTTTTTTCCTTATGAACTGGCAACTTAATATTTAGAGAATATTATATTTCAGGGGCCCCAATTCAGAAAGGCTCTTGAAATCCTTTATTTTAGGTACATAAATTGTTCTATCTCTGTTCAACAGATATTTAAACACAAATTCTTGCCCCAATCTTCTCAACCAGATGTAAGAATGAATTTCGGTTTAACTCTAAGGTAAAATATTTTGTTTCATTAGATTTCCTCTGCTTAAAAAATAGTATCTTTGTGCATTTGGGCATCTTAATCAAATCACTAGGGGTTTTTACTTTCATAGAAATTTCCTGTGAAAATAGAGTTTCTGTTTCCATAGAAGTTTATATAAATTTTGTACACTGGAGTCAGGAAAATCTCACAAAGATCATTGTGATATTGCATTGTCCAAAACGCCAGAGAAACATTCCTCTGCTGCACTACCCTGTTCTGGGAAACAACCAGGGAATTCTTATTCATGTGACATCAGATGCAAGAATAAACACTTCAGTAGCAATTAACCATCTTGGCCTGGCTGGGTCAGCATGGAAATTGAAGTTCATGGCCAGTTCCCCTGTGCCTAGAACAAAATTTGCTGCTCTCTCTGTCCTCCTTTGCAGCATCACAAGCAGGAGACCCTGAACAAGGACTAAAGTATGATGGAAGCAGACTTTTCTCCAGTAAAACCCAAACCATGGTTTAAGTATCAGCTTAGCATCCCCTGGCATGGCTCTATGGGCTGTTGGGTTTGAAACATCAATGCTATAAAAGCTGCCATGCTCCAGGTCCCAGCAATGGAGAAAAATTGCTCTGAAATCAGAAACTGAGCCTACTTATCCATGAGCTTTCTAATTCCTTTCCTGACACATCTTCCAGAATTACCAATAATCTTTCTCTCTTTAATAAAATTCATTCAAATTTGTATTTGCTAGAAATGGCAGATGATGTTTCCACCCTTTGGAAAAGGCAGATGTGTGCCTCTGTGTCATGAAATACTAAAACTCGGGACCTGGGTGCTTCTTGCAACTTTTTGTTAAAGCACTTTGGTTTTGCCACTGACTTGAGGAACAGCAAACAGAGTTGAAGTTCAGACAGGGACTGTTGTATCGCCTCACTTCAGTTTGTTCATCTCTAAAATAACAGTTGCGGCAAATGTCTGCTTCACCAGCAGAGAATGTGGGGTTTTTACATTTCAAGCTCTTTCTCAGGAAAACTGTTCAAAATATTGCATCTCCCCACTTAGAGAGACAGCTGTATGAAACACAGCCATGCTAGGTTAAATATCTGATGTTTACATTTTTTACATATTAGTCAAGATAAAATTAACTCCTTGAAGGTCTTTATTTTTCTTCTTAATACTTAAGCACTGCCATGAAGTATAATTGCAGCTCAGAGAAAATTATGGACTGAATAGAGGATGTAAAAGAGTTTTTCTTTTTAAGTGGCAGTGAAATTCATGTGTTGGTAGGTAGCAGAAATGTCGTTGGAGACTGCTCAAAGGCAAATCCAAAAGTAGTCTAAATACAACTTTAAAGAAATCACGTTTTCTCTGAAAAGCACTTTCTCAAGAGACTATGGTCAACTTCAAGGGTGCCTTTATCAGACATTCCAGTGGGAAAAAACAGGAAGAAGAGCTGAACGCCGAAGGTAACACAATAGGAGTCTGCACCAGTCACAGGAGTATCGGTTACAATAAACCAAGCTGTGCAACAAGGAGATTAAGATGTGGATTACCGACCACTTACTATGTGTCATAAAGAAAAGAATAGTTTCAGATGCCAGCTTGACTTAATCTGGTACTGGCGGTCTTTCCTTGAAAGGATTAATAGGCACTTTTTTCTACCTAGGCATTTTTAAAGGGTTTGTTACAATAAAGATTGAGAGGAGCAACAAGTAATGACAGAAACTTCAGCATGAACTATTAAAGGATTTGATGGCAGATTGTCCATTTCTGAGTCAAACCAAATCACCATGAGCTGTATGCCTTGCTTAATTAAGGAAATATTGTATTCCGATTGAAATTAGCTGTGGTGGTGATAGGGCACCTTCGATCAATCTCTGTAAACATGAAATCAGCTCAAAATGCGCATTGATTTGGAGTGAGGATCTAAGAAAGTATTTTTTTATTCAGCAGGGGTTTGTGATACCATCACTCTGTTTTTAGGCATTTCTCTGTTTCTTTCCAAACTTTCCTTGTGACACAACTTGCCGCAAATGTAAGCAGCAACTAAACAACTCAAACTGATCTCCTGCTTTCCCTGCTGTGTATTTTTATAGTTTGCATTCATGGTATAATTTGCAGGAAGGGTTTCGTTACCCAGAAATTACAGTGCAAAAATGGATGCTCAGTAAAATGAAGGAAGTACTCCTGAGAAAATAGGAATTGCCAAAGAGAGCTACATATGGCATTTTCCAGCGGAGACTGAAGAGCACGAAGATTCTACATGGGGTGAAGGGAAGAGGAGAGAGTCTCACAAGGATATACTCAAAATGTAAGATGCCACTCGGAGCAGTTTACTACACGGCCGACGTGGAGGGAGGCACCTCCAGATACAAATCAGAGCAGCAGCTGCAGTAGGAATACCTGTCCATGTGAAAATGTCCCATCCCCACGTATCTTCCTTCTTTAATGGTGTACTTATTTCCTCTTAATAAGTGAAAGGTGGCGTCTTTCTCTATTAAAAAATTTAACTCTTTCTGCTCAGGTCAATATTGCACGTCAGTATACTTTTATTTAGGCTACCATACGCATTAAATACTGACCTCTGGAAGGATTTCCAGTCTTCTTGTTCGATACAGATCTCCATCACAACAGATGGGTCACCTTAACCCGCTCCTATGTTTTGTACTTATAAGCTCTTACTTTCCTAACACCGATGGCCTCTGCGGACCAAAAATTTTCTGTTCTTAAATGTTTGTATCTATCTCACAGAGTATCAGGCTGTTATGATCCTGCTTAACATGATCCTGAGCCTTTCCAGGTCAGATTCCTAGAAACGCCAGAAATTAGGAGTGCTATCTACATTTTTTATATTTGCATTATGCCAGAAAGAGCCAAAGGCTCTGTGCCCCATTTAGTGGTGGTGATTTCTAATATATCCTACTTCAGCAGGTGAGGAATTCAGGAATTATCCAATAAATATTTGTTATGACAATACATAGATTCTGTGTCCCTACAGTTCATAGAAATAAAGATATGAAATAATAGTATTTTTTCCATTTTTTTGAAATTGACAAGTCAACAAAATCACACAGACTAAAAGAATTAACTTTTTAAACTTACATTTCTAGTCCACACACTGTCAGTTGTAGTTTTGCCCATTAATTGTGACATTGGATATTTGACTGATAATTTCTTCCTACACACTTGCTTCGACACCTTCCTAGCCAATCGGTAGTCCAATTTCAGGATAGTTCTCTGTCTCTGGCTGAAGCCACTGGCTTTCTTTATGTTTTTTCCCCACTTGCTTTGGGTCATCATCATGTCCAGGGTTTCCCATTGTCAGCTTACAGCTATAAAGAAACAGAAGTCAGAAGAGCAAGAGCACATTTACTGAGTACCTCTCAAAGAAAAGCTCATCTGGAAAATGTTAAGTCAGATCTAAGATGCATTTTGCCGGTCAGGAAGACCCATCGGTGCTGGTCAAGTTACAGGTGAAGCTATGCATGACTAGCCTGGGTCTAACAGGATCAATTGAAAGAGGGTCAGTTGAAAGAAAGTCATTGGCTTCTACTGGCTTTTGATTAGTCACCAGATAAGATGAGAATAATGCTGGGCTTGCCTGGTGCAATCCCAGAGATATTTTCTGGCAGTCTGTTCTCCATTATCTCTCTTATAATCGAAAACTGTTTTCTGTCAGAAAAGCAGAAGCATGAAAAATTCTTAAAAAAAAAAAAAAAAGAAGAAAAAAAAAGGCTTATCTTGAGACATTAAAAAAATCTTTCATCATTTTCGATAACGCATAAATATTTCTCTTTTCAGATCTACACTTTGGGTCTATCCATTCATAGATTAAATGTCAAATACTGATTAATTGTTTTAATGTGAAACCAAGCCCATTTTTATTTTGTTCTGAATGTCAGGAATATTCTCAATATGCAGATAAGTCACAGAAAGGCTCTTCTGCAAAGCAGGTTTTAAGTGTGGGCATTTATGGCTCAGTTGGGGACCTTAGTATCCTCTCAGAAACCAAATGCTTACAAACATGCTCAGCCATAAACACACACAGAGTCCCATTACTTAAAATTCTGGTCATAAAAGAAAAAGGCTAACCCGTAGTTGTTAAACACTATGATTCACTTACTTGGGTGGGTGCAATCTCCATGCTCATGATTCACCATTTTATGTGTCTTTCTGCACAGGTTAAGAGATTGCAGTGCGTATCTTCAGCAATTATGAGCTCAATGGGGCTATGACCACGCGACACAATTTAGAGATCATGCCTAAAAAATATGTACTGATGCTAATGGATAATAAACATATCCTCCATTCTGAAAGCACAGGGAACAGTTACACACTCATATTTAAGCACATGTCAGCTTTAGAATTAAAGTTTGCACTCCTTTCATAGCACAAACACATTTAAAAATAGTTTCCCAGGGAGTCATCTAATGTTTAGTCAAAGGTGTGAGACGTTAAATTTCTTCCAGTGATAGTTGGGCTCCCTTAAAAGTAGCGAATCAAAGCTGTTGTAATTATGGCACTGGCTACCTTGATACCAAATTTGAGGAGCAGAAGCATTTTAAGACCTTTTTCAAGATGGTTTTTGTGCATTTGTGCTGGTTTTTATCAGCAGGGAGCTTGAGGTCTCATCCATGCACAAATGTCAGAGTTTATCTACCCAAGTCCATTTACACAGAGAAACTGAGCGAAGAGGCCAGGCAGCATTTAGAGAGTATCAGTAAAGGGATGTATTAATATATACGTACATACATCGTGTGTGTACATACCTCCATTTACACACTCACTACAGCATCACTTCAGCAAAACAGATGTGCTTAAGACTGAGCATATGCTTTACCTGATGGGAACTGGTGGAGGCAGAGGTAGCTGGAGCAGCTCGTCCTGACCCCAGGAGACTGGCATTGCTAAAGCTGGAATCAAGATTATACTGTGAGAGATCCATCCCTATAAGATTAGCAAATAACATAAATAAATGCCGGATTTTTTTTTTTCTTTTATCAGCTAGGCAGTTGGTTGGATTTTCTCCAGCCCATTTATGATCAAAATTAAAACCTTCTATTTGGTCAGTCCATAAATATGCTCTAACACACTCCACTCCGACCTTTCAAAATGCCAATGTTAACTGGAGCACTCAGGGACATCTGAAGGATATTTGTTTTCATGGGTTGACTTGCAAAAGAGCTTGCCTTCAGTTTTTAGTTTTCCCAATGCACACATGCAAACTAGCCCGGATCTCATCGCTTGTAATTTAAAATGTACAGTTTTGCACTGCCATGCTAAAGTGAACAAGCAAAACAAGAAGCCGCTGTTGAGAGCTGATTCAGGAGGCAGCTCTGCCGTGTCTCGCTGGCTGCTCTCTAACAAGCCCTTCATTCATCGCCGCTTCATGCAGCTGAGCTGTTTCTACCTGAGCCAGCGTTACAGACCTTTAATCAAACAAATGTACGAGGAAGCTCAACTACTTAACTGCCGTGCTTGTTCTGCAGAACTGAGATAGCCAAATACAACAAAAAAGAATTTTATCCCTCTCAAGACAAGTACATTTCCTTGCCATTGTTCCCAGCAACGGGCAGCAGGTAAAAATGGCCCCACTATCTGTGTCACTGAGAAGTGGAGAGCAATTTGTTTCTATTAAACAGGATGGTTCTATTTTTTATTTTATTGGCTTAGCCTCTCCGCAGCCTGTGCCAATCATGGTCTTTAATCTGAACTGCCCTTGACCGATCCTGCTATGCCACAGAAGAATTCTCTCTTCCCCCTCCTACCCCCCTTCTTCTTGCACAGGTAATTGTGAGAAAGCAAGTGAAAGCCCCGGGGTATTGGATTCAAAACACAATCCTGCCATTCTCAGAACCATACAAAGAATAAACTTGAATGCGACATTGAGTCCTCCCAGACTGCACCTGCTGATGATCCCCCATCCCCTGCAGTTCATGGTGGGGTCACCACGGGCTCCGCTTTGCTCTGCTGGGAGGAGAGCTACTATGTTTTCAGTTCACAGTGAGATTAGATCTACAATGTTTGACCCTTCTAATTTATTTTTTGTTTGATGAAGCGAGGAGAGCGAGGCATATGGTTAAATGCCTACTGACTTGTTCCTCTGGAGAATGCTGCTGGTGTCTTTCGGGGTCCATTGACATGGTGGCATTTTGAAAGGTTGTGGGTTGGGCTTGGTATAATTTAATGTGACCTCAGCGTACAAGACTAAACTTTTCTACATCTCTATAGACTGGCCTGGATCTTCTCTTACTGGGAGTCTAAGAGGAAAACCCACTATAACCCATCCCATGTGCAAGTTCTGAATTACATGGCGTTTCATTATCTTTTTTTGATCTAGGTTCCTCTGGATTTGAAACCTGTTCTGAAAGCACTAGGAGTTGTTTTGCTCACTGTCTGAATTTCGCTGTGTCATTTCCCTTGCTTTGGTATGGGGAGTTAAGGTTGCCTGATGGAAAGAAGTCAGAAGAGCACAAGCTCAAATGAGTTCTTACTGCACCAGCCTTCTTACATGAAATATTGCCAAATGATGAGCCATGTCATGCTGCCAAGATTCATCTTGAATAGTGAGAGCAGAATCCTAAGTACTTCATATTTCTATAAGTTTTTGGTACACTAGCACAGGACTACCACAGGCCTCAATTTTCCAACATTTGCCTACATCTGGAAAGATCCTCTGTTCCTTCTTGCACAGAAAAGAGTTTTCTCAAGTATTTTTTCTCTTTCTTATTTCATAGCAGACAAAGATTTTGTCGATTTGGATCAATACAGAGTATAAAAGCCATTTCTACCGGACTCCCTCAGAGGCATTTTTTTCTGCTCTAGTTATTGATACCAGGAATTACATGAGCTGATGTCCCTCTAATGACATTTCTGCTGTCTTTTCCAGCTTCCTTTTCTGGATACAAATCTTGAAAATCCATAGCACACTGACCAATTTGGCACAGAAAAGTTGGACACGCACCCACTCTTTGTTGGTTTGCTGCCATTTACGCCCTTCAAATCAACCCCCTTAGTTATTTTACAGACTTGTACACTGATGCAAACACATGCAAAAGCTCAGGATTTGCAGGCTTGAGACAGCCACAGCTCCCTTTGGAGGCAGAACACGTATCAGGAGAAAATCAGAATTTTCAAGGAGAAAAAAAATCCACAATTCTTCATTTTGTTCCAGAGTTCTTGCAATAAACCCAGTCTTCTGGCTGGTACTGCTGCAGCCCTTGGGGACCTGGAATTAGATCTCCTCTTTCTTGACTGTATTATTTCTGATTTTGAGATAAAAATCAGAGACCTCTGACATAAAATCACGTTTCTGTGGAGGGGGAATAAAAGCTGCAGGTGAACAAGCCTCTTACCTTTTAAAATACTGTGGAAGGAGATGTTCCAGTTTGAATTTTTTAGGGAAAAATTCAGGTTAGATATAATTTTTTTCTGAGTATTTTTATCTACCCCTAAGGCAAGAGATAAATGAACTGTGATAGTACTTTGGAGAGCTTAGGAACTATTTGTAGTGAATAATTTATTCGACAAATTTTGCCCTTATTTCAGTTCATGAATTATCTGTGAACTGACTGGTACTTTTACGAATTTATTCATAATTCAAACTTATTCAAGAAATGTTTCTGTCCAAACACATTTTGCTGTACAGTTTGCTTATTAACAGATTATTGATTTAACTATTTGTTATCTGCAATGTATTACTTGGGAGCTGAGGTGAAATTACTCCTTTTCAAAGGCCCCGTAACTCATCCTTAAACTTCATTTTGGAGGTTTCGGGAGAGCTAAACTTTCTGATAGCTGCCTTCATGGGGTTTGAATTCAGTTCTGCTCATTTTTGTCATCATTAACCAACCAGGCTGCTCTCTAACTGGATGTTTGAAATGGATTTAAATGAACTGGCTTTAATACATAATTTGTGACTCGAAACAAACAACAAATTTATAAAGGAAAAGCAGGTATTCTGTTGATGTAAATAAAACAACCAACAGAATAGGTATTGTCCTATGTCTCAGTATGATTTACCTGTGATTTACATTATTTACATACCCAGAAAACAAGCAGTTAAAATCTCTTCTTAACCTATAGTGGTGTCCATGCATTTGAGCTTCTTTTAAGAAGAAAAATGTATTAAAAATGAAAATAGAAAGAAATTTAGTGCAACTATCATCCTCTAACTTCAACTTAGTTTTCTATGGATCTAATGCTCTGATTTAATTTGATACAATTACAATAAAAGCCGCAATCTAAGGCAAGTAAATGAATTTTGTGTCAAGAGTGAAATACAATCTGTTAAAATTGGTTTGAAAATACAATTTTAGGTCTAGTACAGCAAGTCCTGACATTTCAGATTAATCTGTCCTATAACAAAATTAATGACACTCAAAGTTGTTTAAGAATGGCTGTTAACTATACTTACCCTATTCATCACCGGCCCGATCAGTCTAATCCAAGAAGTCACCAGGCTATTAAGTACAGTACATCAGTTCACTTTAAGGACATTCAGACTGTTTGAGGGATCAAATTGCCTAGTAGTAGAAATACAAGGTACTGCAGTAAATAATAAGAGAAATATCCCTGGAGGTTTGTCCGTGTAATGCTTGTGCACACCTGTCACTATAGCAGATCCCCCTGCTGAAAAAAAAAGAAAAAAATGTTGAAAACCAGAGGTCATTTCTTCTGGGCACATCTGGATGGTCTTATCTGGATGATGTAACCTTTTAGGACTTTGCATGTGGCAAAAGCCACGTCAAAGCAAGATCCTGCTGCTCCTGTCCCAGTTCTCTCCCAGTTGAAGCCTGGAAGGAGACAAGCTCAGGTTTCATCCTGTACATCAGATGGGAGAGCTGAAGGTCTGTCCATAATTCTTTGCTTTGTTCCTCTCGTTAGCCTCAAGCACACAGCAGTAATTGCAATTTGGGGTCCATTTGGGGCCCAAACTGGCCATAAAAATCTTTGCAAGCAATTAAGGCAGTGTAGATAATGGATGTGCATGGCGTGATTTGCAGAACTAGAATTGAGAAGAGCCAAAGCAAGCATTGTTCTTTCCCTTCTACCTGAATCTGCTAATTGTCGTAGATGAACTTGGAGCTATTTTCTTCAGAAAGTGGAGTATTCCCTTCACCCAAAGAGACACCCAGTGCTATGAACATTAACATTCCTATTATTGATCTAAAGAACCCTGTTGTGGTGAAATATATGCTCCGTCTGGTGATGAAAATGATGGTCATATTTCATTTGGCTTTGTGTCTCTTTTGATCTGAATTACTTGGTTTTGCATAAATTATAGATTCTCTTTTCTTGCTGTTGTGAATCCGGAATAACTTCACCGAGGTGGCTGGAATGGATAGATACGACTATCTCTGACCATGTATTTTGAGCTGAGCACATGCCACGCTCGGACAACACCTTCTCTTCCCTTCCCCATGGAGTGCGACCATTCTAGGATTTCCCACAGAAAAGTTTCATAGCTCACATAGCTGAATTGATTCTTCTTTACTTTTGACACTGAAGGTGATATCCATTCCTCCAGGATAAAGTGCTGCATTTGCTCACCTAATAGCCATACTTTTTGCCCAAATGTTGCCATTAAAAACTCCGGTATGGCCATTAGGCTCTCCCTAGAGTAAGGCTGAAGAAAATTCAGGACTAAACTGAAGCTGTAATTACCTAACTGAACGTTCACCCACTCACACACTTTTCATCCACTTTGAAACTGCATTCCCCTATACGTTTCCTGTATTCTAATGCTTTTAGCTCAAATCACCAGAGCAATCGTTGTTCTTCGTTTCAGTCTAGGCAAGACTAAATGCAGAGCTAACAACCCATACTGAAGTGATATGAATCACATCACCACAAAAAGCCTGGCATCTGGGTTTACCACATAGGCATGTGGAAAAGAAAAATTGATGCCTCTCTCTTTTGATGCCTCTCTCTGTTATTTTTATTAAAAAAAAATCGAGAAGAGAGAGTGTGACCATTACATAGAAATGTTCTTTTAAAATCTAGAGGGACGAAATGAAGAAATGCCAGCATGTAACCACGATGCTCCTGTTACAATCTAAGCTAGGGCACACCTCTGAAGGTAAGTAGGTTATATAAACACAAACTAGCCCATAATAAATGAATATTTATTTTCATTTAGATAGTCTATCCATCAACAGTTTTAAGATGACAGTAGGGGCAATTTAAATGGTAGAAAATAAATAAATCCAATTTATTAGCAGCTGAATTTTTCATGACTATATTGGTATTAAATATTTACTATATGGAATGTTTCTATATCAGTTTCTAAAAGAGCATGGAAATTGGTTTGCAAGAAAATTGTTCTTAGTTAGACATACTTCTAAGTCACAGAGACTTCAGTATCTTTTATTAGCATTTTAAAGTACAAAGATGCATGGAAATAAATTTACCTTGAAGGCAAACATGTATCAAAAGAAAGGGCAAACAATAATATTTATTAGCATAATAAACTTCTATGTTCTGTTACTGAGGCCTGTGTCAAAGAAAATGGACTTTTACAATAATTTGGTTTTACATTTTACTCTATTATTTTAAAAGAAGTAAACACGATCAACAGACATGTAGAGGAAGAGGTGAATTCAATTACATGGGACTATAGAAATAGTAATATCTTTCTGCCAAAGAGATTGGTCTGAAGAACTTGGAAGACATGTAAGTCACTTGAGTTCAGGAAAAAAACTATGAGATTTTGAAACTTATGAACATTTGAGTGCACAAAGTGTAATGCTTTCCATGGAAACTCATGAACATGGATTGTAAGAAACTGCTGGTCTTGACAAGAAAAACTCAGCCTTTTAGATGTGGCACTGGGCAAAGCTGTTCTACCTCCTGAATGGAGATGTGCCAGGTGGTAACTCATGGAGAGAAAGGAGCTCTATATGAAAGCAGTGAAAATGAATATATACATTTGCCAATCACAGAGAGAGACAGGACCTCAGGAGAGGAGGCAATGCCACCACACAGAGTGAGGAGCCCAGCCCGGGAGAAATCATAGAATCATTTTGACTGGAAGACATCCTCAAGATCATTGAGTCCAACCATTAACCCAACACTGGCAAAGGCTTAAAAGGTGTCCCTGCGTGTCTGAAGACATGAAGAAAGGAATACCTTGCATCCCAGAAGGTCATTTCAACTACCAAAACCCCAAGTTATGGGGCAAAATCAGTTTCTGAGTACAGATATGAGGAATCTTAAGGCAATTCCTATTGCTTTTCCTACACCTAAGCTGTAACCAAAGCGACCACACAAGCCAAGCAACAAGCAGCATCAAGGCTGGGCTACTTAATTCCATGGGAGCTGCTCCAACCACTGTAACTGCTGCTGTACTGCAAACGTGACATTGAATGATGCAAAAAGATGAAGACTGATGTTACGTTAAGCATCACATTACAATCCAAAAGAAGCAGGATGATCATAAAAGCCCTGATGACAACTTTCGGTGCAAGTCACCATTAGGTCAGTTCTCTGGGCCAAAGGAGCACTCCCGTCCTCTGCAGAAGTGTGAATAATTTGATAACTGATCTACCTTGTCCTGCAAGTGCCCATTGAGATTTTCCATTGGATGGTATGTGAACCTTGTGAGGTGTAAATTAAGCATGAGAACATCTTGTCTGCCAATGTGCAGTGATTGCGGGACAGCCAGGGCCAGGGCTGTGCCCTCAAATAAAGCTGGATGTAATTTCTCTGCTATCACTACACTTCTGCCTCTGTTTTCCTCCCAGCATAAATTGCACCTGTCTGTTTGTCTGTTCTTTTACAATCCTCAGCTACTGCTGGATTTATGTTTTTAGTTTTCCTTCAACAGATGAGACAAATAGAGCTGCTGATTTAAATTTTGATAACTCCCTTCTCTTTAATGTTTCCAGAAAAATTTCCACTAGGCAAGTACATTCCTCAAAGGAAAAAAAAAAAAAAGAGGCATAGGAATGTTTTTCTGGATCACTATGTCACAACTGGATGTGGCTCTTTATCTGAAAGGAGATGACATTTGTGGCTTTGACCATAAGGTTGGAGGTACTACGGACAAGTATCTAGCGGCTTTCGCATGAGTCTATTGATGCTAAGGAGGTCAACATGCCAACAACATCTCAGGAAGAAGCCTTTGGAATAAATTCATGATCCATTACCCCAGCTTCACACCAGTCTGCACCCATGCAAGAGTTCCAGTGCTAGGGAACCGGGCAACCTGCAAGAACAGCAAATCAACCCTCTGCACGAGGCATGCTTTTTACTGCTGAGTTTTGTGTCACGATATGCAACTCCATCTTCCTGTACCCTTAACATAAAATGTATGCTTTTAGTTGTTTGCGCTAAATTTTGAAATTTGCAGCTGTCTCTGTGCAGGGGTCAGGTTGAATTCTTTAAGAGGAGATCAGGATAAACTGGTTTTCTTAAAAGTGGCCAAGCATGAAATGTTTTGTCCAGCTGTAATTTGGACACAGCTGCTGTAACAGGTTGCCTGCTGCATCTCATGTTATGAGGTAATGGAAGGAAAGCTTACATCTATTTCATTAATATCTTAAACTGCTTTAATGAAGCCTTTAAAAATATCACGTACTAAACAGCTATGAGGGTGGTCAAAAAAGTATCAGAAGAAACAGGAGGTCAGTTGAAATCTGTTTTAATTAAATATATATAAATTTAGTTAATATTGAAAACATTGGAAATCTAGCTGCGTGATCACCTTGGTGACAGGAGTCCTCTCACAATTTGAGAACACAAAATCAAGCAAAAACACAACACAAAATCTTGAAATTAATTCAAGGAATCACAGTTAAAATGTCTGAGCCCAGATTTTAAAATGCAAGTATTGATGTAAGCCATATAGAAATGGCAATGAACTATTGCTGACACATAAGAGCAATACATTTTAAGTCAGGCTTAAAATAGTCTCATTTTAACAGTATTCTTATTCTAATATCAGGTTTCACAATGAATTACTCTGATGTATCATTTTTCTGGCTCCACAGAAATGTTCTGTTCCTTGAAGAGGAAACAAAGGCCTTTGCTTTTCCAAGTTATACATGTCCAAAACATCGAAACTTCATAAAACATCTGGTTCTCTCTGTTTTGCAGGATTCTTATTTGGTCACTGACTGAACTCTTATGGTCCAATTAATTAAATTAATAGCTATCTCATAAATTTACAAAATATATATCCCATGTCCTCAAATCTCTGAATCCCAGCTGGGAACCTGAAAGGCGTGAAATACACAGTAATCATCTCACATCAACAGAAACTGATCTTAAAGCTGTAATTACATGATAAATGTCTTTATGACACATGCCCACTATTTGGTCATGCCCTAGAGACAAATGCTGAGAGCCAAGAGAATGGGGAGGGGGGAGGAAAAGTAGCTGATATCCAATCCCTTCAGCCTGGTTACAATTTCATTGGCTTTCTTTCAATGACCTGAGACTTCCGAGAGCATGATAGATATTTCCTAAATATTTTACATTCAGGTAATTACAGTAGTATATGGATTTGCTAGTCAGCTTAGAGGAGACCAATTAATTGCTGCAAATCATGGTGTAAGGGATGAGTTTGCAGCAGGAGAGGGGTCACATCTTAATAAAATAGGCAGAGCTGGGTGCAGATGGCTAAAGTCAGTCTCATACAAGTTTACTACAGACTGGTAACCTCTACATCATTTGCTCGAGCAAAAGCTTCATATATTTGAGGTTCTTCCTGAGTTAGGACTATGGACTTAGGCCTTAATTTTCTGCAGTTTGTTGCTAGCCAAGCACCAGAGTAGAATAATTTTACATCAGCTTTTATTTCAGCACGATACCTTTTAGTTCATTGGTTTTTACACAGGATTCATGTTTGATTTTTTTTTTTCATTACTGATCTGTCGTGGTTTTTTTTCTCCCAAGACACTAAGTTGACACATCCCTTTAAAAACACCAACCAAGGCACATTTGGAGTCATATTCTCAATATCTCTCTAGTCCCCTAACACATACTGTAAAAAGAGCATCAGCAAAACATCTGTCATGATCTGAAATGCACTTGACTTACAAAGAAAATTGCAGGTTCCTAATATTTGAGTCTACTGAAACTCGCTAGGACACACTACGCCCTGCAAAATGTTATCGTCCGCTTGGAAAACAGATGGAAAAGGTGTCCAAAGTGGTTTCTTTTATTTCTAATTTTTTTCTGATGTCTCTGATGAAGGCAATGTAAAATAGGCCAGATACTTATTTAATCTGGGAAAGCCTTAAATTGAGTGACAGCACAGTTCTCTTTGTTAAAAATGCATTGTCGCGTATAATATATATATATAAAACTAAAAAAAAAGAAAGGCAGTTCCACTGGTTAAAGTTTAAATATGCAAGTCCTTAATGGTGCAGAGGTTCTGAATGCAGAATCCTCCACAGAAGCCAGTTTTGTACTTTCAAAACACTCACTTAAAAAGATTGGAATGACTGTGTTTTATCTACTGGAGAAGTAACATCCATAGTTTTAACAGCTGCTGTTGATGTAGACAGCTAAAGGTACCAAGGCTTGCAAAGCCCTTTCAAACAGAAAAAATGGGATGGAAAACATGTGTGTATATTTTTTCCCAGTCAGGTTATAAGCATATGGTCACATTTTCAAGTACACCTGAGTTACAAAGGAGCTTAAGTGAACCGTGCAGCACAGTAGTGATCACTTTGATGATTAAAATGATCTTGTTAGAGTGTAACTATTGCGCTCACATGGCTTTCTGCTTCTGTTAATTTCTGCATCATAGACAGATGCTGGTTTTGGCTGGAAAACAAGACAACATAGTGATTTTTACCTCCTTTAGTATACCAGTAGAGCTAGCTGAACTGCATTACAAAACTATTTTGAGCTAGCTGTACCAAATCATACCAGTGACATATTTTTGTAGCTTCATCTAGCTCATTGTCAAATGTGCCCTGAAAATTGTTTTTGAAGTAGTTGTTTCTCTAAAACCATCAGATCTTGCTTACTGCCGGTAATCAATGATGCTTCTCAAGGTTAATGACAAAGATAACTTCTGTATTTTGATGTACACATGACTTCTCCTATTGACTTCAAAGGTAATCTATCTGAAGACTGAAGCTGGCATTCAGAAAGGAATACTAAAGAGTCAGGTTAATCATTAATCAGCATAGAGATGTAATTATTCTGTTGTGTAATGCTATTCCATATAAAACTCCATTAAGAGCTCCTGCATACTGAGTAACTTTTTAACTTGGCTCGCTTGAAAATAAATCAGCTACTTGTTTAAAAGAAACATGTGCTTGCATAGCTTTTTAGATTAAAGCTTTAAAAACAATTGGCTTATGCACCATGCTTATTCACACCAGTAGACAATAAAAAATGAAAGAACCTCAGTGCGCTGATCACATTTTATAGTTTTATTCTGTGTCAAATGCAGCAATGTTAGAAATAGAAAGGCATGCAAAGTATCCTGGAATGACGATCTTGTTTTCCAACAACTCGTTGGATATTTGCATTCTACCATGACACAACACACCGCCCCATCTTGTCTCTGCTGGGAGCAGCCCTGATGCAAAATGTCCTTGGGGGAGTTATTGTCCACCCTGCCCTTACAAAAGGTTAAAGCCTGACCGCAAGTTTCCCAGACTTAAGCAAACAATAAGAATTTATTCAGAAAAATGGATCCACCCCCAATTTTTTTAATTTCTAAATGGAATCTCATAACATTAGGAATGACAAGAAAAAGGTTTTGCCAGAGCCAAAGAGCAAGGAGAGCACAGGAGCTAACGCAAAAGAGCTTTTGGTAGTCAGGCAAGATTGACTGAATGCCTGAAATGGCACTTCATTTAAACTCTTGTTTGATTTTAAGCCTGTGAGGAGTTTTGGATGCTCAAGGTTAAAATAAGTGACAAATAGCTTTGTAGAGTAGGAGCTGGAATTCAGGAAAGAAACTGAGTGTGACAATAGGATCTATAATACTGTTATAAAAATACATAGGTGCAATAAAATGCAAATTTGAGGTATACAACAAACCAAGTATCCGTACCATTTGTTTCAGCTTGGTATTCTTTGTGGAAAGACGAGTATGTAGAGAGGATTCCGTTTTTATACAACCTTAATCTCAAAGAACTGCCTTAATATGAAATGCATAAATGAGGGTTTTTTTCAGTAACGGTGTCTGGAAATGCTGTAGTTTTAATGCAAATGAGTCCCAAAGAGACAAAGAGAAAATAAATATTTGTTTTTCATTCAATGATCCTGTTAGGTTTTTATCTGTTGTGACCCTCCCCCTAGCCTTACTATCAGATATCCATGCAAACAGGGTCATTAGAAATGAGCAGCTTTCTTTGAAATTAAATATAGATTTGCCTGAAAATTTCCTTATCTCTTTACATTTACATTTCTAACAATACCCATGCATTATTGCTAGGCTTACTAGTAAAATTCAAAAAGGTCATTAATAAAAGCTTGTTCACATATAAAGGATTTTAGCGACTTGTTTTGGAAAGAAAAGTCTGCTTGTTTAGTACACAGTATAATTGCTTTCTTTGGCCATCTGCTAAGCAGAGAAAAACCTTGAGTTCACAAAGGTATTTTTTCATTTACAAACTACTGCAAGCAATAAAAAAGAATATCTTGTATATATTGTCTGTGCCATCCTTGGAGGTGAATATGTAAAACGTGCTTGTTCTGGTTTTAATGGCATTCCCCTAAGTAATGAAGTACCCAAGTCTAATTGTGAGGGCCTGTCCCCGCAGATGTTTGTGCACCACCATAGATGTCTATACTTTCCTCAAACTTGCTCTGCTATACATCCTGCCCCTGCTGAAAAGCAGGGATACAAATTCTCCTCACTTCCTACCAGTCCTTTCAGGTGGCACAAGATTTGGGGTGTATCAAAGATGAGGAGTGTCAAGCAAAGAGGAAAATAGATTTTGCCTTCAAGTAGCTGCAGTTTCACAAACATTTATGTATTTTTCAACATTTATATGTTTAAGTACAAATGTGTTAGAGATCAGATATGATGTCCCATTAATACAGCTTTTGTCTGGGAGTGTATGCATGAATGTGAATTAAAGGTGTAATTCTGGCTGCGAATACTAATGAACAATAAGTACATAGTGAAAATCTTTCTAGGGAGGTTGCAATGAGTCAAGCAGTACAAACACCTGAAATGCAGAACTGGGATTAAAAGCAAAAGAAATAATATCTTTAAAATTTATGAAATAGTCTGATAAAGACAACAACATAATTGAGCAACAGCTAATATTTTTCATAGGGCATTTTAATAGTACATAGGACATCTTTTAATCACCTGCACACAAGATTCCAATGAGTTTTAACCATCTGGAAAGTTAGAGAAATTATAATGGTTACAAGAATGAGCTAATGGAGTCACTAAAAAGATCTGACAATGTACAGAAATTATTTAAGATCCAATTTTATATTAAACTAGATCATAAGCTAATTAATTGACATCCTTTAAAGTTCCCATATATTCATTTTGGGCTCAAGTAGAATAGGACTTCAAAGGCAGCCCACTGGATCTTTTCCAACATGAAGTGGCTGAATCACGGCATTCTCAGGTTAAGTGAGAAAGCACTAGAGATTTTCACGGTACTTACGTACCCTGTTCATACACCGTGTTCAGATTTGTGCCACTGGAGATGCAGTGGAAGAGGCATCTGCCAAAGACTCTTCTGCTTTGAAGGGCTCTGCCATCTTCAGAGCAATTTTCCATTGGGAGCCTGATAACATTAAATGAAAGATTGCCACTTCTTTTAGTGGGCTTTGAATGGCCCACAGAAGCCACAAAACGTTTTCGAATCACTGCCAACTTTTAAAAGTCTCCTTTCTGAGCACAAGGCAAGCGCTTACGAAAGGGCTGCAGACTATTCTAGGACTTGACCTTTCATTGCAAGGAGAAATTTGGCTTGCTGCAGCAAAGCCCAGAAGCATCTATTTTGTTGAGCTGCCTGTGCGCTCATCACCTTGCAGGCTCAAGACTTTCACAAGTAAAGCATCCATCAGGTTTTACATCTACCTCCCAAAATTATAAGGAAGCGGAGCCTCCTCCTGCCCCTATTGAAGCCAAAAAGAGACAACTCCTTGACTTGATTGGGAACATGTTCAAGTAATGAATCAGGTGGTTTTGGTGGAAATTTGCAATTCAAAAGCCACCATTAGAAAAGTAGCATTTGAAACTGTGTTGCTGTGTTATGCCTCATGTAGATCAGTATCAAATTAAATTTCCCTATTGTACCTCTTATGTTGTTAACACAATGCAGGGAGTGTTGTTTGCCTCATCTCCATCCTTCTAACTGCAACATCCTTTTCAGTTTAAACTATACAGAAGTGAATAATTATTGAGGCCTTCTGTTTACCATCTTTAGAAGATTTAATTTATCCCAATAAACATTGTGAAGCAGACCTTTCGCATTTGCAATGACATATAATTTACTTGGAATAAATGCTTTGGGTTCGGTATAAAGACCATTCATCAGGCAAATCTGAATCAGAGGCAGCTTAGAAAAAGAATCCTTTGTGTAATTGTTTTCCATCACAAACAACATGTGGGAAAGAGATTTAGGCAATATTTTCAAACATTATAAGCTACATAATTATTGTCCTCTGCAAAGCTAGTGATAGTTTTTGCAATCACAATTGCACTTTATCTGTCTAATCACCTATTCACTGTGACCAATTACAGACTTGGCATTGATGAGGAGGCATTTAATAATATTAAATACAAAACCCTAGATTATAATAATGTTGAGTTTATGACACAAACTAACAAAAGCCAGGAAATTCAAAGGCAAGGTTTACGCTCCATCCTTAATTCATGGCATTCTGCCTAGGCATAAGAGCACATATGAGCACTGCAGAGATCTCCCTACACAAAGATCGTTGCAGTGCTGAGTTACAAAGGAATAATAAAGTCTTGAAATTAATTTTTAATGTTTAGGTCTTTTGCAGATTTACCATGTAACTGCAATGATATTCTTGTTACATGTTGTTTGC
Source organism: Caloenas nicobarica (assembly GCF_036013445.1). NCBI lineage: Eukaryota > Metazoa > Chordata > Aves > Columbiformes > Columbidae > Caloenas > Caloenas nicobarica. The sequence goes on from NC_088251.1 coordinate 4,552,450, forward strand.
AGCAGTTTTTCTGTACAAACCTTTGGTGAAAAGGAGTTAGATCCTGGCGTTTTCTACATCCATTTAATACCACTGTCCGGGCACAAAAGAAAAGGTCAATAAAAACTGGGAGTTCCCCCTCATTTTTCCCCTGGTTCGATGAAGGCTTCTCTCTGCAAAAGCATAGTGAACATTGCTGTCAAAGAAAAGAATGGAACAGATACACAGGAATTTATGCTTACTGGCATAGATTAGAGGAATTTTGAGGTTGCTCTAAATTTAACCAAGGTGAAATTAATTTCTGGGTACCCTGAGCAAAGAGCCACGGAAGGAGAAGGTAGAATAGCAAGTCCTCTTTATCTTCCTGTTACAGATTCAGTCCAGTTTGGCTACACTGGGAAATAGGTCACCATATTATGCCAAGTTTTCCCTGATCATTATTGAATGCAATATGTCAAAGAAACGTAAAAAACTTTTTTTTGCCTTTTTTTTCCTCCATAAAGGTGCATCTTATTTGTAGCTACATAGTGTTCACAGACTGCTTTGTTCTAAGTTTTCAGTTTTGTTCAAAGGAATAGAGTGGCTCACAGAGAGATATTTTGAGAAATCAATAAATAAACTATTATGAACCTGTTACTAATTTTGATGCCATATATTTGTTATCTGTAACCTAGAATGACAGCTTTACAGGCAGCAAGACCTCTCACGTAATTATGTATACTACCATAGTTTTAAAACTAGATTTTGCCTTGATAAAATGCAATGGCTCCAAGACAGCTGTTACGGTCCATCATGTAAATTCTTCTTAGTTTGTGGATTATTGACCCAATGGACTCTAATGGGAGTTCTTTGGAGATGTTCAATCTATTGTATCCATCCAGCTGCATCTGATGTGCCTGTTATTTGCCCTTTGCAGCTTTAGGGCTATTATGCTAGTCCAGCTGCTGACAATACATGCAAAAAATTCTTATCGACTATCAGGTGCATAAATAGGAAAGTTAACTCCTCATTTGCTTGTAACCACGTGTTTTTGTGGCTATTTACTCGAGCCACAATCATTGTTACTATTTTGGCAGACACTTTGGCAGAAAAGAGGGAGAAAAAGCAGGAGCAGTGATTGATTTTTCAGAGCCTTCGGCTTGGGAAGCAGGAAAGAGGAGGAGCCTCCCGTAGAGAAGGAGGCGACAGAAGCCGAAAAGATGCCTGTCCTCGTCTAGCTCTTGCAGCTCTTCTGGGAATGGCTTTTCTTGTTCAGTGGCGTTACAAGAGCGGGCAAGTTATTTCAGAGACGGAGGTGGATGGGGCAGGATATAAGTGTATACAAGTAATGGGAGTGATGGAGATAAAGTTGCTGCCCCAAAGCAAAGGAGCTGAGGGCTACCGAGCCACCTGCTCCTGGTTTAGTCCTAAAGCACGGGAAAAGGGATGAGTTGCTGCCCTATAAAAAAAGTGACTAGCATGCTCAGGTCCTATGGCAGGAAAAAATTCTTGAAAGCTGCATAATTTCACTAGTGACATTTCAACAAGCAAGGGGAGAGAGGGTGGAGGCATCTCTGGGTTCATGGTGGGAAGTAAGCATCATTTTTATAATAGAAAATAAATGTAATTATATTTTTTAAAATAATTACTGGGAATAACTCTTACTGAAATATTACTTTGTCTTGAGGTTATTTGTAGAGGTTCGTCTCTGTTTGATATAGCCTAAATTCTAGATATCAACAGACCCTGAGCATCATAAATATGCATAGATTGGCATGGTTCATATTTATGCCAAAATATGTTAAAGAGGCCTTTATTTTCTTCTGAATATTATGCTCTTTTTAAAGACAGACTGCAAAAACCCTAGAGAAATCACAGATGACTTCTCATTCGTGAGGCATGATTTACCATGGCTGTAATTCTTGACCTACAATTTCTGCAGACATTTTAGAGCTATCAAACAACAGAAAAAACAGTCCTGCACTTCTGGTGAATCAGTAGCAAAAGGGGAGAAATTTGCTTTTTCACGAAAGAAAGATCAAAACACAAATCACCCCATTGCGTAAGAAATACCATTAAATTAACAAATGTAATTTATCTTAAAAAAATACATTCAAACATTTAATTTGCATAGAAACAGGCACTGCTATTCATTTTGAGACAAGAAAATCAAAAGTCATAGCTAGCAGCCACTCTTCTAAACCAGATTTTGAGCACAACCACCCCAGGGCTGTTTCTACCAATTTTCCAATAAATCATGTAATGACTTTTAGAAAAGACAGATATTTAATTCTTGAATTAGAACTATAGGACCATAACCAAAGACTGACAGCCCTCTTATTCTGCTGTACTCCCATACAAACTCTTTCAGCTGATTGGCTATGAAAAAATGCAATAATTAGGCAATTAGATATTTGGGAGAATGTAGAATGAAGCACTGAGCACTGACCTTTATTACATAGATCACAGTACACTGGAAGGATGGCCAAATATATCTTGTTTACAAGCGCTTATCCATTTTTTGCAGCATTTCGAAATCAAGAATTAGGGGGTCATACAACCACAGCTACACATATATTAGATACAAAGGAGAAAAGTCGTATTCTTTGTGCATAGAAAGCACCAATTATTTAATTACTGGTTCTTTACTTACATTTGTTGACTTAAAACTACAACATATATTGGGTAACAATAAGGTAAACATGATAAGCCAAATGCTCCCAAATAACTTTTTCATTACTGTTAATGGTGTTACTTGGAAGGGTGAGGAAAAAAATGAAAATTAATTATAAATAAATTCAGCCAGTTCTGGACATCCTGAGTCTCTGCTCATCAGTAGAGGGAGGTTTCTCTGGGCACTCAAACTTATATAGGAGCTTTAATTATTTTTTTGCTCTCAATGGTGAAAAATGTGAGTGTGACACGAAGCTGCTAAGGTGGCCTTAGGACTAACAGAGCCCCTCAGAAACTGGAATAAATCCCTTGAAATAAGGCTGTAGGAGCAAGCCAGCATTCAAGGAGAAGGAAGTACAGCTTAACAAGTAAACTATCTGAAATTCAGGTATTTCAGCCCCAGGGAGAGCCAAGGACTACATCTGTTGACTAAAACCTCAGTCTTACCCCCCTGTAGACGTTTTTTAGAAGGAATTCAGGTAGATGTTGGATTGCAGAGTGGTGCTTCTGTAGCATCTGCTGATGTACATGGACCGTTCAACGGATGGCTCACGTTTGCATGGTCATACCTGTGTTACGGAGCACACAGATGTGGAAAATTAGTTTGAGCATTATGCTCCTATGGTCTCTATACTGACATGAAACCAAGGGAGCAGTTATTTGTAGTAAACCATGAGCACTGTGTGTAAACAAGCTAGGGAAATCTTCAGATGGTGGAGATCTGAGCTGTCAAAGGAGGAAAGAAAAGCACTTCACTGCAAAACTGTTTTCTTCACTCCTATGGTGGCTGGGCTTTATTTATTTAAATTTTGTCCTGACTGGAAGCAGAATAATTTGTAAATTCGTAAAATTGTCAATCAGCTGGTCAGAAGTTTCAGATTTTCCCCCTCAGTGGCACTGTACTTGTCATCAGGGACAAAATGCTAATAAGGAGGTGCAAGAGCTTGTCCTTTTGTAGAAGGTCCTTTGAACCAGTCTATCTGAGGAGAAACTCCTTCTCAGTCTGTAAAAGTTACGGCATAAAATTTTTATAGCTTGCACAGCTGGAATCTCTGAACGTGGAAGTTCCCTCTGAGCAAGATGTATAGTGAGATACAGACTCTCTTTAATGCATAATTTGTGAGTGAAGATAATTTTCTAATTTAAGTTGCATATTGCCTCTTTGGGGTTTTAAAAGAATGTTCTGGCTCTAAAAGCAAGAAATGTGATTATCTGTGTGTATGCCTGTGGAAGCTGAGGAGAAAGGTTGGAAGTAGCAGATGCACTTAAAATATAACTATTTAAAGCGAAAACCTGGTGTCAGAAACTACTCAGAGCCCATTCCATCTCTTTCCCCATGCCCAGGTGGAAATACAGTTACCTTTGCAATTAGAGAACATGCTCTTATTCAAATCTAGTACTACTGGAGTCCCCACAGTGCTACTGCAGAGCTTGGAAAATCAAACCCCTTTTGCAGAGGTGAATTTTCATGGGCTTGCATTAGTTAGAGATCATCTTGGATGTAAATAAAAATATTCAGACACAATTGGTTTAAATTTGTATTGTATGCTGGGGTTTTATCTGATATGCAACAAGTAGCTGAAAACAGCCGGTGATGTTCATGGGGCCAAATTACAATTTAAGAATTCCATTTAGAAATGTCACATTCTACAGCTTGTCCATCAATATATATAGACACATATATATTAAGAGTGAATTCCAGTTGCAGATTAAATTTGTACAGAGTCTTGTTTCGATATCTTGTCAATAAACTTTTTAAAATCTAAAGTAAATAAAAGAAGAATAATTATTTTCCTTATTTTTTGGGGGTGGGGGGTGGTAGTGCAAATAGAATGGAAATCTCCAAGTGTGCTCTAAGAGAAGTTTTCATGGAGTTTTAGCTTATGGAGTCAGGGTTTTGGTTTAACGCCCCATTATGTATATAGTGCTAACTTGAGAAAGTGAACTAAAAACTTAAAAAAATATGTCTCTATACCAGCTGTAGGCAGAGGCTATGCTACCAAACTAACCTTCACTTTCATTTTTAATTAGTATCAGGAACACCATAAAATTAAGTAAATCAGGGGAACAAGTCAGGAGAACGTATACCCAGTTTAAGCTAAACCTGCCATAAAAGCCCTTTTCCAGTATAGTACAAACAGCAAAATTATTGATTAACTTGTATTGCTCCACAAGAAGAACAAATTATTGCTGATTAAAGCCATGCAGGTGACAAAGGAACTTAACCAACAAAAGCTGCCAGCTTTAGGTTAGGAAACAGCTGTGTCCCTAATTATGCAGTCTGATTTATACTCTATTAAATCAGTATATAAGTAACCCATTTCTCTGAAAGCATTTAAACCTCTTATATTCCACCAAACACAGCAATTTTATTTGAAATAAATGTATCCAGCTCTTTTGGGAACATATGGTATATTTCTCTCTTATTAATAATTCAGTTCAAATGAGCAAAAATTAGTTGGTGCAGTTACAGCTGATTTTGTCCTGAAAAGATCTGCATTAATTTTAGACGTTTTGTAAATTGGGCTATTAAATAAAAGCATTATATGTGAATTACCCTTTAAATTTTAACCAAGTTGGTAGTTTAATGATATTTTCTAGTCAGATTCATTTTCGATCTCTAAAAAATTATAGTCATTATACTAAGACAAATTTTTGAAACCTGCTACTTCCATCCAATTACATATTGTACTAATAAGTAAACTAGAAAACTTTGATGCTTCATTTTCTCTATTTTGTCATTTCCATGAGGTGACAATTTCCCTGTTGATGATCTCTTGTGTAAATAAGAAGCTGACCTCAAACCTCCTCACTGGTGAGGTCCACCTCAAAATGTCTCTACGGCTTCTGCTCCTCATCAGTTTAACTTCTGCCAGTTGCTGTTTCCACACATCATTTCTGGTACGTGTGCATGTGTTTCTGGGCTGGCAGTGATATGCATCAGGGAATTAGGAAGAAAGTGAGTACATATTTTGTAGGAGAGAAATTTCAATATGCTACTGTGTTAGTCTAAGATGGTCATCAGCTCTTTGTGATATATTCCCCCCTCAATGCAAGTGCATAACTTCTATTTGCGTTAATGAGAGTTATGTTCATGAATCAAGAGGATATGCCCCCGTAAGTGTAAGTTCTGCTTCTATTGCAAAGACCAAATTGGTTTAAAAATATGTGGGTAAAGTGGAATATGATGTGATGTAATGATGTTCCCAGTTAACTACTTACTAAGCAGTAAGGCTTCAGTTTTTCAAAAGACATAGAGAACCATAAACACACGTATGAGGTGCAATTAATTCAGAAATGTGAAACCTGATTAGATTTCTAAACAGCTATTTTTAGTGTAGTTTTTCGATCCATTCAGAAGATTTGCGGTCTCTGATATGGTGCCACAAATAAGTTTGTTGCTAAACATTTTTATAGTCATGTTTTGTGTGTGCATCTAGAGCAAAGAAGCATGAGTGATTTTATTAATAAGGAATAAGGAGAATATTAAGGATAAGGAACTGGCTAAAGGGACTTTTTGCAAGGACAAGTAGTGATAGGACAAGGGGTAATGGCTTTAAACTGGAAGAGGGTAGATTTAGATTAGTTATAAGGAAGCAATTCTTCGCTATGAGGGTGGTGAGGCCCTGGAACAGGCTGCTCAGAGTTCTGGATGCCCCATACCTGGAGTGTTCACAGGCTGGATGGGGTTTTGGGCAACCTGATCTGGTGGAACATGTCCCTGCCCATGGCAGGGGGGTTGGAACTGGATGATCTTTAAGGTCACTTCCAACGGAAACCATTCCACGATTCTACAATTAACAAATTGGGACCTTAGAGAGAATGGCGTTTTCCAATACTCTGTAGTGTATCAAAGAAACAATCTCTTCTTTCCTTCTGCCCTAGGTTTATTTTTGCAGCTTGGGCTAGTTTACCTACAGAGTGTCCCATGATTAAGCGGTTACATGTGCAAATTAAAGAGAACAGCTACTTAGATTTCCACATGTAGGATACCTCAGAATATTATAGCATAAATCATTCTAATTTTAATAACTGCTTTGCTCACGCATCTTCATTCATGTCTGTACCTTTTTTGTTATATTATCTACCATTTTAGAAAGCTATCCAGCTTACTTACAGAGTTAAATTCAAATATTCTAAAGGTTAATGTGAAACACTGGCAAGACATTATGAGCACAGCAGTATATTTTAAAGGTACTCAGCTGTTGGAATTACTGAGAGCCAATGCTCAGTGTAACCTCCCACTTCTGCACCCACGAGGCTTTCCAAAAAATCCCCTTTCCTGCATGCCAATGAGATTCTCCATGCCCTAAATCACTGTCACCAGGACTGCGAGATACGATGGTGATGCGTCTCAAATATAAATCTCTCGTATTGTTTTTCACAAGAACGCCGTTTAAATCAGATTTGCACCTCATTTGATCCCAAAGAGGATGCTGGTGAGGGTATCCGATAGCTTTAATTTACTTCCAGATCCTAGAGTTACGAGTTCAGGGGCTCACAGGTGGCTTTGACTTGTCACCACTGGCTCCTGTATCCCTCTGGCACCCCAGTCTAGGTGCCCTTCCAGCAGCAGAGGACAGGCTTGGAAGGGTCTGCTCAGGAACAAGTGGTGTTTTCAGTGGGTGAAGTGGCAATGATGGTGGTAGAGGAGGAAAAGGAAGCCGAAGTAAGAAATTAGACAATCTGTAACAGGTATGTTCATGCCCCGGTAGTCTCCTGTCATCTTGGTCCCCTCCGGTAGGTACTCCCCATAAAAGTTTGCATGATGAATAAGGAGAAGGGAGAGACACACCATGGAGTAGGAGAGAGCAGAACATCCAGTATGGACGAGTGGCCACGTGCTTCTGGTGTTTTAAAGATCCATCCATTCTCCATCTCCTGAGCTGCTGAGGATGGTTTTGTCTGACAAGCTGCTTGGAGGCCACCACAGTCCTGGACTTTGTGTGCTCTGGTGAAAAGCCATGAGGCAATCTTAGCAGGAGCTGGGGAGAAAATACTCCAGGCACCAGCTACTAATGGAACTCTCCCTGATACTAAATTATGAAAAGCAGCTTCCTGCCGTTAGAGACAACCGCACAGCATCAATAGCCAGTGAGAGACTGAGTCTGATCTCCTCTGTGTTTTATGCAGTTTTATCTACACTTGATCCTATTGAACAAGACCCAGTTTTACAGCATTCTGAACACAATAAGAATCAAAGCTGTCTTTGCCGAATATTTACATGCATTAAGTAACTGATATAACAACAAAAAAAGTTCATAGATCAAGGTGAATAATTCCAAGTGCCACTTAAGGAGTACTACTTTTTTCTGGGAAAAAAAAAAAAGACAGAAAGATGCCATAAAATGCAGAGAGAACATACATATTTATCTTATTCTAGAAAACTTACAACCATGGAATGAAAAAATGACATCTTGCATACAATTATACCCAACCAGCTGCACTGGATGTTTAAATCCACTGTTGAGCACTTTTTTTTTTTTCCTTAATGTTCCCATTACACATTAAAAGCTCTTTTCTATTTTCCATTGCATAGTCCCTCCTCATAGTCCAAGGCAAAGGCAAATGGACAGATAACATCAGACTGTTCTGTTTCTTTTATGCACTCTCAGGTCGGTACCACTGGTTGTGCAGATCCCTGGCTCGGCACCGTTTGCTGTTTTTCTTGAACGGACTTTCTGCTATATGACGTTTATCAGGATATTTATATGAGCACCTGTAATGTGTGTGGGTGAAAGGGAAGAGTGCATCAGCTTATCTCTTCCACACCTTACTTGTTCTCCTACTGCCCCCTGATATCCCCAGCCTCTATAGCCCACTCAGACAGAAATCCTCAGGTTAATAATGGCAAGTACTGATAAGATGAAAAAGGCAATAAAGTGTGTTCAAAGGGGCACTCTTTGATCTTTCAGCAATATTCTACTTCCACTGATCTCGAGCACTGTCAATACTTTAATGACACAACCAACCTGGCCCAGAGGGTGCAAAACTGGTGGAGCTCCATCGCTTTACTCTGGAGCTCTCGGCCTGACCATTGTGAACAAAACCAAAAAAACATGGCAGTTTTCTCTCTATCAAGTTCCATAGATTCATGGTCCTTTTTAATAAAATGGATTATTGGGTTCTAGTCACGTATCCTCAGCCTCTTGTTGGTCCTCCAATAGAAAGATGGCATTTGAAAAATATTTTAGTTGTTTTTAGTTTTTTAACATTTATTTTCATGGGACAAATAAGCAATTTGTGAGTAGGTCACACTGACATGTGCAGCTGGGCAATCCATCCCTCTGCTAGGCTATTCCTCCAAGATCTTTCAAGTGCTTAGGGGTGTAGAAGCTTTTGCCTGAGCCTCATGGAAGAGCTGTGTCAGACAGACTCCAAGGTGGAGGTAGCCCTAAGCAGAGCTGTCACCCTAAGACCGCATCCGTGCTGGGATGTCTCTGATCCCACACCAGGAGCCGTAAAGAAGAAGAAGAGGTTGCTCCTGGGCTGGTTTGGAAGCTCTCCCCATGTCCCCCGGAGGGCTGGGTGCTGCTGACAGTGGCACCTGGTGAGAGAACTTCTCACCTGCACCTCCATGCTCACCCACACGTGTACACAATCACTGCTGGGAACTTCTCACAAGAGTTTCCATTATCCTTTCCTTCCCTTTCCATATCAGTAGGTTTCAGGATAATCTGACTTTGAGGATGAAGGGGAGAAGTTCTAGTTGAAGATGTCCCTGCTCATGGCACGGGGTTGGACTAGACGAGCTTTGAAGATCCCTTCCAACCCAAAACATTCTGTGATTCTAAGTTTGTAACAGTAAAGTTTTTGGTTTTCAGATGCTTTCCCAGGGAGGAATTTTCTTGTAACTGCACATTTTCCATTGTAAGAATGTGTCAGGTCTGGTGAGAATCTAATTGCCTCAACCAGTCCAATGCTAACCTGTCCTGATAGAGGAAATTCCGTGTTTACAATTACGGCAGCTGGTCTAGGAAAGTGAGGATACGTGCATCTTCATCTCAGGGTCAACAGCATAATTTGTACCGAGATTAAATGTAATAATTGAGAAAATAAGAGATACATCAATAAATATTTTTAAATGGGGCAGAAATTTAAAAAATGCAAAGTATTGCTCATGGTAGTTGCTGGACATGTCCCCAATATTTTACACCTACCAATGAATTGCTTGAAATGTAACTTAAGCTAATTAACAATAAGAAATCTGAAATACTTTTTGGGAAGATTTAAAAGCAAGTTAGAAGAGTATCAGTAAACAATAAAACTGTAGTTTTATGATGACACAGAATTCAGTAATGAGGCTTCATATTTGTCTCCAACATGCAATAGATTTGAAATAAACCCCATTCCATGTCAGAAAAAAGCAAAGCCTGAATTGACAGTGCAGCAGAGAATTTATTTTTTGCCTTTTCTCCTT